>NC_083726.1:1200000-1500000 GCF_028564815.1 Eubalaena glacialis
CTCTAGAGCCTGTGAGCCGCAACTACTGAGCTCGCAAGCCACAACTACTGAGCCCGCGTGCCACAACTACTGAAGCCCGTGCGCCTAGAGCCTGTGTTCTGCAACAAGAGAAGCCACCGCAATGAGAAACCCGCGCACCACAATGAAGAGTAGCCCCCTCTCGCCACAACTAGAGAAAGCCTGCGCGCAGCAACCAAGACCCAACACAGCCATAAATAAATAAATAAAAAAAGTAAATAAATTTATAAAAAAATATTTTCTAATTTCTTTATGACTTCTTCCTTGAACTATGGCTTAGTTAGTCGCATAGTATGTAGTAACTTTCAAACATTTAAATATTTTCTAGTTATCTTTAACTTACTGATTTCTAGCTTAATTCTGCAGTGGCCAGGAAACAAACTTGGAACGATTTAAGTGTTTGAAATTTATTGGGAGTTCTTTATGGCTCATTATGTGGGAAATATTATTAAACATTCAGTATGCTTTGGGAAGAGCACGCTCTGTTTCGGGCACAGTGCCACGTTCACATCTGTAGAGACTGTATATATGCTTTGGGTCTTCCTTTTCAGCGTTGGCAAACTTTTTCTGTAAAGAGCCAGAAAGGGACTCTTTTAAACTTTATAAGTCTCTGCTGCAGCTACTTAACTCTGCTGTTGCAGTGAAAAACTCCAGAGACTAATGCAAGAGATAAGCCCCTCACAGGCTTGAAGAGAAAGGAGAGAGATTGAAATAGACCAGGTCAGGAGTGGACAGCAGAGGTGACAGACCCACCGTGAAGAGATGAGAGACTCATGACGGAGAACTAAAAGCAGCATGGTGGGAGCCTGCAGGGACAGAAAGCTTTCTGGAGAAAGGCAAGCTGCTGGCACTGATCTCGGCAAGAGCCAGGACCGGGGGCGGAGTTGGGGATGACCCCGGGCGGCTTGGGGCGGGCTGGGAGCCCCGAGGGAAGGCAGCCGGCCAGCTTCACGGTGCATCTCCCCTAACCTTTAAGGAAAGTTCAGGGCGATGCTGGGGAAGGGACTTGAGTCTCTAGAAATAGGCAAAGCCATGCCCCCCCCCAATTTATCTTACAAACCCAGCCCGATTTTATTATCAAAATCTGATGGGGTGCAAAAAACTCAAAATGAACAACAAAATAAAGCTATAGCTCAATCTCACTTGTGAGGAGTTTGCAAAAAATTCTAAATAGGCCATTACCAGATGGATTCAGCAGTGGAGCAAAGAACCCAGCTTTAATAGCCATGAGAGGGTTATTCAAAATCAGAAAATCTATTAACACGATCCATATAAATCCAATAAACAAAAGGAACAAACTCATTATGAATGGATTCCGAGAATTACATCTCATAACATTGGCAACTTTTCCTAACGAAGACATTAAACCAAACAGAAGAAGGAAACAACTTCATACATTTTACTTAAATTGTAAAACATTAAAAGCATTTCAACTAGAGACAAGGACAAGCCAGGCCTTCTATATTTTAGAGTGTTTAACAAAGACAGTAAAGTGAAAGATTAATGAAAACCTGACCTGCAAAAATACAGTCCTCTCTCCTTTTGCTAATGTGATGTTTGTGTACCTGAGACACTAAAACAGCTTCAGAATAAGACACAACTCAGATCAAGGAGAAAATGCAATGATGTGGCTGGATCCAGCAGTGACATACAGCACTCACCAATTTTCTCTCTTGCAGCAATCAGTACCTAGACATCAAAGGAGAAAAATACTCTATTTCATTCATCTGTTGATGGTGGTACGGATATATAATGGAACACTACTCAGCTGTAAAAAAGAACGAAATAGTGCCATTTGCAGCAACATGGATGGACCTAGAGATTATCATACTAAGCGAAGTAAGTCAGACAGAGAAATACAAATACCATATGATATCACTTACATGTAGAATCTAAAATAGGACACAAATGAACTTACCTACGAAACAGCAAGAGACTCACAGACATAGAGAACTGGACGGATGGAGTGGGAGTTTGGGGTTAGCAAATGCAAACTATTATATATAGGATGGATAAACAACAAGGTCCTACTGTGTAACACAGGGAACTATATTCAATGTCCTGGGGTAAACTATAATGGAAAAGAATATGAAAAAGAATATAGATGTATGTGTATAACTGAATCACTTTGCTGTACAGCAGAAATTAACACAACATTGTAAATAAACTATACTTCAATAAAAATACTCTATCTCACATGCACACACAAATACACACACACTATGTAAGACTAAATTTCACAAGAAGCAGCATACATGAAGAAAAGTATAATCCATCACTAAACAGAAAAAGAATAGCTAGGAAATGAATAAACACTTTACTTGGGGGGGGGGTAAGGATACACCGTTCCTTCTCTTAAATGAATATGTAAATTCACTGCAATTTCCATGAGATTCCTGCCTTGCTTTGCATTAGCTGTGCTGTGAATTACAGAAATCCCCAAATAACAGCGCCTTTAGCAAGAAAAAAGGTTTATTAAGTGGTGTTTACCGTTTAAAATATGTACAAATGCTATCAGGATAAAAGTGAAACTTGAATTACAGAAGATGATGGATAAGCGTGAGGCTGGTGGGTGTGGCCCTCCCGGGAGGGAAGGAGGGAGGGGATGGGGGTGGGTGCTGAGCCCCAGCACAACTGGCCTGTGGACCCCTGCCCGAGGGGTTTACAGCCCCCGGGGGGGAGGGCAAGGCTGGTCAGTCCAGCGCAGGAAGATGGGTGTGCCCGAGGAGGGCCGGCCTGCTCTACGGCCTTGATCCCGGTGGGGGTGGGTGGCGTCACACGTGAGACGGAGCTCGCAGGTGACCTAGCCCGGCCCCTCTGCTCCCGCCCACGGGCCCCCGAGCTCTCAGAGCAGCAAGACTGGCTGGCCTTGTGCCCACGTGAACCCAGCCCTTCTGGATGGAGAGGTTTGGGGTCCAGCAGGAGCTGCCGGGGGTTGAGGGGGCCAGCGGCCATGTCTGGGACAGGAGCAGAGTCAGGGCAGGGCAGTGGCCAGGCCAGGACCAGATGTGACCCCAGAGCAGGGCAGGGTGACAGCCCCGTCTCGGCACATGTCTCCAGAGCGAAGGCTGGTCTGGGTGGACCTGGCTTGGCTCATTTGGGGTTGCAGTGGGGAGAGTCTTGCTTGGGGGGTGGGAGATGTTTTATGGGACGGGGGGAGGTACCCCAGAGTCAAGCGCTCCGGGGGGCTGGGTAGAGGGGGAGCAGAGCCCCTGCAGGTGGGGTTCTGGGTAGGGGGCTGAATTTCACAGGCAGAGGGAGGGGGGAGCTGGCAGCACGGGGTAGATGAGAGTCTGGGGATCATTTAGAGGGTGCCCCGTGCTCCCGCCCCCAGGCCTTTCCCCAGGGTGCCATCACATAAGGGGCACCACCCCAGGACAGGCCTTTTGAGGAGGAAGAGGTCTTGGGGGCACGGGGGCCCAGCCTAGCTGGCCTGCAGCACCTCCGCAGCCCTGGACGCGCAGTAGGGCTGATCAGATCGGCTCTGAGCGGGGCCGGAGGCCGCAGAGCACTGGGCCCGCTCGGCAGACTGTTCACTGCCCGGGGCGGGTTTCCCACCGCGGCCCTGTCAGCGTCCGGGTCCTCACGTCTCTGTTGAGGGGCCCCCTGTGCACGGCAGGTGCTCAGAGCATCCCTGGAATCTCCACGGGACGCAATGCTCCCTGGTTGTGACATCTGGAAGGTCTGCAGACCTGGCTACATAAGGTGGCGGGGGGAGGACAGCCCCCGCTCCCGTGCCATCCAGGCTCCTTTCTCCCAGGGCGGGTGGGGTGTGGTGAAGTCCAGCCTGGGCGGAGCCTTAACTGGCTTTGTCCCTGTCAGGAGATGATGGATGACGAGACTCGACCCTGCCTTGCAGGGGACGTGGGGTCTTCCTTGCAGCCACGAGGGGTGCAGAGTCCATGGGCAGCTCAGGGGCAGTGCCAGCTGCCCTCGGGCAAGGCTGCTGTACGGCCTTTTAACCTGAATACATCTGTGGGCATCAACTTTGTTGTCCGAAAAATGGGAGGGAATTCCCTGGTGGTCCGGTGGTTAGGACTCTGCACTTTCACTGCCGAGGGTGTGGGTTCAATCCCTGGTCAAGGAACTAAGATCCCACAAGCTGTGCAGTGCAGCCAAAAAAAAATAAAGGAATGAAAAGACACAGGCGTTGCCAGGAGGTGCCCTGAGATGATGCCCGCCGAGGCCACACACAGCGAACCAAGGTCCCTCCCCGACCCCCTGCACCGGTCTAGTCCCTAAAGACCTCCGCGTAGACCACACTTCTGTGTGACTCGCCGGGAGCCTGGGGGTTTATTTCTGGCTCCACCAATACCAGGCTTTGTGCCGTGAGGTGGATGAGCGGCCTCTGGGGTACCGAGGGTGTCTGTTCCCTCGGCTCAGCAGGGGTTGAGGCCCGTGGGGCGTGCACAGCGGTCCCGCGGCTCCAGGACCCTGTCCCTCACCGTCCTGTGGGATCCCAGTCGGAATCAGCCCCAGCCTCCTCTTCCAGGAAGCCCGCGAGGGGCTGCGGCTGCACTTGGCCCCGGGCTCAGAACGCGGACCCCGCGGGGCCGGTCAGAACCCGCTGCACATGGACCGAGCATGAGTCCACTGATGCCAGCCGGTCCCATTGCTCCGTCGGTGGGCGAATCTCTCTCTGCCCAAGCGCTCAGAGGGCCCCGGTCTTCCCCCTGCCTGTCAGCTGCCTCGGTGCCTAACGCAGGGCTGGTGTCTGACGGGCTCCTGCTCACCACTCAGAATTTTTATTTACGTGCAAAACTGCACATGCTGATCGCTGGCAGGAAAGGGGGCAGAGCGGGTGCAGAAGGGGCACCTGCATTCTGCACTTTGTTCCCAGCGCCTCCCTTCAAGGCCAGCCCGAGGACGCGGCCCCTACGTGTAACCTTCGTCCTTCTCCAGTACACACTTCTCATCTCAGCTGGTGGTCAGCCGCGGGTGGTCTGCAAACACCCCGCGGATCCTGGGACCTGCTTGACCCTTCAAATGTGCCAGGTTCCTGAGACAAGACCCTGGCCGAGCCCTCTGTGCTCAGGGCGGTGGCCTGAGAACCACGTAGGGGACAGCCTTAGACGATGCAGAAGGAGGGCAGGTGGTCCCCCGCCCCGCTCCAGATCCCTCCCCAAACCAAAGGGAAAGGAGTGGACGGCAATCACGGGAGATTTCAGCCACTAGGACTCGGATGGTCAGAGCTGAAAGTAAAGCATTTCCAGCATTAATCACGGAATCTGTGCTGTTCGTTTGGTAACAGGGGTCACATCCTCCTGGGTGACAAGAGGCTGGGGGACCCGTGAGGACGGAGCCCTCGGAGGCTCAGGGGGACACTTTGAACCCACGACGGCCCTTCCTAGACTGGAACGTGCGCATCAGCAAACTGCAGAGACAGGCGAGTCAAGTCAAGAGCTTCCAGATGGGAGTCTAGGCCAGAGGCGGGGCTGGAGGCGCCCAGGAGCCACGCCCACTCCCTGGGGTGGAAGAGCTAAGATCTCCCCCACCGGCTTCACCTCCCTCCCCACAGGCTGAACCCCGTTTCCCAATGTCCTGTCAGTGCCCCCCGCCCCCACCCCTGATATTAATACTTTCAGGTCTCATCCCCCCAAACCCAGGCCTGAGATGGTTCCCGCTGTCCTGCACTCAGGTGACCGGAATGAGGTTGCAGTGACAGTCCATGAACCTCCCACTCGGTCCTCAGCCTGCCAGCAACTGACCAACCTCCTGTCCTCATCACAGCTGCCATCACGTGCCGCTCTCATCCCAGCTCCCGGTTAGGGCCGACGGCACCATCCTGGGAGCTCCTTCCCCCCACAGCAGGAGGCTCTGGGCAGACTTTCTCGCTGTTCCTCAGCAGGAGGCCTCTCTTCCTGTGTGCGTCTGTTTCCTCACCTGGCTCCCTCGGCCAGGCCTCTGTCTACCTCGTCGGGGGCTCAGGCCCCAGCAAACCGTCCCCATCCCCTACCCCAGCTCCCCTGCCCTCAGGGAGGTTCTCCCTGCTGACTTGGCGCTCAGTGCTGGCCTGGCTGCAATGCGCACTTGGGGGCTGGTGGCTTGCAGAAGATATGTCTACTTCCTCACCTGGGAACCTGTGGCTGTCACCTTATTTGGAAAAGGGTCTTTGCAGACGTCATCAAGTTGAGGCTCTCCAGACAAGTTCACCCGGGATTAGGGTGGGCCCTGAATCCAGTGACTGGTGTCCCTGTAAGTGACTCACAGGGCAGGGACACACGGGGAGGAGGAGGTGGTCACGTGAACACAGAGGCAGGGATGGGGGTGGTGTGGCAATGAGCGCAGGATGCCGAGGACGGCGGCAACACCAGAGCCTTCCAAAGGAGCCAGCGCTGTGCGCACCTGGTCTCCAGAAATCTCTGTGCTTTAAGCCTCCCGGCCTGAGGTACGGCCGCCCTGGAAACAGATCAGGGCCGCAGCCCCGGCCCTGCGGATTGAGTGGAGGTGTCTTTCTTCTGGTGTTGTCCAGATGCCGTGCACGCCTGGGACAGGCGGCATTGCAGCTCACAGAGCAAGAGTCACGGTGTGCTCGGGGTGGGGGTAGCAGTGGCCCCCGCGAAGGCCCCGGGTGCCCCATGTCGTCAGCTGCAGGAGAGGGTCTGCTTACGTTTCGTGCATCACAGAAGGGAGTTTTATTGCTGTAACCCCAACACCTTGGAAACCAGGAGCAGCCAGGAGGGATAACAAGGAACCCCTGCTGAAAATGCATGATGTCAAAGCATCGCTCGGAGGAAGCGAGGGGCCCAAGGCCACGTGGACACGAACCACAGACCAAGCTGCGCCTCAGGACAGGCAGACCCAGGGTCTGGGTGCAGCCGAGGCCCGCGTGGCTCTTTGAGGCCCTCCCCAGGGGTGGTGCTGGTGGAGGGGAGCGAGCTCTGCAAGAAAACCCTCATCTGCACGTAGGTGCACTTGTCCTGGGCTTCAGGTAACTCCCGGGGTGGTTTTGAAGCCCACGGGTGATGATAACAGTGAGAAATTTCAGTGCAGACCCTTGTGGTCCAGCAGACGTGGAGGCCGGGTGCTCCTGCCAGCAGCTGAAATTTGCTAAAAATACGAATGTCCCCCCTTTCAGGTCTCGATTCTCTGGGAATTGTTTTGTTTTGTTTTGATCTGGAGTAAGAAGGATTACGCCTAATTAGGCATTGTCACTGCCAAGGATTTAATTACCATCTCTGAATATTTTGCCGTTTTTGAGCTGCGTGGGGAGTCTGTAATTATTGTCTACTGACGCGGCTGTTTTTTGCCAACAAGGCATCAGCCCCCGGCTGCCATGCCTCCCCGGCAGATCAATGTCTGGGAGTAACACCCCAGCCTTGCCGCGGAGGTCAAATCCCTTAATTCACTGAACAATTAGATTTCCATGAAAATCAAAGAGGCCCGCTTGTGACAAGTAATGGAGACTTTGACGTAATGATCCCACACACCTTGGCCACTTTTTATGGATGTCTCTTTATATTTTAATGAAAGGAAGCCACTTAGCTATAAACTGATTACTAAGAACATAATTGGGTCACTTCTTTGCAACAAATTAATCAACACAATGCTAATTACGGATGGTCTTTTAGATTTGGATGAATCTATTAGTAATTAAAGTGAAGTGCAAATCCAACCTTGATCTCAATTGTAGCCAAAAGGCACAAATGTCTTTCTGTTGACGGATAACATGCTGTTATCTCTCTTGTTGGAGGAGAGCCTTTAGGACATTCACAGACCTAAAGACATTTTTAGGGGAGGTCTTGGGAGGCAGTTGGGGGAAGTGCAACCAGGGTGATGATTTGGAAAGATGGGATCTTCTTTCTGGTTCATTTATAATTTAATTTGCATTTTTATTGTGCGTGTAAAATAAGCTTTTGTTCCTACAGCAGAGTCGTAAATTCCCAGGCCAAATTCTCATGTCACATGTCTCATTTCTCTCTTTGGCAGAGAATGGCAGGCGGTTGGGGTGATGTCAAGGTGATGTGCTGAACTTGCAACGACCAAGGTGGCCCCGGGCCTGAGGCTGAGGAAGCCTCATTTGGATGCTCCCCTGAGAGCAGGTCCCACGGCTACTACCAGGGACCCCACGTCTGTCCAGAGCCACCCCCCGGTTTTTGTTACAAAGCCTTTACGTTATTTTGATTTGTAACTTTAAAACTAAAGTACGTTAAGAACTTTTTAATTTTACTAGTTGAGGAAAGTCAGAGTCAGACAGGAGACTTTGTGCTAGAGGTGACGTGAGTTGCTGGAGAACCGAGGTCACGGGGCCCCTGGACGTGGGCAGAGGGCTAAGGAAGGAATCGTTGGTGCCCTGATGACCACATTCGACAAAACCGTCATAAACAGGCCTGTTATAAATGGGGCTTGTTTGGCGAGGACCGTCTGGGGAGAAGTAGCTTCTACCCCCAGGAAGGGAAACACCAGCCCCGGCTGGACCACGTGTGCTGGCTTCCTGCCTGGTTGTCCTGGCTTTGGCCCCGGCCCTGGCTTGTCCTGCATGGGGTGACGACTCCACACCCCTTCTGCGAGGGCCCTTTCTCAGGGTTCCAAGTCTGGCTGTCCGTTCGCGGGACAGCGCGGCTGTGGACCATGGATGGGGTGCCCTCTGATGCGGCCTCCTCGCACTTCCGGGGTGATTTCACTCTGGGCCTTGGGGTAGCTGCCGCTATCATTATATCAGAGCAAAACCTCTTGAAGTTTGAGGATAAAAATATAAAAAATGGGGCTTCCCTGGTGGTGCAGTGGTTGGGAGTCTGCCTGCCAATGCAGGGGACGCGGGTGCGGGCCCTGGCCCGGGAAGATCCCACGTGCCGCGGAGCAACTGAACCCGTGCACCACAACCACTGAGCCTGAGCTCTAGAGCCCGCGAGCCACAGCTGTTGAGCTCGCGTGCCACAGCTGCTGAGGCCTGCGCGCCTGGAGCCCGTGCTCCGCAACGGGAGAAGCCACGACAATGAGAAGCCCACGCAACGCAGCGAGGAGTGGCCCCCGCTCGCCGCAACTGGAGGGGGCCCGTGCACAGCAGCGAGGACCCAACACAGCCAAAAATAAATAAATAAATAAATAAATTTATTAAAAAAAAAAACCATATATAAAAAACGGCCGGAGAAGTGGAAAGCGTAATTAATCAGAGAATTAGCATTTCAAAGGGACTTGAGCCCGTGGCCTGAGTGATGGGGAGATGGAGGCCTCAGGCACTGGCGACTGGCCTGTCACACCCACTTGTGGAAGGAGGTGCAGGGCAGGGACGGGCGCCTTTAATCACGGCCAGTCGGGTGTTCAGCCGACTTTGTGAATCGGGGTTTTACAGAACCTCTTCGATGGGTGGGCACCACCAGGCTGTGAGGAGACCAGAGCTGGGTGCAGGGGCACGGGCTGGCCTGATGGGCATTTGGCTGCAGCTCTGCTCACCCAGCGCTGGCCCGGGGGGCTTACATGGCCCCCGCACTAACCAGCTCTGGGGGTCCACGTCCCTGTCGAAATCCAGGTCCAGGGAGCTGGGGGGTTTCAGCCCCAGCTGCTGGGCCGCTATCCTTGACGAGAACATTTCCTTGGGTTCTGTGGTCCAGAGGCCACACAAACGGCCCGGGAGCTTGGTGGCTGCAGTCTGACAGCCCGACCACCCGCCCTCCTCCATCATGGATTGCGTCCCATCTAGTCGCGGCCTCCCAGGTTGTTGACTCCTTTCTCTTTGCCCCCAAATTAGCCAACTTCTTCCAAGAAAGCCAGTTATAGACAAAAGGCACATCATGTCATTTGATTCAGGTTGTGAAACAGGCCAAGTGTTGAGCCGCCCGCTTGTTATTTCGTGTGCAAAATCATGCGTGTGCATCAGGTTGTCATCCTGCTGCTTGGAGAGGACCTTCCGTCTAGGAACCGGGGAAATGAACATCTTTCATGTCATGTAATTAGTTTCTCTTTCTCTCCTTTGATAAACAGCCTCATTTAAAATGTGTTCCACGGAGGCTCTCCTCCTGGTAAAGGGAGGGGTTGCCCCCCGTGCAGCCCTGAGCCCAGCATCCCCCCCGGCCTGCGGTTCATGCTTCTTCAGGAGATTCGTTCACTCTTGCCACACGCTCAGAGACCAGGCCTGGAATGGGCGTCCTCCAGATGCCCGCCCCCTTCAGCATAGCTTCTCCTGCTGTCTGGGCGCTGGACCAGGCTGGACCCATAACCTGGGTGGGAGGAAGGGGGGAGGCACACGTCTCCTGTCTCCATCCTTGGTCTCCCCTGTCCTCCCTGTCATTCTGTGCTTCATTCAATCCCTCGCTCATTCAAATGAGGCAGCGTGCTCCCCCCTATCCTCTGCCTCACAGGCCCCCGACCCTCACCTGCGGGCAGTTCTGCGGAGTCATTAGTGGGCTAACCTCCCCTCTTGAAGAGTAAACCCACCGAGAGCTTCAGCAAAGCAAACTATAAAAAACAGCCAAGTGGGAACCAAAATGTACAAAACTAGGGAAAAAAAGGTATCAGTGTTGGAGCTCGACAGCAGATTAGAGGTGGCAGAAGGAAAGGTCAGTGAACTTTCGATCAATAGAAATGATCTCGCTGAAGAACAGAGAGAAACAGAGACTGAAGAAAAATGAGCAGAGCCACAAGGGAAAATGAAAAGTATTTTTATGCTTGAAAATGAAAACAAAGTGAAAATGTGTGTGATGCAGATAAATCAGGGATTAGAGGAAATCTGATCACTCTATATGCTTATATTGGAAAACGAGCAATGTTTTCTGTAATCTAGGTTTTCACCACGAGCAGTTACAAAAAGAAAGTAACTTAAACTTAACGGGAGCAGAGGGAAATAATCAAATGTGAGCTGTGAGTTGATGATGAAGAAAACAACCAGTAGAACAATAGAAAAAGAATCTGTGAAAGTGTTGATAAAAATGATAAATGTCTAAGAAGGGAAAACATGACCCTAGAAGAAGTTCAAGATCTGCAGAGCTCTAGACCCGTCAAGAAACAAATGAGAAATCTTCCTCAAGTAGGTTCAAGCAGTTTCACAAAATTTTGCTGGTAAATTCTTAAAAAAAAATCGATGAATGAAATTTGCCATAACTAAGAAAGAAAAATGGTATGATCTCTCACTAGATACAGAAAGATCATCTGATAAAATCCAACATCCATTACTTAAAAAACCTTTCTGTGGTGTGGAGAAAAGAGAACCCTCCTACACTGTTGGCGGGAATGTAAATTGGTGCAGCCTCTGTGGAGAACAGTATGGAGGTTCCTTAAAACACTAAAAATAGAGCTATCATATGACCCAGCAATCCCACTCCTGGGTATATATCTGGAAATGACAAAAACTCTAATTCAAAAAGATACATGCACCCCAGTATTCATAGAAGCACTATTTACACTAGCCAAGACATGGAACCAACCTAAATGTCCATCGACAGATGAATGGATAAAGAAGATGTGGTACATATATACAATGGAATACTACTCAGCCATAAAAAAGAACGAAATAATGCCATTTGCAGCAGCATGGATGGACCTAGAGATTATCATACGGAATGAAGTAAGCCAGACAGAGAAAAACAAATACCATATGATATCACTTATATGTGGAATCTGGAAAAATGATGTAAATGAAATTATTTACAAAACGGAAACAGACTTACAGACTTAGAAAATGAACTTATGGTTACCAAAGGGGAAAGGTGGTGGCGGATAAATTAGGAGTTTGGGATCAGCAAATACAAACTACTAGATATAAAATAGATAAACAACAGGAACCCAAGTCTCAGGAAGAGAGAGGAAAGCAGGAGACCCAGAAACTCTATTTTCACCCCCTTTTCCTGGAGGAAATGAAAGTAAAAGCTTAGACTGAATCTATTTTTCCCAAGAAGACAAGAGAGAAGGAGCTTGTTCTGCTTCTGTGGGAAAGTCGATGGTCCTCAGGATAAAGTGGGTCTCGGGGGCTTTCCATCAGCTCAGCAGCTGGAAAATCCTACTTCCAAAGCCTCAAAAGGAGTTTTTCAATGTTTCTGATTATTTTATCTTTTTCTTGAGACTATTAGGAAAAATAGTCCAACTGTACAAAAGAGCAAACACACAAAGATGAAACATTTTTAATACACATTTTATATAAGCAGGGTGTTCTTAATTAAAAAGCCGACGTCCACTTTTTTTTTTCTTTTGCTTATGTTATGGAAAGACTTAAAAAAATCGTTTTCCTAATATCAACAAGTTGGGAAAAGATATATTTATACACAATGTATGGGAATGTCAACTGGAACACATTTTTTAAAGACCCATTTAAAAAAATGAATCAAAAGCTAAAAATAATACTCTTAAATAATTCATTTTTAGAATTGGCTCATTCAATTCAATGGATCTAACCCCCCCTCCCCCAGGTACTTGGGATCTTTAATATCGTTTGACTCCAGGGGTGGGTTAGAGAGTGTGCATGACAGCACACCATCGCCACCGTAACCATAACCAGCGGTAGGTGAGGAAAGCATACAAGCCAGCCTGGGTCACCACCCATCACCTTGGTGGCTCTGTTGCTACGTCCAAACTAGGCTTGTTTACAAGCAGGACACTGGCTGAAAACTGGGGTGCTGGCTGTGGTCCCATTGTAACACTGATGCATCCATACCCAGAAAGATCCCGGAATAGGCTACGTGTCAGCGTGAACTCTGACTTCTGCCGGGGGCGTCACAGGTGTGTTTTCTTCCTTCTGTGCACTTGGCTCCATCTCCTGAACCATATGCCCTAGCAGGGGACGTCCCAGCCCTGCGTCCAGCTGGGCTCAGGGCAGAGGGCCCTGCCCTTAGCTGACCACTCAGAGAGGAAGGGGGTCCAGGTTCATTTATATTCAGCATTTCTTATGGTCTCTACCTTTTTATTTTCTATATTTTAGGTTTCTACGTCCTAGGTTTAAATTCTATACCTTTTCTCAAAGTACCTCTTTTTCTGACTCTTACCCGTCTTGCTAATGTGGTACATTGACTATCCTTCACTTTTAAGTATCTTCTAATTCCCATATAGGAATGCAATTTCCAAACGTGTGAGTTTAAACAATTCATCTGTTTATTGCTGACTTCTGATGTAACTGACTGTCACACATATTCTTTGACCTTTGTTGATATTTGCTTTTTGCCCGGTGTGTGCCCTTAATGAGAGGGAAGCTTTGCCTTCTTCATTTATGACCCATTTAGGTAGATACATCTCCTAGCTTTCAGATACATTCAGATACATCTCCTAGCTTATGGGTTATTCTCTCTTCAGCTGTGTGCCCATCACCTGAATTTTATGTCAACAATTCCAATTTCCATTTCGAGGAGGTAATTTTTTTCTATTTCTGCCAATTCATTACTGACGGCCTCGTTTCTTTCTCATTTTTTTTGGTAATTTCAGTTTTATTTCTTTAAGCATTTTACAGATGGTTAATTTATGTTCTACAGTTTACGTTTTCCCATGTTAGGTCCATGTGGGGATAAAATTCCCGTTGTTACATCCCCGCTGACTTATTCATGCAAGAGTTTCCCTTGTGTGTTTGGCGATTTTTGGATGTGAGCTCATTTTGGGGAGAATTTAATTGCTAGAAATCATGAAGGTCACTTTGAGAGTGACTTTCTCCGAAGAAGATCATGCTGTTCCGTCCACTTCTGGAGACACGGTTGACCTGAGATGCTCTCCTGACCGCTGAGCTGCCCTCGGGTGGCCACCCCTGCCGGGTCACTGCCCTGCTCTGTCCAGCCCGACTTTCTGACCCCTCTTCCTTGGCAATTCCCATTAGTCTCCGAGTCCTTAAAAGGAAAAAAAAATAGTGTTCTCTGTGGGATGGAATAACTTAGAACTTTCCTCTTACAAAGTTGTCTTAACTGTATTGATGGTACTTCTTGCTCCAGGAGAACGTGGTGGGCACAGATGTGCTGACACCTGCGTTTCCATCCCACTTCTTGTCACCAGGTTCTGAGCTCACCCCTGTGGCTGGTTTGCAGCAGCATCATCAACGCCCCCATCCCCAAACCCTACATGTGCCAGTCAGTCACAATGTCAAATGAAATCATGTTGAGTCCATGAGTGAATGAATGAACATAGGACACTGAGGGCCTGCCTGGGACGGGAGTTTGGGGTTCTTAATCCACGACAATAAGTAACAGTGATCTGTAATGTCGACTGTCAGCAAAGATGATTTCTCGTGATTTTGGCCAACTTCTGCTTCTGCATTTATTTTACATTTTAAACGTGTATTATGTCTTTATACATCAAATTGTAACGGCTTCGCCATTGTCTAAATTAACTAAATTCTGAATCAGGAGAATTAAGCTTTCATTTGAATTACATGTACTTCTCAGGTTATCGATCTTGAAATTAATTCTTGCTGACTTTTCTTTTGGAAAAGTTATTATAATGCAATGATCAAGCTTTTTATTAAAAACAGGATGATGTAACATGTTAATGAGTTTATTCTCTCTTACGATTTAATAACATTTGTCAATATTATTTCCAGTGGCCTAGTTCTCATCCTTAGCTGTGTGTGCAGTGGTGTTATAGATTCTTTCAAAAATATTTTGAGACCCTAACTCTTTCCTAATTTTTTGAACATGACCTAATTCGGAACTAGGGTCTTTACAGATGTAACCTTGTTAAGATGCGGTCATACTGGACATGGGTGAGCTTAGTCCACTGGCTGGTGTTTTTATAAGAAGAGATTTGACACAGACACGAGGACACACAGGGCAGAGGCCACGAGAAGGTGGAGGCAAAAATCAGAGCGCCGTGTCTACGAGCCAAGGACACCTGGGGTTCTGGAACCGCTAGGAGCTAATAGAGGGGCAGGAAGGACCCTCCCCTGGAGCCTTCAGAGGGAGCACGGCCCTGCCGACACCTTGATCTTGGACTTCTGGCCTCCAGACCGTGAGAGACTAGATCTCTGCTGTTTTAAGCCCCGCAGTGTGTGGTGCTTTGTTACCACAGCCCCAGGAAACTCACGGGTGGGTCTGGACCCTGGTGCTCTAACCTCCTTGCCGGCGCTGGGCGAGCCTGTGTTTAGGAGGAGGACGGTCACAAAGATTCCCGTCCTGACCCACCAGACGACACTACAGCCGTTTATGCGTCTACGACCTTGTCCATTTGTTCAGAGAGGACCCGGCACCACGACGAAAGTGCTGACAAATCCTTCCGCAGAATTAAGGTCTCCCTCCACCCCCACAAAATCCTCCTTTGCGTGTGTTCTGGCATTTTCTTTCGGGCGGGCTGTGAGCTAGGCTGGTGGGTCCCCCTCAGAGGGAGTGGGACCCGCGTTCTTCAGGCCCAGATGGGAGGATGCACATCAGCACTGCCCGCCAGCAGCAGCTTTTCCAGACGTTAAGATGCTGTGTCTCCGCGGAGAAGCAGACTTAGTGGGGCAGACGAGGCTGGACCCAGCATCGCCGTGCCCTAACCAGCCACGTGGCCCCTGGCGTTGCTTCACTGCCTCCACCGAAGACGGAGCAGGATGGAGACAGTCGTGCTAAATCTCCAGCTTGTTTGTGAAGGACCAAGACAGACAATGACCCCGATGTGATGTTGCTTCGAGCCCGTGAGGGCCTCAGCGAGCGATGGTTTTATTAAAAGTCTGTGTCCTAAGCAAACACATCTGGGTTTTGTCCTTGGTATCATAAACCCAGGACAGATACTAAAATCATGGCAATAATGACAGCAAGACCCACCCTTTTGGGGCATCTATAAGCGTGTAGGTTTGGGGAGAATTTGAAGCAGGATGAGTGGCCCATCGTTAGAGCAGGCTGCAGGCTCCATGCCCCAGGGCCCTGATTTCAGGGGGACAATCGCAGGGCCAGTCACGAGGGTCAAGGGGCCGTAACCCAAGCCATATGAAGAGTGCGGGACCCTGGGCAGGGGGTGTGGGGACTTCCGTCTCTGAGGCCTGGGGCCAGGTTCCAGGAGGGGCCGGCCTCGTGCTCCCTGGATGAAGCCCCTTGAGGACAGGTCTCTGCCTCGTCCACCGCTGACCGTGACGAGGGCTGGCCCTGAGCAGCCCTGGATAAAGGTTTTCAAAGAAAAAATGAAGCTTTGGGATTAGGTCCGTCAGAAGTCATTTCGGAGCCATGGGAGGAAGAACGGGCGATAAGTGGGGTGTGGTCCCAGCGCAGAGCGGGGCCTTGAGAGGTGACCGGCGACCCCGGGGAGCTTTCAGGAGATGCGCTCGTTAGAGTCTAGAAACGGAATTTCTCCACACGGAGGGACAGCCTGCCCGATTCTGAGCTCCTGGGATGGCATTAACTGTGCATTCTTGAGAATCAGCGTGTTCTTTCTTTCTTCTCCTATGCATCCATTGCCTACACGTGCACACGCACGCACACGTATGCACACGCGCACACACGCTCACACACGCACACAGAACGCAATAGCTGATGGTCTCCCTTCGCATTGCGGTTTCTGGGGATGTAATGCTTCCTAAACCCATCCCGGACATATTTGCGACGCCTCGCTGATGTTTGTTTGCAGAGCCTGACCGGTCCCTCTGAGCGTGTCCGGGCTGGGATGTTTTGGAAGAGCTGCCATCCCGACGCTGAGCAGGCAGGATCCTTGTGGGACCCGTGGCGCTTTGCCTGCCAAATGGCGAGACTGAAGATGCCCCTTGCCTGGAGTTCTCACTATTCTTGGAGCAATCGCGGCGTTGGTACAAGAGCCGCGCAGCTCAGACAGGCAGACACTCGTGTCCCCAAATACTGTCTAGTCACTGGTTACAGTAACCGCTCCTGGACTTTACAGCCACACCTCGCAGGTTCCTTGACATTCCTGTCAAAGTCATCAGCTTGCTCTAGACCTGAAACCTGCTCTCACTGGCTCTAAGTGTTGTATTTTCAAATCTGCAGGTCCTCCACCGTGACACCTTCCGCCACCCACCCCTGGGGTTCCCTGACAAGACAGTCCTTCTCATCTTCCGTTGGGGCAGGGATGCCAGGTCCTCTCCAGACCCCGACGGCCTGTTTAGCATCTCAGGCTTTGGCTGCACCTGGGAACCACCTGCCCAGGATGCGCAGAGCGGCAGGGGCCACGGGGTCGTTTCCCAGCAGAGTGGGCTCCTCCCGGCCAGGAGCCCGGCGCACGCGGCGCTTTGGCTGTGACGGGAGGTGGCCGGCAGTTACCCGGCTCTGCCCCACATGCAGGTCCAATCCCAGCCATGGCCCAGGACCCTGGGTGCCGGCCTCGGGCGTCCCGAGGGGCTCTGCCGCCACAGGGCAGCTGGTCTCCCACGGGGCAGGGTTTAGCATCCTCGGCTCTTGCTGCCACGTGGGAACGCAGGTATGCAGCTGTCGTTCTGAGCGTGATCACGGCCGCACTGCAGTTTCATGGCCCATTAACGGTTTGCTAATATTGTTTTAGTTTGCAAATTAGTGCCACTCCGTGTGTGCGGGAAGGGTCCGTGGCTGCCATCAATCAGCCGGGAACTCCTCATGCACGAGAGGAAAGTGATTTCCAGGCTTTGAGGCTCAGCAGCAATTACTGTGACCGGAACTTGGTGGGGGGCTGCAACGTGCTCTCTGCGGTTCCACTAACTTCATTCCTGACGTGGGAGTGAGGCAGACGAGGATTGCAGGTAACGGAGCTCGAGCCCCTCACTTCCTAGAGACACAGCGATCGGAACAGAACCCTTTGACGTTGCTGCTCTGGCGCGTGGGGGGCATGGACCCCCGAAGACCCCCAGGCCCCTGGGGCTGAGCTCTAGCTCCAGACGCCAACTGATGCACAGGTTCGCTGAGGGTGCAGACAGCCCTCACTGGGGACCACGCTGTCCCCCATCCTTACCAGCTTCAATCACCAACACTCTTTCCTGTTACATATTTAGATGAGATTCTCGTGAAATGTCTTCTCAATCATTCTGTGCCATTTTAGCTTGGAAGGCAGTTCAGAGAGGGCGTTGGGAGCAGGTGTAGGTTTGAATGCTGCTCTGATGCCTCTGAGCAGCTCACTATTATTGTTATTATCACTAAAGCTCCCTTAATGACTGTCATGTCATCCCACCAGGAAGCTCAGGGTCTTCAGGAGGCCTGGTGGAGGCCTGGCGGCTGAGCCTGAAGCAGGTCGGTGCACCGCAGCTCCTCCGAGCCTGTCATTACATGGATTGCAAATATTAACTCACTCGGGGCTCTTGGCCACACTGTGAAGCAGGTCGTCCGGCTACGGCTGAATTGCATCCCCCCCAAATTCATATGTTGAAGCCCTAACCCCCAGGACCACAGAATGCCACTGTATGTGGACGCAGGGTCTTTACAGAGATTATTAGGTGAAATGAGGTCACCAGGGTGGGACCCTGACCCAATAGGTCTGGTGTCCTTATAGGAAGAGGAGATCAGGACACGGACTCACACGGGGGGACGACCATGTGAGGACACGGGGAGAAGACGGTGTCTACATGCCCAGGAGAGGCTTCAGGAGGGGCCGGCCCTGAGACACCTGGATCTTGCATTCCAGCTTCCAAGATGTGAGACAGTAAGTGTCTGTTCTTTAAGCCACACCGCTTGGCGTGTGTTATGCGCCCGAGCTGACAGCTCGCTCCCCTTTCCCAGATGAGGACACACAGAAGTACATTGACAGACAGCGTGCCAGACTCCCACGTGACCTGAGCGCTCGGGTTCCAGCTGGGCCGGGAGAATCAGAACCCGCACGCGGACAACTGCTGCTCCTCTAAAGAGAGTTCAGCAGACTCTTGAAATCACGAATGCACATTTCTGATAACTCGCTGAGGCGGCAGCCACCGTGGGGCCTGTATCCTTCCCCTGGGATCACAATCCAGTGTGAAAGGCAGGTGTCTGAGCATCATCCGGGCCAGTCTACACCCGGACTGTGTCCCGCTCCCCCTAAGCAGCAGCGCACGGCATCTCCGTGTGGACACGGGCGGGTCATGGGTCCACCTAAGGCCGTCCATCCTTCCCTGCGCTCACGCAACAGATGGTCATTCACGGTGTCCCCAGTTTCCCCCATTGTGCACGGGGCTGCCACGAATATTCCTGCAAATGTTTTTCTGTGGATGTTGGAAGATGCCAGCTTAACATGAGCACAAATTTAAATGTTGGTAAATGTGATAAACTGCTCTCCGGAAGGTCCTTCCACTCGGTGGGGATGCCCCTCCCCCAGGGCCTCGTCAACGCTGAGTGTTAGCAATCTTTCCAATGTTTGCCACTGACTTCACAAATAATAGTTTATTATTATTTCTTTTTTCTTCATTTAATTTTATTGAGGTTGAATTTCTTTTCTTATTTATTCACTGTTTCTTCTCCTTCCCCTCCTCCTCTTCCTCCTCCTTCTTCTTTTTGTCTTTTTAGAGCATTGGCCAATTTTTTTCTCAATTGAGGCTCTGTGTTGACTTTGAGGAAATTTCATATTTTATAGATACTAATTTTTTGTCTGGCAGATGTGATGCAATGAGCTATTACAGCTTGCAGTTATATAATTATGTATCTGTGCTTCCCTTGAACACTACTATAGAGCCAAATCTTTCTTTTTTTGTCTGCGTTAGGTGCTTTTAAAAATAGAAAATATCTTCCCAACAAAACTATTCTCTATTTTATTTTGGATCTTTTTTATAATGAAGTCATTAACCTTCTGGAATTTAATTTGTATTAAGGAGAGGTCCCTCCCTCAACCCAAATGCTTCACTAGTGACCCAGTACCATGAATAATCCATCTTTAAGACCATGATTTAAAATAATATCTTTTTAATTTTGACAAAGCAAGACCCATTGAATTCAATTATTTATTTGACAACACAAAACACAGTTCCCCTCTGGTCAGTCAAGAAACAGATGCTGAGCACCTACTATGTGCCAGCAGCCCGTTCATTGCGGGGCCACAGGGGTGAGAAGCAGACCGGTACCTGCCCTCCGAGCCCTCCGTCCATCGAGGGAAGCAGCCGAGGCTGCCATTAGGATGTAGGGCTGGCAGCTGCGCAGCGGATGGGCTTACAGCCCTGAGGTCTGTGCTGGCCACACCCTGTGCATGTCTCTTCTAGTTTATATTTATATCTAAAATCTAAATAATATATAATTATTATACATTTCATATATAATATTTAATATATTATAAAATACATATTATACAAATATGTGTATAATATATTATATAAAAGTATATATTATTATCTATCACATACAAGTACAATAATATACATAATGTATAGTATATATAACATTATGTTTTATTTTGTATAATATTATACATACTATACTATGCTGTAATATAATATATAATATAATGTATTATAGAAAATAAAATGTAATATATTGTATATACTTATAATTATATAAATAATATACAGGCACACCTCATTTTATTGTGCTTTGCTTTGTCGTACTTTGCTTATACTGCATTTTTTACAAATTGAAGGTTTGTGGTAACCCTGTGTTGAACAAGTCTCTTGGTGCTGTTGTTATTCCAACAGCATTTGCTCACTTCTTGTCTCTGTGTCACATCTTGGTAATTCTTGCAATATTTCAAACTTTTCTATTATTGTTACATTTGTTACAGTGACCTGTGAGCAGTGATCTTTGATGTTCCTATTGTAAGAAGATTGACTCACTGAAGGCTCAGCTGATGGTTAGCATTTCTTAGCAATAAAGTAGTTTTAATTAAGGTCTGTACATATTTTTTAGACACAAAGCTATTGCACACTTAATAGACTACAGTATAAACTCAGTTTATACTCAGTATGTACTCAAACTACCGCATAGACTACAGTTTATACTCAGTATAGACTCAGTTTATACAGTCTATACAATCTATCCAGTATAGACTCAGTTTATACTCAGTATGTACTCAGACTACAGTATAGACTACAGTTTACAGCGTAAACTCAACTTTATATGCACTGAGAGACCAAACACTTTGTGTGACTTGCTTTATTGCAAGATTCACTTTATTGTGGTGGTCTGGAACTGAACACACAATATCTCTGAGGTGCCTGTATATAAATATTTATGTACATTTATGTATATTCCAGAAAAACGGGTGAAAAATACTGTGTGACTCATAGGATGGTGGGAGAATTAAAAGGAAAAACACAAGGTCTCAGTATCTGGCTTGGAGAAGGCTGTGAACAAATGTTAGAGTTGTGATGTTTCATGATGATAAGAAACTGAACCAGAAATAGGAGATGTTCCGGGTACAGCAGAGACGAGGGAACATACACTGTGGGTTTGGGGAGCCACACGCAGAAGCCCAGGTGGAGTCAGGTGGGCAGAGGTAGGAGGGGAGCACGTGGCTTGTCAGGGGCTCAGGGACCTGCAGCAAAGCTGGGGAGACATTCGGCAGGGGCAGGAGATCAGCTGAGACGTCAACACCGGCCGTCGGTTTTGTTAAGATTACAGCTGGAAGTAGCCAAACCTGAGTAAAACTGACAGTGACGCATCAGTTAAAGGTTGGAGGAGGAATGAATTATGGTTGAAAGAGGAGTAGGACGTATAATTGAGCAACTTCAGGGTGGACTTTATTGATAGAGTTCCCTCAAAAATCCCTGAAGGCAAAAACTGTAATTAGTAAAATTGACATGGTGGGAAAAACTATTAATCATACTTTTTTGAAAAATGTCAAATATGTAATCCCAGTGAAAATATCTCAATAAAATTAAAACGAAAGTGAATATGTGGGGAATACCTTGTCTGCCCAAGTATTGCAATTTGATGAAAGAATTAAATTGGTTCAATAGAATTTTGAAAATTCAGACTCCATGGATGTTCATTGGAATTGGCATAATTTTGATGAAAATATTTGTATTAAAATATCTTTCCCAGTGAAACGGCTGGTTCTGGGGCTGTGGCGGGAGTGGCCAGCAGGATGAGCTTGGACTCAGTAGCACAATCACCAGAGAAATTACTGGTTTGGGTAAGGATGATGAATGAATGCTAAAATTAGAGGGGGATTTTTAAACTTTATTATTTAAAACTTTATTTTGGAATAATTTCAGACTTAAAAATGCAAAAAGTGAAAAACAAGAGTATAGAAATTTTTAAAAGAGAAACTTATTGAGGAAAATAGATAATCATAAAAAAAACTTAAATAAGCAAAAAAATTTAAAAAGAGGAGAGAGAGAGATAGAGAGAATAAAGAATTAAGTTATAGGGCTTCCCTGGTGGCACAGCGGTTGAGAATCTGCCTGCCAATTCAGGGGACACAGGTTCGAGCCCTGGTCTGGGAAGATCCCACATGCCGTGGAGCAGCTAGGCCCGTGCGCCACAACTACTGAGCCTGCGCGTCTGGAGCCTGTGCTCCGCAACAAGAGAGGCCGCGACAGTGAAAGGCCCGCGCACCGCGATGAAGAGTGGCCCCCGCTCGCCGCAACTAGAGAAAGCCCTCGCACAGAAACGAAGACCCAACACAGCCATAAAATAAATAAATTAATTAATTTTAAAAACTAAAAAAAAGAGGATTAACCAAGATGGCGGAGTAGAAGGACGTGCTCTCACTCCCTCTTGCGAGAGCACCAGAATCACAACTGGCTGCTGGACAATCATCGACAGGAAGACACTGGACTTCACCAAGGAGGATACCCCACGTCCAAGGACAGAGGAGAAGCCACAGTGAGACGGTAGGAGGGGCGCAATCAGAGTAAAATCAAATCCCATAACTGCTGGGTGGGTGACTCACAGACTGGCGAGCACTTATACCACAGAAGTCCACCCACTGGAGTGAAAGTTCTGAGCCCCACGTCAGGCTTCCCAACCTGGGGGTCCGGCAACGGGAGGAGGAATTCATAGAGAATCAGACTTTGAAGCCTAGTGGGAATTGATTGCAGGACTTCGACAGGACTGGGGGAAACAGAGAACCCACTCTTGGAGGGCGTACACAAAATAGTGTGTGCATCGGGACCCAGGGGAAGGAGCAGTGACCCTGGGGGAGACTGAACCAGACATAACTGCTGGTGTTGGGGGGTCTCCTGCAGAGGCGGGGGCTGGCTCTGTTTCACTGTGGGGACAAGGACACTGGCAGCGGAGGTTCTGGGAAGTACTCCGTGGCGTGAGCCCTCCCAGAGTCTGCCATTAGCCCCACCAAAGAGCCCGGGTAGGCTCCAGTGTTGGGTTGCCTCAGGCAAAACAACTAACAGGGAGGGAACCCAGCCCCACCCAGCAACAGTCAAGTGGATTAAAGTTTTACAGAGCTCTGACCGCCACAGCAACAGTCAGCTCTACCCACCTCCAGAGCCTCCCATCAAGCCTCTTAGATAGCCTCAACCACCAGAGGGCAGACAGCAGAAGCAAGAAAAACTACAGTCCTGCAGCCTGTGGAACAGAAACCACATTTACAGAAAGATAGACAAGATGAAAAGGCAGAGGGCTATATACCAGATGAAGGAACAAGAAAAAACCCCAGAAAAACAACTAAATGAAGTGGAGATAGGCGACCTTCCAGAAAAAGAATTCAGAATAATGATAGTGAAGATGATCCAGGACCTTGGAATAAGAATGGAGGCAAAGATTGAGAAGGTGCAAGAAATGATTAACAAAGACCTAGAAGAATTAAAGAACAAACAAACAGAGATGACCAATACAATAACTGAAATGAAAACTACACTAGAAGGAATCAATAGTAGAATAACTGAGGCAGAAGAACGGATAAGTGACCTGGAAGACAGAATGGTGGAATTCACTGCTGCGGAACAGACTAAAGAAAAAAGAATGAAAAGAAATGAAGACAGCCTAAGAGACCTCTGGGACAACATTAAACGCAACAACATTCGCATTATAGGGGTCCCAGAAGGAGAAGAGAGAGAGAAAGGACCAGAGAAAATATTTGAAGAGATTATAGTCGAAAACTTCCCTAACATGGGAAAGGAAATAGCCACCCAAGTCCAGGAAGCGCAGAGAGTCCCATACAGGATAAACCCAAGGAGAAGCACGCCGAGACACATAGTAATCAAAGTGGCAAAAATTAAAGACAAAGAAAAATTATTGAAAGCAGCAAGGGAAAAACGACAAATAACATACAAGGGAACTCCCATAAGGTTAACAGCTGATTTCTCAGCAGAAACTCTACAAGCCAGAAGGGAGTGGTATGATATACTTCAAGTGATGAAAGGGAAGAACCTACAACCAAGATTACTCTACCCGGCAAGGATCTCATTTAGATTTGATGGAGAAATCAAAAGCTTTACAGACAAGCAAAAGCTAAGAGAATTCAGCACCACCAAACCAGCTCTACAACAAATGTTAAAGGAACTTCTCTAAGTGGGAAACACAAGAGAAGAAAAGGACCTACAAAAACAAACCCATAACAATTAAGAAAATGGTCATAGGAACATACATATCGATAATTACCTTAAATGTGAATGGATTAAATGCTCCAGCCAAAAGACACAGGCTTGCTGAATGGATACAAAAACAAGACCCATATATATGCTGTCTACAAGAGACCCACCTTAGACCTAGGGACACATACAGACTGAAAGTGAGGGGATGGAAAAAGATATTCCATGCAAATGGAAATCAAAAGAAAGCTGGAGTAGCTATACTCATATCAGATAAAATAGAGTTTAAAATAAAGAATGTTACAAGAGACAAGGAAGGACACTACATAATGATCAAGGGATCAATCCAAGAAGAAGATATAACAATTATAAATATATATGCACCCAACATAGGAGCACCTCATTACATAAGGCAATTGCTAACAGCTATAAAAGAGGAAATTGATAGTAACACAATAATAGTGGGGGACTTTAACACCTCACTTACACCAATGGACAGATCATCCAAAATGAAAATAAGTAAGGAAACAGAAGCTTTAAATGACACAATAGACCAGATAGATTTAATTGATATTTATAGGACATTCCATCCAAAAACAGCAGATTACACGTTCTTCTCAAGTGCGCATGGAACATTCTCCAGGATAGATCACATCTTGGGTCACAAATCAAGCCTCAGTAAATTTAAGAAAATTGAAATCATATCAAGCATCTTTTCTGACCACAACGCTATGAGATTAGAAATGAATTACAGGGGAAAAAGCGTAAAAAACACAAACACATGGAGGCTAAACAATACATTACTAAATAACCAAGAGATTACTGAAGAAATCAAAGAGGAAATCAAAAAATACCTAGAGACAAATGACAATGAAAACACGACGACCCAAAACCTATGGGATGCTGCAAAAGCAGTTCTAAGAGGGAAGTTTATAGCTATACAAGCCTACCTCAAGAAACAAGAAAAATCTCAAGTAAACAATCTAACCTTACACCTAAAGAAACTAGAGGAAGAAGAACAAACAAAACCCAAAGTTAGCAGAAGGAAAGAAATCATAAAGATCAGAGCGGAAATAAATGAAATAGAAACAAAGAAAACAATAGCAAAGATCAATAAAACTAAAAGCTGGTTCTTTGAGAAGATAAACAAAATTGATAAGCCATTAGCCAGACTCATCAAGAAAAAGAGGGAGAGGACTCAAATCAATAAAATTAGAAATGAAAAAGGAGAAGTTACAACAGACACCGCAGAAATACAAAGCATCCTAAGAGACTACTACAAGCAACTTTATGCCAATAAAATGGACAACCTGGAAGAAATGGACAAATTCTTAGAAAGGTATAACCTTCCAAGACTGAACCAGGAAGAAGCAGAAAATATGAACAGAACAATCACAAGTAATGAAATTGAAACTGTGATTAAAAATCTTCCAACAAACAAAAGTCCAGGACCAGAGGGCTTCACAGGTGAATTCTATCAAACATTTAGAGAAGAGCTAACACCTATCCTTCTCAAACTCTTCCAAAAAATTGCAGAGGAAGGAACACTCCCAAACTCATTCTATGAGGCCACCATCACCCTGATACCAAAACCAGACAAAGACACTACAAAAAAAGAAAATTACAGACCAATATCACTGATGAATATAGATGCAAAAATCCTCAACAAAATACTAGCAAACAGAATCCAACAACACATTAAAAGGATCATACACCACGATCAAGTGGGATTTATCCCAGGGATGCAAGGATTCTTCAATATACGCAAATCAATCAATGTGATACACCATATTAACAAATTGAAGAATAAAAACCATATGATCATCTCAATAGATGCAGAAAAAGCTTTTGACAAAATTCAACACCCATTTATGATAAAAACTCTCCAGAAAGTGGGCATAGAGGGAACCTACCTCAACATAATAAAGGCCATATATGACAAACCCACAGCAAACATCATTCTCAATGGTGAAAAACTGAAAGCATTTCCTCTAAGATCAGGAACGAGACAAGGATGTCCACTCTCACCACTATTATTCAACATAGTTCTGGAAGTCCTAGCCACGGCAATCAGAGAAGAAAAAGAAATAAAAGGAATACAAATTGGAAAAGAAGAAGTAAAACTGTCACTGTTTGCAGATGACATGATACTATACATAGAGAATCCTAAAACTGCCACCAGAAAACTGCTAGAGCTAATTAATGAATATGGTAAAGTTGCAGGATACAAAATTAATGCACAGAAATCTCTTGCATTCCTATACACTAATGATGAAAAATCTGAAAGAGAAATTATGGAAACACTCCCATTTACCATTGCAACAAAAAGAATAAAATACCTAGGAATAAACCTACCTAGGGAGACAAAAGACCTGTATGCAGAAAACTATAAGACACTGATGAAAGAAATTAAAGATGATACCAACAGATGGAGAGATATACCATGTTCTTGGATTGGAAGAATCAACATTGTGAAAATGACTATACTACCCAAAGCAATCTACAGATTCAATGCAATCCCTATCAAATTACCAATGGCGTTTTTTACGGAGCTAGAAAAAATCATCTTAAAATGTGTATGGAGACACAAAAGACCCCGAATAGCCAAAGCAGTCTTGAGGGAAAAAAACGGAGCTGGAGGAATCAGACTCCCTGACTTCAGACTATACTACAAAGCTACAGTAATCAAGACAATATGGTACTGGCACAAAAACAGAAACATAGATCAATGGAACAAGATAGAAAGCCCAGAGATAAACCCATGCACCTATGGTCAACTAATCTATGACAAAGGAGGCAAAGATATACGATGGAGAAAAGACAGTCTCTTCAATAAGTGGTGCTGGGAAAACTGGACAGCTACATGTAAAAGAATGAAATTAGAATACTCCCTAACACCATACACAAAAATAAACTCAAAATGGATTAGAGACCTAAATGTCAGACTGGACACTATAAAACTCTTAGAGGAAAACATAGGAAGAACACTCTTTGACATAAATCACAGCAAGATCTTTTTTGATCCACCTCCTAGAGTAATGGAAATAAAAACAAAAATAAACAAATGGGACCTAATGAAACTTAAAAGCTTTTGCACAGCAAAGGAAACCATAAACAAGACGAAAAGACAACCCTCAGAATGGGAGAAAATATTTGCAAACGAATCAACGGACAAAGGATTAATCTCCAAAATATATAAACAGCTCATTCAGCTCAATATTAAAGAAACAAACAACCCAATCCAAAAATGGGCAGAAGACCTAAATAGACATTTCTCCAAAGAAGACATACAGACGGCCACGAAGCACATGAAAAGATGCTCAACATCACTAATTATTAGAGAAATGCAAATCAAAACTACAATGAGGTATCACCTCACACCAATTAGAATGGGCATCATCAGAAAATCTACAAACAACAAATGCTGGAGAGGGTGTGGAGAAAAGGGAACCCTCTTGCACTGTTGGTGGGAATGTAAATTGATACAGCCACTATGGAGAACAATATGGAGGTTCCTTAAAAAACTAAAAATAGAATTACCATATGACCCAGCAATCCCACTACTGGGCATATACCCAGAGAAAACCGTAATTCAAAAAGACACATGCACCCGAATGTTCATTGCAGCACTATTTACAATAGCCAGCTCATGGAAGCAACCTAAATGCCCATCAACAGACGAATGGATAAAGAAGTTGTGGTACATATATACAATGGAATATTACTCAGCCATAAAAAGGAACGAAATTGAGTCATTTGTTGAGACGTGGATGGATCTAGAGACTGTCATACAGAGTGAAGTAAGTCAGAAAGAGAAAAACAAATATTGTTTATTAACGCATGTATGTGGAACCTAGAAAAATGGTACAGATGAGCCGGTTTGCAGGGCAGAAGTTGAGACACAGATGTAGAGAACAGACATATGGACACCAAGGGGGGAAAACTGCGGTGGGGTGGGGATAGTGATGTGCTGAATTGGGCGATTGGGATTGACATGTATACACTGATGTGTATAAAATTGATGACTAATAAGAACCTGCAGTATAAACAAACAAACAAAACAACTAATACTAAACTTTCATTGGGTTATTTGTATGGAAATATGTTAATATAAATGTTTCAGACATTACATGAAATTTCTAAAAATCTTATATGTTCTGGTATAATGTTATAAGTCATAATCCTAGTTATTACTTTAAAATGTATATCTCAGAAACAACTAATTTTCTTGTCAACTGCATTATTATGAACTTTCATCAAATCTTTAACCGTGGTCATTTTTAAGTCTTTTGTCATTTACAGACAGTTCTGGGTGTACTCTGATGCTTTTGTAAATATGTTCCTATAAAAGGGTGTCATCTTCAGGAAATTCATGGAAAAGACTCTGACAAGTACAGGTTTCTGGTACCTGACTGTACTGCTGAACTGAATGAATAAGCATTTTCAGAACTCTAATGAAAAACTGATGAGCTCATAAAAGTGCTAACAAAAGATCAAGATGAAAAAAAAAAATTAATTACATGGGACTGAGTGAACTGATGAGGATGAGTATAATTTTTGTGACTTTCTGGTTGAATTTAAAAAAAGAAAAAATCCCACAAGAACTCAGAGGCAAAGAATATACAAATCAATTTTCACTGCAAAGTAAAGGAGCTGTTACAGTGGAGGATTACTGGACTGAATGTCAATATTATGACATAGTATGAGTGTGTTTCATGTTTGGTAATTGCAATCATTGTTGCTTTTGTTGTGGTCATCCATGTACAATGCTTGGTGTCAGTCTATTTATCTCTTGTAAAAATAAAATACAGTGTGTGTGGGGAAAAAAAAAAAAAAACTAAAAAAAAAAAAAGAATTAAGTTATAGAGGGGACAAGTAGAAAACAAATAATGAAAGTATTCCACTAAAAACATATGTTACCAGTATTCACATTATTTGCAAATGGTAAAAAAAAGACAGCAATTAAAAGAAGAAAATCACGTTGTAACAAAACAACTATTTACGAGAGATGCATTTTAAATAAGGACAGAGGAAATTTGAGAATTGATAATACAAAAATAAAAACAAATATATATCACATAAGCCCAAACCAAAGGAAAACAGAGGCTTTACAAATACCAGACAAATTAGACTTAGAGGCTAAACATATTATTAGAGAGAAAAAGAACATTTCTTTATGATAAAAGGGCCAATTCAACAGGAAGTGTGACACTTTTAAGCATTTACAAGCTTGTAAATTTGCAGAAAAGAGTAAACAAATCGACCATTATACATGGGGGTTTTCATACTCCTCTCTCAGTAACTCCTAAAAGGAGAAAAAAAAATCCAGGAAGATATAGAAAAGCTCAAGACCATGATTCATCCATGTCAGCTAATAGATTTATAGAAACATTGTACCCAAATAATGCAGAATATGCATTCTTTTCATGTCCATGTGGAATGCCTAAGGCTGGTCAAAAAGCATGTGAACACAGTATAAATGCTGTGATTAATATTAAAAGGAATTTTAATTTTTTAATTTAATTTAATTTTAATTCAGTTTTCCTGATTTTTCAAGGAATGAAGTTTTATAAACAAGTTCTATGATGAAAGGGAAATGGTATCTTGATACATAAACATTTTGTTAAACAAGATTTAAAAATGTTAAAATCAGAAAGTGTTTAAGACTAAATTGTTTCAAATGTCCAAACAACAACAAAAAGAAACCTGCACAATCTCCATGCTAAAATGTGTCCTTACACATGTCCTGGGCACTTTGAACATGTTGAAATGTTTAAAGTCTGAGGGGTAGAGGCACTCAAAGGTAGATAAAGGTCAAAGGATAGAAATCAGATCATATCCTCAGACCAGTGGGGACTTAAATGGGAAATCAATAGCAGAAAATTAGAAATTCTCCACAGCACTTGAAAATTAAGCAAAACTCTTTTCTATAACTCATGGGTTAAAGGAATCAGAAAGGAAATGACAGAACAGTTTGAATATTTTAAGTAATGGTGAAAATGCAGGTCGTCCCCTCTGCTCCCCTTTCCTCCAGGCTTTTCTCTGCTGGGAGGATTAGGAAGGTTTGTGAACTGTGTCCCTCACGCTCCCCTCTCTGTTCCTGGAACTTTCCCCTCTCCCCACACGGCTCTTCCAAGGTCTGGGTTCCCTGCGGTGGGTCAATCAGCACTGAAGCATCTGTCTTCCCGCTGCTTTGCTCTTGCCCTGGATTTCAGCGACTGGCACACGACGCGGTTCTCTTCCTTTGGATGTTCTGCTCCAGGAAGAGCTGTCTTTCTGCATGTTTAGCTGGAAGCAGGGGTTCTATTTCTTTCTCCAGTTATACCTGTAATCCATTCACTTGTAAGCCCCTTCTCCTCCCAACCCGGGCTAAGCCCCCATCCCCTCTCTGCTGGACCACAGGGGTCTCCCAGGAAACCCGAATCCTTCCTCATGTCCTTATACCCAGTGTTCACACAACAACCAGACCGATGTTTGTAAACACAAGTGGATCACGCTCCTACCCCCATGGATTCTCCGCGTGCTTGGGATAAAATCCACACGCCTCACCACGACCTTCAAGGCCAGGTGTTCCAGCCCCTGCCCTCCCCCTCCCCATCTCCTTCTGTTCTCGCCTCCCCGGTGGAGCCCTGCCTTCTGCTGTGGCTCAGGACACCCCAGGCTCCTCCACACCCAGAGCTGGGGACCCATCCCTGTGCTGGGGACCACTCCACCTCCAGGTGGTCTAGACATCACCCCATGAGACCCCCACCCCCGCCCCGGGGTGACCCCTGCTTAGAGTTCATGAAGTTTTTTTTTTTTTAAGATTTTTTTTTGATGTGGACCACTTTTAAAGTCTTTATTGAATTTGTTACAATATTGCTTTCTGTTTTATATTTTGTTTTTTTGGCCACGAGGCATGTGGGATCTTAGCTCCCCGGCCAGGGATCGAACCTGCACCCCTTGCACTGGAAGGCGAAGTCTTACCCACTGGACCGCCAGGGAAGCCCCTCATGAAGCGTTTGACATTTTCAGGGTGACACCTTCCATCAGTTTTGGAAGATTCCTGGGCATCCTCTCTGTAAGTTTTCACGGTGACAACTTCCATCAGTTCTGGAAGATTCCTGGGCATCCTCTCTGTAAGTTTTCTGCTCTGATCTCTGCTCCTCGTCTCCTAGGACTCCGCTCACACAGCAGTAGATCTTCACTCCTTTCGGTGCTTTCCGTGTGTTCTCGTCCTTGTTTCACTGAGGACATCTTCTCACGCCTTAGCAATCGAAGGATTGTCAGGAGGTTTGAGCATGTGAAAAAAGAAGTGTGAACACACCACCTGGCAGGGCGCCGTGTGCCATAAACGCGGTTGCTGCCACCACCCTGACCTTCTCCACCCTCCACGGCCCTCTCCCCTTCTAAGCCCCACCATCTCTCCTTCCCTTCCGCTCACCCTGACGCTGAGTGCAGATTCAGCCCCTGCTGTCTCTGTGCAGGTTCACAGACAGCGCGGGGTTAAAGGATAAATAATAGGCTTGCAATTCAGCCCAGAAGCTCACTGATTCTGTGTCGCGGGGGAGCCCGGCGGTTTCTGTGCTGCAATCTCCTCCTCAGTGAAGTAGAGGCTGGCGGAGCGTCTACCTGTCGGGGTTGAAGCTGAAAGGGGTCAAAACGTGGGAAGGACCCAGAAGAGCACCTGGCAGGTAATGACCAGGATGCAGGCGTCAGCTGCCATGTGCTGTCGTGACCGGTAGTGCGCTGGCAGGTAAGGCATTAAGGGCCGAGCACAGTGTCAGAGGCATGGTGAGGGCCCTTACATAAGAAATATAAAGCCCATTATGTGCTACTTTTGGTAAAATAGTATATAATTTGTATTCAAGATAGTACATCTTCTTTCTTATTAAAAACCTTTGGGGCTATGAATCTCACACCTGGACCAAGCACTCAGGTGGGATTGTGATGCTTGGACTTGGATCTTCCAGCAGTCCAGGAAGACCACGTGGAGACCCAGGCTCCTCAAACAGAGACCCCACCCCACCCCTCCCCAAGCGCAGAGGCCCAGACTCCAGCTAGGAGTGGTCGTGGACGGCTTGGAACCACACGTGCCCTGCCCTGAGGACTTGCTCAGGATGTGTCACGTTCGGGGTATTTACAGTCTAGACATTGCCACACCCAGGAAGCAAAGCCCAGTTATACTGCCCTTAAATCATCGTTTTGCAACATGTAATTAGGGCATTCTCACAGTGGAACATTTGGAAAATGCACACAAATAGAAAGATGTGAATTGCCATCATCCACGGTTCTATCCCCTGGGGACTAATCACGGCTCAGTGTTGGGTAAATTATATCAATCGTTTTTCAGTCACGTATTTTACATCATTGAGGGTATAACACGTGGAGTTTTAAATCTGCCCTTAGTCTTAAAATTAACGAAGCAAACATTTAACGCTCTCCTTGAACTCCACTATTTCTTAACCTGACATCAAAATGGCACTGACACGTCCCCCTCTGATCACCACCTACCCCATGTCTCACTGGCTCCGACACAGTGGCCCCTGCCAAGAGCCTGCAGGGGCCTTTCCCCGTGCCTTCTGTCCTGGAGGCCCCTTTCAGTGCTGGGGGTTCTGGGCATTGCTCTGTACAGCAGGTGCAGGGAAGCGGCGGCAAACCAGGTCCGAGCCCGGGGCCCTGGGTTCCTGAACAGGTGGGTTGTCTTTATGCGGGTGGTTTGTGCCGTAGAAACAGCAGCTGAGGCGGCCGCTCACTAGTATGTGACCATGGGAGTCGTGGGGCCTCTGTTTCTCAGCCTCCTCACCCGTGAAAGAGTGGCCTCCAGTTCATAGGATTGTTGCGAGGTGGAAAGATGGGAATAACATGAAGTGTAGGGAACACTGTCCGGCAGAAAAAAGTTAGTGCTTCATAAACATTAGCTGTGGTTATTACAGCCCTCCAGACTTTCCTCTCCAGACCCTTCAATTTTTAATTCCCCACCGTTTCCAGCTTGGATTCAGTGGTCCATCCTTGGACATATTATACTCACCTAGAAAAACCCCACTTTGGACAAATCCCACCGTCTGCCTTTGCACTTACGCACTCAGACCGGGTGTCTCTGAGGAAATCGTCGCATCTGGGGGCTGGGGTCCCAGGAATCATGAAGACCAACCTTGACCCAGGCCCAGGCGAGCTCAGTCCCGCGTGTCTTTCTGGTTAACTGGTTCTGTGTCTCCATGGCGCCACCGCGCTCCTGGAGCTTCGGGTCCTGCCGATGCCCCATGCCCCGTCTCCGTCGCCACGTGTGCTGCCTAATCAGCCCTCTGGGAACCGTGCCAGGAGCCAGGCTCTCATCGCCTGAGTGGCGGGAGGCTGCTTGCGATGCTTCCCTCGGGGGTCATGGGTGCGGTACCCGAGGGACCCAGGACCCCCCGCTGGAAGGCGCAGGGCCACGTCTAGATCCAGGTAATGAACGTCTCCACCGTAAAACACACAAATAGCTACAAAAAATGCATTGTGTGGTGTCACCGTTCAGAAGATTTTAAAAAAGCCTGGCTTGAGAAATTGCTACTCCAGGCTCTGCGTTTACCGTATTTCAAACCCCACAGAAAACCACGCATGGCGATTACGAGGCAGCAGAGAGAGGCCAGGCAAGCCCCCCGCTTGGATCCTCTGGATCCTTCTTCATTTAGCTGGAGCCGAGGTCCAGCCAAGGTTGTGACCACACGGGCGGCGCCGAGACCACTCTCTCGTCACGGGTCCTGTTCTCTCCATTGTCCCAAGTCCCTTACATGCATGTTTCTGGTCCTCATGGGTGCCCCAGCCAGTTTGGGAAGGATGTTTATTTAACCCATGAGAACCTCACGAACGCTCGGTGGGGAGGGCATGCGGGAAACGCCCCCCGTGAGAATCCAAGGTGGCCGCCATCAGGAGAGCAGGGCGCCGGGCATCTGAAAAGCGAGAGCTCGGAACACTGTCCGCGGACGACTCGAGACCCATCGCTGTACCCTCGGCTGTTGAAAAGGAGCGCGCTTCTAGTATTCTATGGAAAAGTACAACTCAGCCTTGCTTTGTCATCAGGCCTGGCGGGTGTGGAAGGTGGGCCTGCTTCCATTCTTGCTCAGCCCCTAGGCCTCAGGGACACCTGGGGAGGAGGGGGTCGTCCAGGGGTGAAGGCGCCGTGAGCAGGAACCCCTCCTTCGCACCTGAGGAGCTCCTGGCATCCAGAGCCCCTCAGACTCCATCCCTGTCCCACAAGACTGGCGCCCCCAGACCCAGGATGCAGGCGCAGGAACGTCCACAGGGAGGGGACGGTGGACCAGCTGGAGCTGGGAGGACAGGAGGGGCCAAGCTCTGAACTCAGAGATCGAATTTCCTCCAAAAAATATAAAGAGAGTTTCCATTATAATTTTGACAAATCCACTTCAGTTTCCAATAATCTCCTGGAGAATGACAAATGGTGATAAAGTGGACAGAATGTTCTAGATCCTGGGAAGACCTGGGTCTGGATCCTGTGCCTGTCACAGCATAAGCTCAGGCATGGTGGATGCCCGCCAGCCTCAGTTTCCCCACCTGTAGAATGAGGTGCTCACGTGGTGACCCTCACACTCACGCTCAGAGACCCCCGGTGGCCACACAAGGGATCTGAGCCCCTAAGTGAAGCTCTGAGGCTGAAACGTGGGAGGACGCGTTGGTCCCCCAGCACAGAAGAGTCGCCCCAGTTAGGGCTCCGTGATTGGACCATCCTGCGGCGAGGGTACCACACTTAAATGTATTTATACCCCTTTGTATCTGAGCAACAAAAAGCAACCATCAATCAAAAAAGTAATCATCCATTTCTGTTTCTTTCCATTAAAAGGGACATTTCTCACCTGCTTGACAAAATGAGTTACGAGCTCCGTTTCCAAACTTCACTTTCTGCTGCAAGTTCATTTGGGAGCATCTACGTCGCAAAAGGCAGCAGGGGGAGGGAGCGATCACCACCCTGCTCCACACCGATGCATCTTTATTCATTTTGACTATCTTTTAAAATTAATAAATGTGGCTCCCCTGGGTGTGCTGGGCATTTGGAGGACGATTTAATTTACTCCAGAGGAGAGTATTTTCCTGTTGATCTTGTCCCCGTGTTGCTCACATGACTAATATTTTCTGTCGCCTTTATAGGACCAAATAGAAAAAATAAATAGTAAAAGCATGAATCATATTATAGAGTTCCAGGCTGTGAGTATTTTGCAGTTGAATTCATCAAAAATTTAGGTAGGAGGCCGCTGACTCGGCTGTATGCTCACCTGTAGGGCTGACTCCTGATTCATGAGAAAAAGGAACAAGACTCTTTCTGGAACCGGGCAATAGGAATCTGCCTTAGCTATTATTTCCCCTCTCTCTCTGCATTATTTATAGGAAACTTAGGGCCAGCACGGAGCTCCAAGAAAGTCCATTTTGAGCAAAGTTTGAGAACATTATCTGCTGTGGCAAACTTGGCTTTGAAGAAATCTTGTTTCCTCAGGAGGAAAACGTACCTTTAGGACATGACGCTCGCTCGGTTGGAATGGCCGGCCCGCTGTGTGGACGGCCCGGAGGCAGTCCTGCCCTTTTGTGCAGAGGTCCCTTGGATATGCCGTCCGCACACGCTCCTGCCTCGTGGGCACCAGCTCGGGGCCACCACCCGTCTGTCTCAGAGGCCCCTCAGGTCACAGTGCGGTCCTCATCCCCCCACCGCACCTCCCTCCCAACCCTGCTCATCAACCAACCCCCCCACCCCGCCTGCCCCCCGCGCCCCTCCCCGGGCTGTTAGACCCAGAGCTTCCCTCTACCCGCACATCCTTGTTCCCAGACTGAGAATCAGTTTTCCCTTCTCTTTGCTTTGGTACCATGTTGTTTATGTTTTCCCTAAAGCACTTACCTCAGGCCTGTCGCATTGAGTGTGAGTGCGTGTGTGTATGTGTGCGTGTGTGTATGTGTGCATGTGTGTGCCTGCATGTGTGCACATGTGTGCATGTGTGTGTGTGTGAGAGTCCCCATGATATGATGGGTTTCAGGTGTTCATGGTCTGTGCCTTCTCCTTTTGTTGCTTGTCTTGATACCTTCGCGACACAGGTGTGGGTCTCTACACCAGTGGTTCTTGAAGCACGTTCCAGGGACTCATGGGGTCCCCAAGGTTCTATTTGGGGGTCCTTGGGACCCTATTTTCATAATAATATGATGACGCTTTTTGCCATTTTCACTCTCGTTCTCCCATGAGAATACAGTGGTGTTTTCCAGAAGTTCCACGACATGTGATATCACAATATTGGGTGCAGGAGCAGGTGTGAATGTCCGGAAATCTCCTATGAAGCCAGACATCTAAGAGATCGGCAAAGCTAGAAGGTGATGCCTCTCTGGTCGCTACGTGTTTTTGGTTTGGGAAAATACAGTCATTGCCCATTAAATTATGTAGTTTATATCAACTTGTAATGAGTTTATTACTGTTACTTTAAAAGGAAGTCATAAAAATATTTTCAATTTCCTGCTTTAATCTCTAATAAATATTGATAGACACAATCTTCATTAAAAAGCTCTGTGGTGTCCGTGATCTTCCAGTGTGTCAGGTGTCCCAGGACCAAAACCCTTCAGAATCACTGCTCTGCACAGTGTGTCCCAGAGCTGTACGTGCTTCTGGACTTCACATGGATGGACTCACCCTGTGAATTTCCTTGTGGGACTGTTACATCGCTGAGGGACATCCATTTTAATTGTGCAGCTGAAACGCACTCGTTTCCGTGTATGTACAGCATTCTAATGGGCAAACAGACACAGTTTAGTCATTCTGCTGCTGATGAGAGCGTGTGATTTGTCCAGGCTGAGCACCTCTCACTTGCCTCCCAGCGTATGCTGTGCGTCCCCCAGACTGTGTGTGAGAGTGGATTTGAGGGGTGGTGGGCTGTGCACACACGCCCCCTGACACAGTGATGCCGCCTTGTGCACACACGCCCCCTGACGCAGTGATGCCGCCTTGTTTCCTCGAGTGCTTGTGCCCGTGTGTCTTCCCACGACGAGGCCAGAGCTTGGAAGCCGAGGCTGGGCCGTGGAGCAGAATCGGCCTCCTGCCAATGTCCTCTGCAGGAAACCAGCCGCCAGGTCCTCGTGGTGAGGGCTCAGGCCTCGGGCAGTGGCCAGTGTGCCAGGAAAGGACCTGCTGGGGAAGGGGTTGCTGCGTGTGGTCCTGGCTTAAGCGTCAAGTTCAGGGTCTGTGGGGATGAGGGAAGCCAAGCCAGTGGATGAGCGATGGTGGGTCCGTGGTCATTGTCCCCTGCAAGTCCCCACCCCGGGCTCTGTGGCCCCTTCATCCGGGCCTCCTTACCTCGCTGCCAATGCCTCTGTGTTTCTGGCACCTGAGACTTTGCTTTCTTTGTGTGTGTGTGTGACTTTATTTTATTTTCATTTTTATTTTTTGGCTGCATTGGGTCTTCGTTGCTGCGCGTGGGCTTTCTCTAGTTGCGGCGAGCGGGGGCTACTCTAGTTGCGGTGCACAGGTTTCTCATTGAGGTGGCTTCTCTTGTTGCAGAGCATGGGCTCTAGGCACGTGGGCTTCAGTAGTTGTGGCTCGTGGGCTCTAGAGTGCAGGCTCAGTAGCTGTGGCTCGCGGGCTTAGTTGCTCTGTGGCACATGGGATCTTCCCGGACCAGGGCTCGAACCTGTGTCCCCTGAACTGGCAGGTGGATTCTTAACCACTGTGCCACCAGGGAAGTTCTGCGACTTGATTTTAAATGTTTATTTTGAATGAATGAGAGCACGATATAAACAAATATGTTTTAAAATGCTAAGGAACCTTGTCCTATCAAATTTTTTAAAAAAAATTTATTGATATATAGTTGATTTACAATGTGTGTTAGTTTCAGGTATACAGCAAAGTGATTCAGTTATACATACGTATTCATAAATATATATATATTCTTTTTTACATTCTCTTCCATTATAGGTTATTACAAGACATTGAGTAGAGTTCCCTGTGCTCTACAGTAGGTCCTTGTTGTTTATCTGTTTTATATATAGGAGTGTATCTGCTAATCCCAAACTCCTAATTTATTCCTCCCCCTTCCCCTGTGGTAACCATAAGTTTGTTTTCTATGTCTGTGGGTCTATTTCTGTTTTGTAGATAAGTTCATTTGTATCATTTTTTAGATTCCACATGTAAGCGATATCACATGACATTTGTCTTTAGACTTAGTTTCTTGATTTAGAGCTTAGCCATGGTTTTAACTTTTGTCTTCTATCTTCCTCTATTGCTGTGTATCTGGAGCAGGAAGGAAGGGTCTGTCGCGTCTGTCACGCTCCCTAAAAATGTCCCCTTTCACCTCAGTCCTCAGGCAGCTGTGCTCATTCCTGGGGGCCTGGAGCTAAGTTTGCCTCAGTGACGGCCAGGAATTTGATTTCTTCATCTACTGCAAATTGTTTTTTAATCAGACAATGGCTTATTAAAAATATAAGGAAAATATGATCCCTTAGAAGGACTTCAAGGACCCTGTTTCCATTTCTACTGCAGAGGTTTTCGCTTTGCTAGTGAATATTCCGCGTGAGTTTTTCCTATGTTTCCTCAGCCATAAATGTGTCCATAAATCAGTCAAATATTCAATTTTCCTGCTCTGCTCAAAGAATTACAAAAAAGTCCTCTTGAATTGGAGGGATAGCTAAGCTGATAAATATTGAAATATATTCCTGAAATCACACAAAATGAGAAATTCCAATAGTCACCAATTCAGATCACGGGGTCCCAGACTGAAGGACCAGAGGGGCATCGATATTTGCTCACCTAAATGTGAGGACGTGGTGGCCTTGAACCCCTAGCACTGGGCGGATGAGAGTCCTGCATGCTCCATTCACGTCTCGGATGGTTAAATATTTTATAGACACCTTCCCAAGTTCAATGAAATTAGTGTGTCTGTTGCCAGACACACTGTGCACAGAACACCCTGGCTCGGCATCTGGTCGCAGCCACTTGACACAGAGGCTCCTTCAGGGCTCATCCCACAGCAGAGCAGCCCTGGGAGGTGAGGGACGTGACCGCTGGTGATCCAAGCAGACAGGGACTCTCCCGACACGTGGGCATCAGTGAAGATAAAGAGCTGACAGCGCTAAATTCCCTGCTGTTAGAGAAGCCGACAGAAAGAGGTGCGGTCCACACCCTGCCAAGGGAAACAGGCGTGTGGACAACAAACGCGCCGGCAGATGCTTGACCTCAGCAGTTATCAGAGACCAGTGACGGCCTGGGAGTGTCACCTGGACCGCCCGACCCCGCTGACCGCCACGTGCTTCCATAAAGCTGACTGAAATCCACATGGATAATATCGGACGTCGGTGACCTAGTGCTGAGCTGCTTGTTCCTTTACACACCATCAGGACAAAGCCCGTCGCCTGTGTCCCCAAGTGACCTCTCTGAGGGGCCGCTCGGGGGAGCTCATAGAGGCTGAGAACCATGCTGGACCCCCGAGTGTTCATGAAGTTTCTGATTCCTGCCCTGGTGGCCGCCCTGGGACTGCATCCTGCAAACTGGTCCCCTCTGTGGTTTTCTCCTAGGGCTCGGCCACGGCTATAAACGGGGATCTGGGCCCGGATCCCACATGGAGGCCCCCCTGCATCCTGACGGCTCTACCCCTCTCTCCTTCCAGCACTAAAGCAAGCACTCTATAAAACAACCGGAACCTCTGGTCATTACAGGCATTACTTGTGGGACTGGCATCTCAAGGTGAGGTCTTTTCCTGAGATGTTTAGGTGTTGAGTCCATTTTTTACATTTTATTTTTTATTATTTAAATTTTTTTTCCTGGCTTTTACATTTTATAAAATAAAAGCGCTCTTTTAAAGTGATGTCAATAGAATTCTACTTTAACCAATTCATTCATTCTTTCTTTTTTTTTTTCTCCCCATTTACTCAAAAGAGGAAAACCAGCCGGTGACCCCTGGGGATGGAGAGGAGGATGTGGGAGGTCACGTGGCCACATCCAGGTCCCCGCGTGGAGGTGCAGCTCCGTCCGAATCTGGCACTGGAGTCACGTCCAACCCTCCCTGTTGTGCACCTCAGGAGCCCCCGATTCCCAGGCAGGTGGAGGTGGGCGCAGCAGTGCAGGTGTGCATCCCGTGTGCAGCCTGGTCCCCACATCTGCATTTGTTGTTCTAATTGATGGGCTCGAGCTTGTTTTGACACCCCTGGTGCTTTCTGCTTTAACTGCTCCAATTAAAAAGAACCAAAACTTCTTTCTGCTTTTTCTCTTTTTTGCTTCCTTGCTGTTTCACAGACTTTCCATCTTTTGCCTTCTGTACTACGCTTTATGTGACTTAGAATTCTCTATTTATTTAGAAAGTAAGTATCTTATTCCTTAACTCTTATGGCGGTTATCCTTAGTAAAAACACTTACACTTGCCCCTGCATTTCTTTCATTACTAACAAAACCCCGATGCAGCCGCTTTGCACCACCACCTGTCTGTGGGATGATGTAGGATGTGCTTTATTTTTCCAGCCTCCCCTCCCACCTGCTGGGATCGCAGATAAAATCTAGCATTTTGTACAAGACCTTTTAAGTCGGTGTTACCGGCATTCGCCTTTTGTTTCAAGAATGATTTATGACAATCGCGCTGGCTTTGAGTCTGTTGTGGAAGTAGAGTAGAATCCCTTCTGTGGTCGGATGCCCGGTAAGAGGGACGCAGGCCTGTGTGGATGCCGTCCGCGCCCTTCGCAGATCCGCTCTCGGGGCCGCAGATCCCTTCGCAGATCCGCTCTCGGCTTTGCGGCACCCCACCCACACCCCCGCCTGCGGAGACTGTGGCTGCCTGGCCCTGTGCAGCCGTCCCGGCCGGGCCGGGAGGAGAGGGGAGAGAGGAAGACTTGGGGGGGGCAGGGTGGGCAGGGCCTGGGGACACAAAGACCTGGAAGGCGTCCCGGCAGGCGGCACCGTTTTCCGGTAGAAGCCGTGCGACTCCGTTAGCGGCCCGGAGCATCCCTCCAGCAGCTGCGGGGCGCGAAGAGGGTGTGAGGGGGGCCGTGGAGGCGGGGCCATCGCGGTGGCTTCAGCGGGAGATGCTGAGCGCGATCAAATGGGCACAGACAGGCGGAGAGAACGGCCAGTTACGGGGAATCCAGGAATCAAAGAACCGTTAGTAGGCGGGGGGCGGGGAGACAGAAGGGTCCAGACCCGGGGGCCCCAGTGACATTCTGGACCACTGCCCACTTCTAGGCTTTCCTGGAGCTGGGGACCAGCAGGCAGCGGACTGAGGGAGACGCTCTCACGGTGGCCATCGCGCATCATACACACCGATGAATGTTTAGGTCAAGTGTGGTGGATCCGGAGGACAGACCAATCGCGGGCGTCAAAGGAGAGGAGAACCGGCACAGGACGCCACGTGGATGAACCCAGAGGAGTTGCTCAGTGGGAGGAACCAGTCGCCAAGACCGCGGTCTGTGATGCAGCCTCGGGGTGAATCTCGAGAACACGGTCAGCAAGGGAGCGAGGTCAGAAATATACATGTGATGTGTTTCCACGGGTATAAATCCAAATACGGGCAGACTAATCTAAGGTGATAGAAATCAGTTCCTCATGGGTGGGCAGGAAGGAAAGGAAACATGAAAAGGGCTGGAGGGACTTTCTGGAGGGTGGGGGAGGTCGGAGATCTTGTTTAGAATGATGGTTACACAGACGTATACAACTGCTGAAACTCGTCAAGCTGAGCGTTTAAGATCTCTGGAATTTTGTATGTCAATTATATGTATGTATGTATGTATTTATTTATTTATGGCTGCACCGCACAGCATGCGGGATCTTAGTGCCCAGACCAGGGATCGAACCCTCACCCCCTGCAGTGGAAGCTCAGAGGCTTAACCATTGGACTGCCAGGGAAGTCCCAATTATATCTTAATTAGAAAAAAATTAATATAATTTACCACATTAATAGAATAAGCTCAGAAAAAGTGATCACCTTAATAGGTGTGAAAGAAAGATTTGAAAAACATCAATATTCATTCATAGCAAAAACTCTTAGCAAAGTGGAAATCGCATGAACTTCCCTAATCTGATAGAGTAACAACTTAACGCTGAAACAGTGAGGCCTTTTACCTGAAATTGGGAACAAGACAGGGACGCTTATGTCACTACCATTTTTAACATGGAACCAGAGGTTTTAGATGGTACATTCAGGCAAGGGGAAAAAATGAAAGTAAGAGAATCACAGTGTAAGAAATAAAAGTTATTTGAATACAACATAATTGATTATGCAAAACTTCGGAAAGGTCAGAGAATAATTATCAGAATTAATAAGCTACATTTATCATGGTTTGCTGGAACAAGGTAAATATCAAGTTTGTTTTTACATAAAAGCCAACAATTAGAGGTGGAATTTTAAAAGAGGTTATATAAATACTATCAAAAATATTAAACACATAGGAATAAAGTTAATGAGAAGTGTGAATGACTTCGAAACAGAAAACACTCCTGAGAGAAATTAGAGGCCGTCTGAAGTGGATGGTGGGGCGCACAGCAGGGGTGCCGGCTTGGTGTCCACTTGGGGTGGTTTAGGGGCAGATGGAGGGAGATCTTGGGGCTCGAGGTAAAGAGACACCCTGGGGACTCTGACATTGGGCACCAAGACTCAAGGAGGTGGACCCCATGCCTGGCCTTGGCCTGATGGCCTGGCCACTTCAGAGGCCTCTGAGCTGAGTAGCTCCGGCTCCTGCTGAGAATTTCCTCTGTGGAGTAGAACAGGGCCTTTCTCTTCTGCAGCAGCTCCACAACCAAGCTCACACCGAGGTCTGTTGTCTTTGGTCTTGACCCGGGCCCTCCCCAGCCCTATAAACAAACACCTGGCAAACAGTAACGGATAATCAATTTGCAAAACTCTCAAATTATGAGCGTTTCTGGTGTGCTGGCGTGTCCTGGCCTGACTCCAGGCCAGAGGGAGTGGGGATGGCGGGGGTCGGGAACGACTCACAGATTCCTCCACATACTGAACTTTCACGGAGGTTGAGAGGACAAGTGGGCATATTTGAGGAAGAAGACAGCAGATTCCACTCTGTACCTGTTGAGTTGGAGGTTCGCGCTACATACCAGGTGGGGACATTGACAAAGTGACCAGACGCACAGTCTGGAGCTCCTGACTCCATGCAATGAGGCGGTACCAGGATCAGGGTCCAACACGGGGACGGCAGAGCTGGTTGTCTCTGTCACTAGGGCTGGAAACCCAGGAGGAAGACTTGATGTGGGGAGGAAGGCAGCCACTTCGTGTTTGGAGGTGCATCTGGTTGCATACCCCAAGCAGAGGTGACTCAGGAAGAGTTGTCCTTGGTTGGCTCTCTCTCCTTTTAGGTTTGTGGTCTGAGCCTGCATTCTACTATTTTAACTGACAATTTGGATCCTTGAAACCCCACAGGTTCTAGTCTTTGAGGAAATCTAAGTCATGATTTTGAGAACGGTCTTGCTTTCCCAGCACCCAAGCCCTCCATTTCCAGCCTCATTCTGCTCCCTGGAGTGTCAGAAATTCTGCCAAGTGCTCCATCGAGGGCTGTGTTCCCACTCAGTGTGGTACTTTCGTGGGGACACATGTCGGTCGGGAGCATCTCTGCTCCCCCCAGCTTGAGACTGACTTTTAAGTGCTTGCTATTACATGTGCTCAATTATTTAGCAGACTGTTTAGCTGAATGTGTTGAAAAGATTTGCAATCTGTTACATTCCAAATGCCCCACTATGAAATCCTCCACGTCCCCTGAGTCCTTTTGGCAACTGACACAATGAGGGTATGAAATAACTTTTTGTTCCCTGTTAATAATGTTGGTGGGGGATGCAGAATTGATGCTTTTAAATATTTCAAGGCCTTCCGTTCTGAGATGGGTAAACAAAGGAGGAGCAAATTGCAAGACTCATGATAGTGGTTGGTGGAGACTGAGGACCTGGTACATGAACTCATCAAACGAGTTGGATTAAATCTTCCCCCACTGAGGACCCGTCCCCGTGCACAGCTCAGACTGGGTTCTCTGGAGCTGTGGCGGATGCGTGAACTCACAGTGTGAGAGAGGAGAGGAGGACATGGGACCTGGCATCGTTCCCCGACCATGCAGCCCAGAGCCCCGAATTCCCTCCTGGGACCTGGGGAGACCAGGGAGAGACACACTTGGTAACACCCAATTAAATACCCCAAAGATATTTAATTCAGCCATTGGACACACATTTCCACTTCATTTCTTTTAGGAACCAAGGGAACCCATCCAGCACTTGGCACTCTCCAATGATCAGACATAAGGTGGGTGACATTTTTCAAGTACAGTTTTTCCTGAAATTTTGCTCATCCAACTGGTCAACCAAACTAAAGCCTTCAGAAGCCACCCTGGTCCCTTCCTTCTCAGGCAAACATCCGCTCCATCCCCGTCAATCTAGCTTCAACCTCCTGGAACCCGGACTCCCTCGTTCTGTTGTTAAATCGGAGGCATGGTGAGTCTTCCCATTTTCCTGCTGGACGCTCCCTCTGGATTAACTCTCTCCTCTGCATTGATTCTATAAAAGGATCCGTGTTGGTTCTTCTTTGTCTCTCTCTCTACCCTCTGGTTGTCCCTCCGAGTGTTTGTTTTACTGCTTTGATGCTGTCCATCTCCCGAGTCCTCTGCTCCTCGAGTTTCCACTGTGTTCTCTTTTCTGTCTCTGCTCTGCTCAGGAAAAGGCATATGGAAGTGGAAGTCTGACTAGGAACAGGGTCTGGACCCACCGACTTTTGTAATTGAATTCCAAATTATTTGAAAGAAAGGCCCGAGGGGTTCACGTTTCTGGAAGGAGGGTGTGATTGAAGGTGTGGAGACTCTGTGGTCCTTTTACCCAGTGGTCTCACGTTTGCTGGCTTCAATCTCTGTCTTGGTGCTGATAGGTCAGAGGTCATCGTCCAGCCTGGATGGCTCTCTGGAACTCACCAGTGTGATGGCAGTCCCTACATGTACATCTGGATGTCCCACATCTGACTCAAGTGTGTCCGAGGTAAAGTCATGGTCCTCACGTCAGCCACTGTCTTTTCCTGCATCCCGCATATCAGCTATGACTACCATGAACACCTCAAACCCCCAAGGTAAAAACTTAGAACCCTTTAAACCTCTAAAATTCAAACAACCAGTTCCCCCCTGGCTTTAGAGATCTCTCCGTTATGCCCAGAATCTCTGCTCCAATGACCTCTGCCACCTCCGCGTCCGATCCTCTCCCAGTGGAGCCCAGAATCCACGCCCACGCTTGCACTGATGCCCTTCCCGATGAGGTCGCGTGCTGTGATACACTCCTCCGGCCACATCTTCACGTTGGATATTGTTGCATCATCTGCTAAAGCTGCTAAAGAAAAAGACAGAATTATCCAGTCTGATGGCACCACGTCGATAACCAGTCTCCACTCCAGCAGGTGCTGCTTGGCTCTGCTTTCTCTCCTCTTCTCCACGACGGGAATGCTAAGCCTTCTCCTCCATTTTTGGTCCCTTCCCCGCCATCTGCTGTCATGGGGGAGCGTCTCCCTCCCTTCGTAGCCCTCCAGTCCCCTCTCCATTCCTGTTTTAAGACATCACCCCCTGTGCTCCCCTGGAAACGTCCTGGGTCACTTCTACACCAGACAGTCATCTCTGCTCCGTTCCCTTCATGTCGTCAAGGATGCTGTCCATCACGTACTCCTCTCGCTTGTATTTGTTACTATACTTTCCCCCCAGCAATTTAAACATCTTAAGCTTTCACCATGTTAGTGAAAATAGATCAGAAGATAAAGGGACGAAGAAAAAACTCCTCTGTTCCAATGGAAACCTCCAGGCATTCGTCCCCCCACCTGATGTGTCTGGAGAGCCTTCGCTCTTCTCATGCCCCTGAGACATCCCGTTTCTGCCTGACCAACCGTACCCTGTCCCCCCTCCTGCCATCCCCTGGAAACTCCTGTTACTGGGTGACCTCCAGGCTGCTGGGCTCAGTGGCTGCTTTTAACGCTGTATCTTCGTGCTCTCTGCATGGAGTTTGGAACTGTTGGCCACCCCCTTATTTCTTAGGAAGGAGCAGGGGGAATGGGGTGGAATTCTACATTCTACACTTTAAATAACATAAACTTTACTTTGCATGTAGAGATTTAAAATAATTCATTGTGTACACATTTTGTAAAAGAAAAATTCCCATGTACTTATTGTGGACTATGGGAATTTTTTATGGGGTGATGTCCTGAGTCTAGATCCCAGATGGAAATAAGGGTCCAAAATAAATCCATCTCTCAGGAAAGAAAAATTGTTAAATAGCATCTCATTCCAATAGTGAATACTCTCACACATAAAGCTGGAAGTCTTCTGTACATAGTTTTCTGTTCTGCTTTTTCACTGATTATACTTCTTTTACTGCTGATGTAGTTTTAACTCTTGATGTCAATAACAATGAATTTGTAAGAAAATATATGTAATTTCATGACAATTATTGAATCAGAGTAATATGCAATCTCATTTTATATTAGCTAAATTGAGAAAATGGAATGGAACATGTTTGAAATATTAAATTACAGTGAATTGTTTTTCTTATGTGGAGCATTGGGTTGGTTGGTAATTACATTAGTTAGTATACTTAATGCACTTGTAACAAGACCTGGTAAAGTCTAGGTAATATAGATGTTAGCTGCTGTTGTTATTATGATGCTGATAATATTTGTTCTTTATATTGTTACTTGCTAAATGGATCAAAATGAATTAAGATGAACTACAATTAAAAAATAAATCATTAAAAGCAAAAGAGCAAATGAAATGTCAAATAAAAACCAAATTGAAAGTGTACTTGGATGACTTCTGCGTGCCCATGGGGCATCAAAGACACCAGGACCCCCCTCACGGCCAGGTTCATTGTCATCGACGTTGTGATGAGAAAACACAACTTCCATGGCAGACACTCTTCTCCACACTGCCTTTGCCTCCTCTCAGCTGCTGGGTGTCCCCTTGATGGTTAAATATTGCTCTGGTACACCCCTCTGTGCATGCCATTTTGCTGTTTTTTAGTGAAAATACTTTGATTTAGTTATAGAGAAGCACTTGGGATTTTCCTCTGCTTCCCTTGCATTCTCTTGCTTTCCGTTTGTCCAGGTCAGTGTATGTTAAGCTGCAGTAACAAATAGCTCTAGATGGTTGGTGGGTTGAATGTAACCAAGTTCACTGACCTCCCAGGCTGCTCCGTCTCCCACTCCATGAAGTGCTGCTGACATTTTAGCCCCACGCCTTTTACTTCCCTGCTGCAGAGGAAGGCAGGCTGGGAGCCCAGCGTCACTGGTAAATGCTCCATTCTGGGATTGACCTCAATGACTTTTACCCCTACTGCATTGGCTGCAACTAGTGACATGGGCCATGCCTAACTTTAAAGATGAAGGGGAGTTCTCAGTCTATCCAGATCCAGAAGAAAACCGGAAATTGGTAAACATGAAAAAAAATTCAAACACACCAAAAAAAGACATGACGTTTGGTGTGGACCCAGAATGGCATTAAAATAAGTGATTGTCACAATCACCTGATACCCAGGCCTTATAACATGGTTGTGAAATCAGGTAGCAATTAAGAGTTAAATAGGAATAGAAGATAATTTTAAAAGGTGAGAGGAATAAGTGTCAAGTGAGTGCAAATGAAGAACGAGAGAGAGACAGAAAAGGGAAGGAGGGGAGGGAACACCTGTTTTCAGCTCAAAATTGTGCTAGGCATTTTTACAAATGTTGTCATAGTTAAATCTTTACAAAACCCACAGAAGAACTTCCCCTTCTACGTAGGATATTGTAGGGTGGGGCAGCCCATTCTTCCTACATAAACAATAAGAACAAATGAGTAAGTTATAAAACCCAAGCTGGCAACCTGGCAAAGTGAAGTGGAATTTAGAGGAGTCCCAGCTGTTTCCCCGACACTGAGGTCAGAGGTCAAGGGAGCCAGGGGTGGACAGGTGGAGGGAGGGGAAAGCAAGTCTCACTGGAGGGAGGGGAGGAGAAAACACAGGTGACCTCTCACCTTGGAGGTATTGGAAACAGGTGGGCTGTGTCCAGCTAAAGCCACGCCAGCCCTGACCCCACTCAAGTCCTGAGTAGCTGACATGGGGCCCTCCCACCCCCACCCTGGGCATTCTGCCTCACGGAGGAAAGATGTGAACTTCAATCTCTGTGGTCACTGTAAACATAGTACTCAGGATACAGTTTTTTTTAGTATGAGAAATGGGAAGAAGGAGATTATGACTAACAAAGAGAAAAAGCAACCCCCAGAAGCAGACCTGAGGATGATTCAGATGTTGAAGTTAGCAGACAAGGTCTGTAAAATAAGTTATAAATATGTTGAAGAAAATAAAGGGGACATTTAATAAAATGGAAAAAGACATGGATAATTTCAACATAGAATTGGAATTTAATAAAAATCCTCCAATGGAGATTTTAGGACAGAAAAGTACAATATCTTAACAGACTGAATACAGAAGATAGAACTAGTGAAATCTAAAGCATATCAACAGAAAATATCTGAACTGAAATGCAGAGGGAAACGAAGGACAGAATTAAGATAACATTGTTGGCGATGAACACTGAACTGGTTTAGCATTTGTGTAGATGAAACACCCCAAGGAGAGGAACTGGGATGGAAACAATGGTTGAAGAGATGTTGGGATATTGGTTAATGTTGTGCCAAAATGATGAAAGACATCAGTCTACAGATTTGAGAACTTCAGCGACCCCTGAACTGAGTCAGAATAAAGAGAACTAGCCCGCTAGGGCATCGTAATCAAAATCCCTAAGACACAGTCACAGGAGAAAAATAAGGGTAATATGGACTTTTCAAGGGAAAGCATGGAGCTAAAAGATGATGCAATACCACCGTTAATGTGCTGAAGAAAACCTAAAGAACAGCTCATCTACATTCTATACACAACAAAAATATTCTTGGGAAATGAGAAATAAAGATGTTTTCAGACAAGCAAAGGCTGAGAAAATTTACCTTTCACAGTTGGGCAGGCACTGAAAACAAGTAATTGAAGTAAGTTCTTCAAGGTGAAGGAAAATGATCCCCAGGGAGCAGGGACTTTTAGGAAGAATGAATAGTGACTATACTGTGGTTGAGAGCGACAGTAATAACAGTGATTTAGGTCTGTAAAATCTACAGTGATAATGGCTAAACGGACAGATGAAAGTAAACAGTTAAACTGCAGTAAGATTCCTGCATCCTTCAATAAGTGGTAAAAGCATTAATTAAAGATAGGCTTGTACTAAGTTAAGGATACATATTTTAAGCTTTGGGGTATCTGATAAAGGAGTAACACTTAAAAAGCCTAAGGGGATCAAATAATAAAACTACTTGATTAATGGAAATAAAAGCCAGAAAAGACTAAAGAAATGGTAACAAGTGTGATCAATGAAAAGCTAATAACAAGATAGTCGATGTCAACCCAATTATATCACTAATTTATATTAAACAAAAATGGGCCAAATCTTCTGAGAATCACAAAGGGATGAGTAAAACCATCTTCATTTTTATATTACATGACTGAATGAGTGAATTTAGCAGTATCTCAGGACACGTGGTCAGGAGACATAAATCCACTGTATTTCTATACACTAGCAAGGGTGGTGGGAAATTGAAATTATAAAGTAATACAATTTACACTAGCCCCCAAAGATAAGAGATACTTTGGTATAAATCTAACAAGGTATGTACAGGATCAGTACACTAAAATCTGCAAAACGTTGATGAAGGAAGTCCAAGAGGAACTAAATACAAGGAGTGACCTACATATCTGTGGATGTCAGTTCCCTCCAAGTGAACTGCATTGTCCAACACGGCAGCCACTGGCCATGTGTGGCTACTGAGCACATGTGACGTGGCCACATGGAGTCCCGTTTCCAGGCGCTGCCCCCCACCCAATGCTGTCCTTGCCCAGCACCCGGACCTTCCTCCTGGCCAGCCCACACAGTCACCACCATGGCCCTCTCCAGTCCGCCTTCCAGCTCTGCCTGCTGCTCCCACCCTCAAAGCAGTGCCTGCAGATGGCTGACCCCTGCCCTACCCGGTCCACCCTCCCCTGCATGCTCCCAAGGGTGGCCCCACACATGCCTTCAGGAGCCCTCTACCGTGGGTGTCTCCCGCAGGGCCACCAAGAGGCTGGCCCATCCTGGCAACAGTGGGGAAGGGGCTGCGCCTCTGGAGTAGGTGAGTGAGAGCACAACCTCTGGAGTAGGAGAGTGACAGCACCGCCTCTGGAGTAAGTGAGTGACAGCACCACCTCTGGAGTAGGTGAGTGAGAGCACAACCTCTGGAGTAAGTGAGTGACAGCACCGCCTCTGGAGTAAGTGAGTGACAGCACAGCCTCTGGAGTAGGAGAGTGACAGCACCTCCTCTGGAGTAGGTGAGTGACAGCACAGCCTCTGGAGTAGGAGAGTGACACCACCTCCTCTGGAGTAGGTGAGTGACAGCACAGCCTCTGGAGTAAGTGAGTGACAGCACAGCCTCTGGAGTAGGTGAGTGACAGCACAGCCTCTGGAGTAAGTGAGTGACAGCACAGCCTCTGGAGTAGGAGAGTGACAGCACCTCCTCTGGAGTAGGTGAGTGACAGCACAGCCTCTGGAGTAAGTGAGTGACAGCACAACCTCTGGAGTAGGTGAGTGACAGCACAACCTCTGGAGTAAGTGAGTGACAGCACAGCCTCTGGAGTAAGTGAGTGACAGCACAACCTCTGGAGTAGGTGAGTGACAGCACAACCTCTGGAGTAAGTGAGTGACAGCACAACCTCTGGAGTAGGTGAGTGACAGCACAACCTCTGGAGTAAGTGAGTGACAGCACAGCCTCTGGAGTAGGTGAGTGACAGCACAACCTCTGGAGTAAGTGAGTGACAGCACAACCTCTGGAGTAGGTGAGTGACAGCACAACCTCTGGAGTAAGTGAGTGACAGCACAGCCTCTGGAGTAAGTGAGTGACAGCACAACCTCTGGAGTGGGTGAGTGACAGCACAACCTCTGGAGTAGGTGAGTGACAGCACAGCCTCTGGAGTAGGTGAGTGACAGCACCTCCTCTGGAGTAGGTGAGTGACAGCACAGCCTCTGGAGTAAGTGAGTGACAGCACAGCCTCTGGAGTAGGTGAGTGACAGCACAACCTCTGGAGTAAGTGAGTGACAGCACAGCCTCTGGAGTAAGTGAGTGACAGCACAGCCTCTGGAGTAAGTGAGTGACAGCACAGCCTCTGGAGTAGGAGAGTGACAGCACCTCCTCTGGAGTAGGTGAGTGACAGCACAGCCTCTGGAGTAAGTGAGTGACAGCACAGCCTCTGGAGTAGGTGAGTGACAGCACCTCCTCTGGAGTAGGTGAGTGACAGCACAGCCTCTGGAGTAAGTGAGTGACAGCACAGCCTCTGGAGTAAGTGAGTGACAGCACAGCCTCTGGAGTAAGTGAGTGACAGCACAGCCTCTGGAGTAGGAGAGTGACAGCACAGCCTCTGGAGTAGGTGAGTGACAGCACAGCCTCTGGAGTAAGTGAGTGACAGCACAGCCTCTGGAGTAGGAGAGTGACAGCACCTCCTCTGGAGTAGGTGAGTGACAGCACAGCCTCTGGAGTAAGTGAGTGACAGCACAGCCTCTGGAGTAGGTGAGTGACAGCACAGCCTCTGGAGTAAGTGAGTGACAGCACAGCCTCTGGAGTAGGAGAGTGACAGCACCTCCTCTGGAGTAGGTGAGTGACAACACAACCTCTGGAGTAAGTGAGTGACAGCACAGCCTCTGGAGTAGGTGAGTGACAGCACAGCCTCTGGAGTAAGTGAGTGACAGCACAGCCTCTGGAGTAAGTGAGTGACAGCACAACCTCTGGAGTAGGTGAGTGACAGCACAACCTCTGGAGTAAGTGAGTGACAGCACAGCCTCTGGAGTAAGTGAGTGACAGCACAACCTCTGGAGTAGGTGAGTGACAGCACAACCTCTGGAGTAAGTGAGTGACAGCACAACCTCTGGAGTAGGTGAGTGACAGCACAACCTCTGGAGTAAGTGAGTGACAGCACAGCCTCTGGAGTAGGTGAGTGACAGCACAACCTCTGGAGTAAGTGAGTGACAGCACAACCTCTGGAGTAGGTGAGTGACAGCACAACCTCTGGAGTAAGTGAGTGACAGCACAGCCTCTGGAGTAAGTGAGTGACAGCACAACCTCTGGAGTGGGTGAGTGACAGCACAACCTCTGGAGTAGGTGAGTGACAGCACAGCCTCTGGAGTAGGTGAGTGACAGCACCTCCTCTGGAGTAGGTGAGTGACAGCACAGCCTCTGGAGTAAGTGAGTGACAGCACAGCCTCTGGAGTAGGTGAGTGACAGCACAACCTCTGGAGTAAGTGAGTGACAGCACAGCCTCTGGAGTAAGTGAGTGACAGCACAGCCTCTGGAGTAAGTGAGTGACAGCACAGCCTCTGGAGTAGGAGAGTGACAGCACCTCCTCTGGAGTAGGTGAGTGACAGCACAGCCTCTGGAGTAAGTGAGTGACAGCACAGCCTCTGGAGTAGGTGAGTGACAGCACCTCCTCTGGAGTAGGTGAGTGACAGCACAGCCTCTGGAGTAAGTGAGTGACAGCACAGCCTCTGGAGTAAGTGAGTGACAGCACAGCCTCTGGAGTAAGTGAGTGACAGCACAGCCTCTGGAGTAGGAGAGTGACAGCACAGCCTCTGGAGTAGGTGAGTGACAGCACAGCCTCTGGAGTAAGTGAGTGACAGCACAGCCTCTGGAGTAGGAGAGTGACAGCACCTCCTCTGGAGTAGGTGAGTGACAGCACAGCCTCTGGAGTAAGTGAGTGACAGCACAGCCTCTGGAGTAGGTGAGTGACAGCACAGCCTCTGGAGTAAGTGAGTGACAGCACAGCCTCTGGAGTAGGAGAGTGACAGCACCTCCTCTGGAGTAGGTGAGTGACAGCACAACCTCTGGAGTAAGTGAGTGACAGCACAGCCTCTGGAGTAGGTGAGTGACAGCACAGCCTCTGGAGTAAGTGAGTGACAGCACAGCCTCTGGAGTAAGTGAGTGACAGCACAACCTCTGGAGTAGGTGAGTGACAGCACAACCTCTGGAGTAAGTGAGTGACAGCACAACCTCTGGAGTAGGTGAGTGACAGCACAACCTCTGGAGTAAGTGAGTGACAGCACAGCCTCTGGAGTAGGTGAGTGACAGCACAACCTCTGGAGTAAGTGAGTGACAGCACAACCTCTGGAGTAGGTGAGTGACAGCACAACCTCTGGAGTAAGTGAGTGACAGCACAGCCTCTGGAGTAAGTGAGTGACAGCACAACCTCTGGAGTGGGTGAGTGACAGCACAGCCTCTGGAGTAAGTGAGTGACAGCACAGCCTCTGGAGTAGGTGAGTGACAGCACCTCCTCTGGAGTAGGTGAGTGACAGCACAGCCTCTGGAGTAAGTGAGTGACAGCACAGCCTCTGGAGTAGGTGAGTGACAGCACAACCTCTGGAGTAAGTGAGTGACAGCACAGCCTCTGGAGTAAGTGAGTGACAGCACAGCCTCTGGAGTAAGTGAGTGACAGCACAGCCTCTGGAGTAGGAGAGTGACAGCACCTCCTCTGGAGTAGGTGAGTGACAGCACAGCCTCTGGAGTAAGTGAGTGACAGCACAGCCTCTGGAGTAGGTGAGTGACAGCACCTCCTCTGGAGTAGGTGAGTGACAGCACAGCCTCTGGAGTAAGTGAGTGACAGCACAGCCTCTGGAGTAAGTGAGTGACAGCACAGCCTCTGGAGTAAGTGAGTGACAGCACAGCCTCTGGAGTAGGAGAGTGACAGCACAGCCTCTGGAGTAGGTGAGTGACAGCACAGCCTCTGGAGTAAGTGAGTGACAGCACAGCCTCTGGAGTAGGAGAGTGACAGCACCTCCTCTGGAGTAGGTGAGTGACAGCACAGCCTCTGGAGTAAGTGAGTGACAGCACAGCCTCTGGAGTAGGTGAGTGACAGCACCGCCTCTGGAGTAAGTGAGTGACAGCACAGCCTCTGGAGTAGGAGAGTGACAGCACCTCCTCTGGAGTAGGTGAGTGACAGCACAGCCTCTGGAGTAAGTGAGTGACAGCACAGCCTCTGGAGTAGGAGAGTGACAGCACCTCCTCTGGAGTAGGTGAGTGACAGCACAGCCTCTGGAGTAAGTGAGTGACAGCACAGCCTCTGGAGTAGGTGCGTGACAGCACAGCCTCTGGAGTAAATGAGTGACAGCACAGCCTCTGGAGTAAGTGAGTAACAGCACAACCTCTGGAGTAGGTGAGTGACAGCACAACCTCTGGAGTAAGTGAGTGACAGCACAACCTCTGGAGTAGGTGAGTGACAGCACAGCCTCTGGAGTAAGTGAGTGACAGCACAGCCTCTGGAGTAGGTGAGTGACAGCACCTCCTCTGGAGTAGGTGAGTGACAGCACAGCCTCTGGAGTAGGTGAGTGACAGCACCTCCTCTGGAGTAGGTGAGTGACAGCACAGCCTCTGGAGTAAGTGAGTGACAGCACAGCCTCTGGAGTAGGAGAGTGACAGCACCTCCTCTGGAGTAGGTGAGTGACAGCACAGCCTCTGGAGTAAGTGAGTGACAGCACAGCCTCTGGAGTAGGTGAGTGACAGCACAACCTCTGGAGTAAGTGAGTGACAGCACAGCCTCTGGAGTAGGTGAGTGACAGCACCTCCTCTGGAGTAGGTGAGTGACAGCACAGCCTCTGGAGTAAGTGAGTGACAGCACAGCCTCTGGAGTAAGTGAGTGACAGCACAACCTCTGGAGTAGGTGAGTGACAGCACAGCCTCTGGAGTAAGTGAGTGACAGCACAACCTCTGGAGTAGGTGAGTGACAGCACAACCTCTGGAGTAAGTGAGTGACAGCACAGCCTCTGGAGTAGGTGAGTGACAGCACAGCCTCTGGAGTAGGAGAGTGACAGCACCTCCTCTGGAGTAGGTGAGTGACAGCACAGCCTCTGGAGTAAGTGAGTGACAGCACAGCCTCTGGAGTAAGTGAGTGACAGCACAGCCTCTGGAGTAAGTGAGTGACAGCACAGCCTCTGGAGTAGGTGAGTGACAGCACAACCTCTGGAGTAAGTGAGTGACAGCACAGCCTCTGGAGTAAGTGAGTGACAGCACCTCCTCTGGAGTAGGTGAGTGACAGCACAGCCTCTGGAGTAAGTGAGTGACAGCACAGCCTCTGGAGTAGGTGAGTGACAGCACCGCCTCTGGAGTAGGAGAGTGACAGCGCTACCTCTGAAGTAGGTGCTGGACGAATCTGCTCAAAGGAGAGTCTCGCCCTCACCTGGCTCCCCCTCGGCCCCTCCTCCACATGCCCGCTGCACCTTGAGGGTCCTGGGGGCGGGGGGCCTGGACTCCACACATCGGCGTTAGAACTCACTGGCCTGGGGCCAGAAGCACGGCTGCTGGGGAGGGGTCACCTGCTGCCCTCTCCATCCTCTGTCCCTGCAGGCGCCTGGGTGGTCTCCACAGGAATTAAAGTGGAAACCCAGTGCTGCTGGGCCTGGGGGCTTCACAGGGGCCCATCACTGGGGGCCCAATGAATGTGAGGGTCCAAACAGTGGTCCGAGAGGGACGGGCCATGGGATGGAGGGGAGGCCTACCTATGTCTCCACAGTTCCGTCTGAGGATGGCTGAGCTGAAGAGAGCCCACGTGCTGGCGGGGCCCGGGGTCATGACAAGGCGTCCAGGTGCCAGCCTCCCCGACAGTCCTGCTTTCTGTCTGTTGTCCCCCATTATTCTTGGTGCCCCCTCCCCCCTGGCGGGCCCAGGGAAGGGTAACCTGGTGGTGTCCCTAGCAGGCTGGCCATGCTCCCATGGGGCATCGCACGGCTGCACATCTTGCCTCCTCTGAGTTTCCCAAGGTCCTTTTAGAGTTGGGAAAATCCCAACCAGGAAATCTTCCTGCTCTAAAATCTCATGGCGCTGTTGGCGGACTTTACAGAGCTTGCAAACGGCGTTCCACACCTCCCCAAGCCTCCCTGGTTGTAGAGAAGGACCCTGGAACATGCGGGGCCCCGGAGACGTCGGGGCTCGTTCAAGGCTGAGCCCCTGAGCAGGTGCCTTTGGGTAAAGCTGCTGGGAGGAACTCATGCTTAATTAATGTGGAACTGGCTTGGAGCCTTCATTCCCATGCAAAGCAAGTTCCCATATCTGCTCCCTCCTCGATGACCTTCAGACCCTCAGGCCCGGCTGGGGAGTGAGCCTCGCCACTAGAGCATGAAGGGGGCGTGCTGGGAGGGCACTTGACGAAGTGAGAATTAGCCCTGGAAATGGATTCTTTCTGAGTAATGTGAATCCACCATTCACATGAGTGCCCAGCGCACAGAGTGGGGTGTGCACCTGGGGACAGGCGTGCACGACAGCGTCTGCATTTCTCTGAAACCACTCCTATGGTCAGCATCTATCCTGGGGACCTCGTCAAACGCAAACAGATCAGTAAATTAGAAAGCAGAGCCAGGTGCCCATCGCGCGTCTCAGTGGGCGAGGCAGGGCCCAGCCTCATTTACTAACCAAGAAGAAGTCCGTTCGTCTTGATGAACAGATGATCCTGCGTCGTCAGATGAGAGAGAAGCAGCCCACTGCTTTCCGGAAACAATACGCTTTGAGACATGGCATCTGCTTTTCCATCCACAATGTGAGGCTTGCATTATTGAAAATTCTGCTTAATAATTTAGGCTGAAATAACCTTGCCACAAAGAAGAAAGGACTCCATCCCCCAGCACAATAATGAAATGCTATCAAATTTGAGTTTGGAGGATGTGGACTTCCAGTTAACCTGAATTACGAGGCCTTGGGGTCACTGAGAAGGAGCTGGTGACCGATGCCCGAAGCAAGCGGCCTGAGCGCGTCTCCCATGGAGCAGACTGTACAAGCCCGGCCCAGGGTCCCCTGTCCACGCCCAGCGCCAGCCCGGGGAAGGGGCAACTCTGGGCAGCGTCTGCCTGCAGCCCTATCTCCGCTGTGCGCCGGCCAGTATGACATCCAGGGGTCCCTCATCTCGCCCCACCTGCGCTGGAGCCGGAGCCAGTGATGGCAGCCCTGCCTCCCCGCCCCTTTCTGCAAGAGGGGGCATCCCTGCCGGGGCACCTGCCGCTAAAACCCCCTCCACCCTTCCGCGGCTTTGACGCCTGTCCTGCTCCTGCCCTGCTGTTCGTGCCGCCTTGCTCTGCATGTGGTGCTCCCCGAGTTTCCAGAAGACAGACACGTGCTCACTCCCCCAGCCCTGCTCTGACCCCCAGCCCGGCCCTCCCACCATCGCCCACCATCGTGGTTCTGGTCCTGCCTCCCTGGCGAGATTTGCATACACGGTGTGTGTCAGACGCTCGGTGTGAAGTGAATCAGACTGATCTCAACCGGACAGGGGGATTCTCAGTGGGTGACTTCAGACCCACCAGGACGGAGGACTTTCTTGGTTTCCTGGCTGCTTTATAATGTGGGCATCAAGACTGCAAAGACATGCTAGGCTACATTTTATTTATCCACGCACCTGTTAATGGATACCTGGGGTGTTTCTGCCTTTCGGCTATTGTGGTTAATGCTGCTGTGCACCTTGGTGTACGAGCTTTTGATTGAACACGATGGAATATTATTCGGCCATGAATAAAAATAAAGCACTGACACACGCTACAACATGGATGAACCCTGAAAACGTCTTGCTCTGTGAAAGAAGACAGTCACAAAAGAACACACGTTATATGATTCCATTTATATGAAATGTCCAGAATAGGCAAACCCAGAGGGACAGAAAGCAGAGGAGTGGCTGTGGAGGGCAGTGGGGGATGGGGAGTGACTGCCCATGTGTGTGGGGTCCCCTTTTGGGGGGATACGAGACAGTGGCTGTGGTTACACAACATCGTGAATGTACCGAATGTCCCTGACGGTACATTTTATGCTCTGTGTACTTTATCACAATAACAAAAATACATGCTATAGAATTCGAGTTCCAGTGTGTGGGTTTAGCCATGTTCAAGCTGTTATTGTGGTACTTTTGAATTTGTGATTTAGGAATGGGCTCTTGTCGTATCACAGACAAATGACTGGGGGCCCAGAGCTCCCCCCTTCCACTCCCTACTGTCTGTCTGTATCCATCTGGGTGCAGGATGTGTCACACTCAATTATCCCTAGAAGCCAGGAAGACCCACCCTTTCTGTGTGGGCAGGTGGGCCAGCTCCAGGGGCATAGCTGTGTCCCCGGCACCTGCAGGTCCGTGTCCAGCCAATTACGAGCTGAAATGAGATCCAGGGACGCAGATGGCCAGTTCTCACTGAAGCATATGGGCACCCAGGCTTGCTGGGTGGGTGTGATGCTTTTGTTAAAATCAATCCACCTGAAATATTCCTGTGCGTTGATCAAAAGCATGAAATCCCAGGGCTCATGAATATGAAGTCAAAGCACATTATTGAACCAATTATCCGTTGACCCCGCAGGCCGGGGGCAGGAGGGATGTATGGGCTCCAGCTTGTTCAGAGGCAAAGATGATGGGAAAGTACGACAGACAGTTGCTGTGGGTTGTCTTCCCCGGGATACACTGCCGGCCCTGCGGGGTCATCCCTGGAACCTCCACATGGAGCCCAGGAAGCTTCCATAACTTCCTCCCCATCACATGCCTTCTCCACGCCATCCACCAGGCTGCCCTGCTCTGGACCCATCTTCTCCTGCATCCCCATGGCCGGTGGATCACAGGCAAGTCTCACCAATTTTGTTCCAAAATACTCTCTAGCTGGGCTCATGCCATTGTCTCAGTGTGGACCTCACCCTTTCTTCCTGGGAAAGAAGGAGGAGGAGGAGAAAGGAGGACCCGTGCTCTGTTGGACACATGTCAGGTGAGGTACAGGGCGTGTCGCTTGCGGACCGCTCCCATTTTACAGATGGGTCACGGAGGGTCACCGCAGTCAGGCTGCACAGCCCCTGCCTGGAGCCACCACGCTCAGCTCCGTTTTTGTCGTTGCATCCTGCCTGTTGTACAAAAAGAGCTCAGGAAACGTGTCACTGTGAGCGATTGGTTAGGCCCTGTATTGGTTTCTATGGCAAACGACCACAAACTCAGGGACTTAAACAGTTCTGGAGGTCAGAGGTTGAAAACGGGTCTCTCTGGGCTGAAATCAAGGTGTGGGCAGGGCCGAGTTCCTTCTGTAGGCTCCAGGGGAGAACTTCTTGCCTTTCCAGCTTCTAGGGGCCCCACACTCCTTGGCTCCTGGCCCCTCCTCCAACCTCCAAGTCCTTCCCAGGCTGCCATCTCCCTGGTTCTCCTCGGCCTCCCGCTTCCACGTTTAAGGACCCTATGAGGATACAGGGCTCACTGGGATGACCCAGGATAACTACCCAATGTTGAGGTCAGCCAATTAGCAGGCTTACTTCGCTTTGCCACGTGACCTGACGTACAGGCTCCAGGGCTGAGGCGGGGACAGCTCTGGGGCCATTATTCTGCCTACCACATGTGCACTGATCAACTTAATCCAGCTTTGACCATGGACTCAGAACTTGGATGAGTTATGAAAAATGACTTTTTGAAAACGTCATTAGAAGTTGTCCCAGTGCAACAGATTTATGGGATACGATACAAGAAAACCCGAATTACATATGGGCACTGGCCCACACACGGTTTCTGCACAGCCATGACTTTGTAATGATGTAATGGTGTATTCTGCAATCATTTCATAAAATTACAGTAATAATTTCATAAAAAACCGAAAGCTCCTTCCGCCACTGCCCACGCTGTGCTGCTTCCCTTCCTCCACTGAAAACTCTGGTGTGGGCGCCACGCTGCTCTCAGCCCCAAGGCCGCTCCCGTGACCCGAGATCCACAGAGCCAGACAATAACGAAAGTTACTTAAGCCACTAAGGCGGTGGAGATCTCTACCAGCAGCCGCAGGTCCCTCACACACACGGCTCCCCGAGCTTCGGACCAGGATGGCTGACCCAGCACAACACGGGCACAGGGACCTGCCTTCTTTTCCTCCACTTTCCATGGAAGACAGGCTGCCCTTCTAGTCCCTACACTTATGTCACCCTGCTCCTCAAACCCCTGCATCCACCAGCAACGCCAGCCCTGTCCTCTCCAGTCCTGAGCGCCGAGCATCTGGCCACGCCCCGCCCTTCCTGATCCGGCCTCCCCAGTTCAGGTCTGCATTTCATGCAGCCCAGAGAGAGGCTGCTCCAAGCCCGGAACCTCCACCAGGGTCTCTCGGAGCCCGTCCCACGCACGTTTCACCCTTGCTGACCCTGTTCGTCCATTCATCCCTTCATTCATCAGTACCTACGAGCACAAGGGGGCCGGAGCTCTGGGCTGTGGAGGAAGCAGGGTTAGTCTTCCCAGGGGTGGGGTGGGCTTCCTGGAAGAGGGGATCTTTGTGCAAAGACCTGCAAGAGGTGAGGGAGTGAGCATCCCAGGTGGAGGCTGCTGGGCAAAGGCCCTGGGGCAGGAGCCCACCTGGTGAGTCCAGAGAAGAGTCCAGGGGTGAGAGAGGCCGGCCCTGGAGGTGTGAGGCTCTGCAGAGGGCAGGGCCCTGCAGGTGTCGGGCAGAGGAGCAACAGGGCCTGGGTTCCTGCAGCAGCGGTGGGAGAAATCCAGGAAGCCTGGCTGGCAGAAGGGGCCTCTTAGGAAGCCCAGACTCTGGAGATGCACTTGGGTGGGGAAAGTGGAAGCAACCAGAGAAACCTGGATTCTGGATATTTCTGGAGGCTGGACCGATTTCCTGGTAGACTAGGTTTGGGGTGTGAAAGAAAGTGGGGCATCCAGACACCAAGACTTTGACCCCACCACATGGAATGGGATTTCCCCTGACCTGGCCGTCTCATCCCGGAGGGCTTGGTCCCCGATTTACCTGCAGTTCTGTGCAAAGTTGTCACAGTGAGCATGAATGGGTGTAGAGGGGGTCTGCCCTCCTCCAGGGCTCCCATCCACCCCTCTCAGGGAGCACGGAGTCTGAGTGGTTGGTGGGGGGGGGGTCAACTCCCAGTGGGTGGTCTTGCAATCCTGGCATTTTTGCGAGGACCAACAGTGCCCTAGGCCCGTGGGGGGACAAAGTGGGGGTGGACGTGCAGGCTCCCTTGCGGGGAGGAACCATGGACCAAGGGGCTGAGTCAGAATTTGGTGCTGGAGGTTGGCGGGCATGGCTGGGTGGTAATCACAGTGGCCTTGACTCTCCTAGTGTGTCCACAAGCTCACCAGTGACCTTAGACTGACCGTCTGCATGGGGTCCACCTCAGGAGGCAAAGTGCCCACAGGACGCTGTCCACCAGGGCTGGTGGATGGCTAAGGCGGGACCTTCTCTTGGGCTCCCACGGATTCCCCCAACCCCTGAGCCATGGATTCACACACAATTAAACCCTGTTACGACATCCCTGCCTTTATGGACAGATTAATTATTTGTTGCTTGCCTTGGAAAGGCGCACGCGTTTGACTTACTGTGTGGATGGGTCACAGAGATGGGCAAGCTGACAAATGCTGCAAGCGATTTTCCTGGTGGAGGCCATCTTTGATTGCTTTTGTCCGATAATTGAAGATTACTTAAATACGACAGCTCCTAATGGGAGCCTCTTACCTGCAATTTTCCTCATTGAGCCAGAAAACACCAAGCAGAACCATGCAAGCGCCTTCCAGGGTTCAGGCATGGCCAGGCGAACACGGGCGTGTCTGTGTGGAGTCCCGAGAAGACGCGTCCAGGGGTGTGGCCCAAGGAGTCAGAGTGATGACCTTTGTCCCCGTATGGCCACACGTCCCGAGTTAAACCTACAGTTGACACCTGCACCATGTCCTATTTTACGGTTTCATTTAAACCTTCTGCGATGGAAACCCACACACATATTTATGGAAATAATGCACACTCATCATAGGTAACCGAGATGATGGAAAAGGGTGTATGGAAAAAGACAAGATCACAATCTTCCTCTGGGGGGAAAACCACTGAAAACCATTTGGCATGTGCATTCTTCAAGATATTATCTATCATCTATCTATCTATTATCTATCTATCTATCTATCTATCTGTCATCTATCTAACTACATCATCATCATCATCTATCTCTCTATCTAGAAATTATATGTGCTTAAATATAATACAATATAGCATAATATAATATAATATTATATAATATAATATGGTGTAGGCAGAATAAAGCCCTCCCCAAAGATGTCCATATAATAATCCTCAAAGCCTGTGAATATTCTACCTTGCATGGCAAGGGGGGTTTAAGCCTCAGCTGGAACAAAGTCTGCTAACCAGTGGACCTTAAATTTGGGAGATTGTCCTGGATTATCCAGGTGGGTTCTGTCTATCAGCAAGGCTCTTTAAAAGTTGGAGAAGGAAGCAGGAGAGGAGGTCACGGTGATGCAACGTGAGACCTGGACCTGACATCGCTGGCTCTGAGGAGAGAAGGGGCACCTCTCTGGAGGTACCAAGGCATGTGGCAAGAAAATGGATTCTCCCCTGGAGCCCCCTGAAGGACCCCGCCCTGCCCACACCTTGATTTAAGCCCCATGAGACCCAGGTCAGACTCCTGGACTCTAGAACTGTACATGAATACACTGGTGTTGTAGTTCTTTGTTACAGAAGCCACAGGAAATTAATACAATGGAAATAGGATCAAAATGTAATCAGTTTGAGGTCTCCTGGTCTGTGCTTTTGAAGTTTTTATTTCTTTAAAGCAGCCCTTCCCTTTCCCTGGGTGATAAAACATACGATTCTACATTTTATTCTGTTAACATCGTGGTTTCATCTTTCACAGCTGGGGTCCATCGTTGTACTTGTCAGGCGTGGGTACAGTTTTGTTTTCCAGTCAATAGTGAGCCCTCTGGACTCACTGATCCCATGCATGTAACAGCCTGTGCACTAAGCCATCTCCGAATCCTCCTCAGGTCTGCACCGGCATCCCTCTCACACCCTGCACTGTATTTGTTACTGTGGCCAAGTAGTCTGTCATAACACATGCTTGCATTAAAAAAATTAAGTTTACTGGAACCATTTGAGAACATTTATTCATCCATACAAATTTTAAAATAATTCTGTTTTTTTCCAAAGCTCCAATTAGAAATCTAATTCAGATTGTACTGAATGCATAGATTAATTTGGGGAGAACTGACATCTTTGTAATAAATAATTATATCCTAGATGATGGCACCCCTGTTCATTTATTCAGATCATTCCCTTTGTCTATTATCAGAATTTTAAAACCTTCTCCGAGGAGGGCTCCTGCATGTTTGGTTAAATTTAGTCCCAGACATAGATTTTTTTTGGGGCTGTTGTGAATGGCGTATTATTTTTATCGTATATTCTATTGATTATTAAAGGTCCAGGTAATGCTGTTGGTTGTATATGTTGGCCTTGTTTCCAGCAATATTGATGAACTCTCAGTATGTCTGTTGATTCTGCTGATTATTTTTTTCCTGGGAAGATGGTCATTATGTCTGCAAAGGACGATGGTGACTCCCCCTCCCCCCTAGGGCACTCACTTTCTTCTCCAGAGGACCCTGAGCGGCAGTGCTGAGCTGGTCTTAAAGGGAAGGCATTTCAAGTTCCTCTGCGGAGCGTCCTGTGTGTCTGGAATTTCAAGATGTATTGTTTAAATACAATATTGTGTTCTGTGACTAATATTTTATTTGTAATTTTGGTATCTGTGTTCATCACTGAAGAAGACATATTTTTTATTTTCTTTATAACCCTTGTTGGTTTTAAAACCAATATTACATGAGTTTCATAAAGCTAGCTGGATATTTATATTATACTCTACTATATTGCATTATATTATATTATATTTGTTCCTTGAAAATTTGATAGACTTGAATTTTTTACAGTCTTTTCCAGGGTTTTGAAGACGGATGTCTTTGGCTGTAACTTTCATTTCTTTAATAAGTAGCAGATCATTCACATTCCCTATTTATTTTTCAGCCAGTTTTTGCATTGTGTCTTTTTATCCATTTAATCTAGGTTTTCAGATGCATTGGCATATCCTATTGAATTACCTGTGAGGTGTTTTTGTCTCTGCTGTCCCTCTGAGGCCCCATCATTTTTGTCCCCATCCCTTCTGTGTCATTTTAATCTTCTCTCCATCCTCCTACTTTTTTCCATATGCAGATTTGTGGAAAGCTGATTCATTACTCTTTTTGAAAGATCAAATTCTGGTTGTATCTCTCTTCTAATCCTCTTTTCTATTTCATTGACTTTTATCTTTTTCTTTCTTGTTTTTTTTTTTTCACTTCTTGTTTCTTTGGGTCGTTCTGTTGTGGTTTTCCAAATTCTTGAGTTGAATCTTCAGATTGTTTGTTTTTAATCTCACTTGTTTCCTGGTTAATACATTTAAAGCCATAAATCCCCCATTAAGTACTGCTTCCGCTAAATCCACAGATTTTACATGTAGTGTTTTATTTACATTCACTTCTAGATGCTTTTAATTAGTTCTCTTCTCCTTTATAACCCAGAATTTCTATAATAAAATGTCACTTCATTTCTAAACGTATAGGCAATTTGGGTACTTTTTGGTATTTTCAATATTGGTTGTCTTATAGTTGGGATATATTTTCTGTATAATATTAAAACTTTGTAGCTGGGATACGTTTTCTGTATAATATTGAAACTTTGGGAATTTTTGAGACTTTATATGTCTACACTTGCAAATATTCCACATATCTTGAACTTGATTCAATCTTTACGTCTCTATCTTTGTGTGTCTCTCTTTTCTGTGTGTCTCTTTTCTGACTGCTGGACCTAAAGGATTCCAGAGGAGTTAAAATTGCCAGTCACAATATCTGACTTACCCATCTCTTCCACCAGGTTTTTTTTTTTTTTTCAGTTTTTACTGATATACTTTTAAGCTGTATGATTAGGTGCATGCGTGTTAGCGGTGGCTCTGTGTCAGTGGAATTGCCCTTTTACCTGCTTTGATATTTAGGACATGCTTTAGTCACATTTTATTCTGTCCAATATTATGATGACTAGCCAGCCTCCCCTGGGCTTACATTCAGGTTGAATGTCTTTTCCATCTTCTCAGTGCCGACCGTTCTGCACTTAAGTATGTATATATTGATAGATGCAGTGTTGTTGCATCTTATTATTTGTCATTCGCCTGAGACACTTTGTCTTGTAACTAGTAAGTTTAAATCTTTTAACTTTATTTTAAATGTTGTTATATTAGGACTTCTGCCATTTTATTTTCTATTTTCCATTTATCATATTTATTACCCATTTATTTGTTTCACCTTCGTTTCTTTCTTGTGTTTTCTTCTATTGTTATATATTCTATATATTTTACTCTATGGGTGATTATATTTAAGACCACACTTATATTTACTTACTGCTGTTGATTTTCACCTTATCAATTTTTCTGTTGCTCCTCTAAGAAGGCACCTATTTTTGTACATTTGTGTTCCTTCCTGAGTTGTCATGAATATTCTTTCTCTTTTCCTTTTCTTTGGCTTAGTTTATTTTTTATATGTTAAGACAAAAATAGCACCTAGATATTAGGTCATCCTATTCCCCATACAGCTTGTGAATTCTCTGGATTTGCTGATTTTATTTGAGGAATTTAAGAGTTTATTTCTATTTACAAGGACCTACTGTATAGCACAGGGAGCTATGCTCAATATTTTGTGCTAACTTATACGGGAAAAGAATCTGAAGAAGAATCTATCTATATCCATATCTATATACACCTGAATCACTTTGCTGTATGCCGGAAACTAATACTTAGTAAATCAACTCTATCTCAACAAAAAAGACCGTTTACTTATTTATTTTTACTCACACTGCAGTAATATGACTCAGTAATAAATGTGTAAACTGAAGCCTCTTTTCTCTAATACTCACTAGGCTGCAGGCAGAGGCCTCTGGTGGGGGTCCCGGCGCGGCTGTTGGCAGCAGACCTCGTTCCCTGCAGCTTCTGTAACCCTCTCACTGCCTGTGGTGTCCTCACGTTCCACAGTGATGTCCGATTGCTTCTCCCTGTGGTCTGCAAGCCCACGGTTTTCCCCAGCTGTGCCCATTCTACCACTTCCTGCTTCCTTGTGCTACATCTCAAGTGCTACATTTTCCTGCCCAAGATCTCCACTGGCTGCTTCTTCAGTGAATTTTCCTCGTCCCGTCTCTTCACTTATCTTCTGACACGTCCTTGGCCTTCCTTGTTGACAGGAGTGAACGCCTCAGTTTTCTGGGCGTTTTCCCTGGAGAGCGTGAGTTTCTTGTGGGCACCAGCTGCCCTCGTGCTCCGGGAAAGGGTGGGAGGGCTGCCTCTCCTGCGTCAATCCTTGGGGTTGAGAAAGAAGAGGGGAGATGACCCCAAGGCAGGGACCACCCGTGATCACTCTCATTTGCTGCCTGGTCAGCCCGCACCTGCTTCCCTTCCTCCCTCTGCAGGTTTCCCATGAGCCCTCCCCGCCGAGCTGAGGTGACCCCAGGACAGAACAAGCATCCCAGAGCCCTAAATGCTGCCTCTGCAGGGGTGACGGGTCCTTGGCTGAATCAGGTAGTATTAAATGGAACTGAATTGTTAGACTCTTAAGGCTCCCCTGGATTAAGATCACACACACACACATCCTTCAAATCAACAGCAACAAAAATGCAACTAACAAAGAATGGGAAAAAGATACAGACAGGCAATTCAAATAAGCTTGTATGAATGACAAATACACATAAAATACCATCAACCTCACAGGTCTTAACAATCCTAATAAAAACACTAAGATCTCTGTCAAAGAGAAGAGGCATCCTTTCTTTCTTCAATCCCAAGATATGTGTCATTTTTTAAAGTTTTGTTTGCATATGTCCTCTATTATTATTCTGATATCATCAGGGAACATCCTCCGTATAATTTATGATTTTGGATGTTCTTGAACAGTGTTTTATTTGTATATGTAGGATATTATGTTATTTATTTTTTGAAATCTTTTCAGTACAGTTAAATTCCTTCATAATTATATTGTTAGAACTTTTACAATCTCACTTCTATTTGTTGTAACAAATACAGAAATATATGGGTTAGTGTCTCCTGTAATACTGTTTGTGTATATTCTCTATTATCTTCTTGAATTTATTTGCCAATTAATTTTGGTAATTAAAATATTCATATTTTGTTTTAGGCATTTCCCTTATAAGTAGCAAATCAGTGAACTTTGTTTTCTGACAGTTTAGGCAAATTTTTATTTTGAGAAGAATAGTTCGTTTAAATTTTAAAACAATATCGTAAGTTGTAAAGTATAGGATATGTTTGTATATGTCCACAACAGTAACAAGATTTTGTGTAGATTGTGAGACATTGGTCATAGGGTTGCTATCAATGCAGTGCATCATCCTGCTTAGTAGATACTGGGTCCCCTGGACCACACCAGCTTCCTGTGTGTCCCTCTTACTCCATCACCTGCTCTGCCCTGGAGGAGATTTTCTCTTGAATTGTGCGTTCACCGTTTCTGTGATTTTCTTTATGGTGTCTCTCCTATCAGTGCATCCTTAACAAGATATTTATTAATTTTATCTGCTTTGACCTATAAATGGGACAGCTCTGTATTTATCATTCTTTGATTTGATCCTTTGCCCAACACTATCTTTTGAGATTCATTCACATTGAAGTACATAAAGTATTTTCACTGTTATATGGTGTTGGTTGTTAGGGGCACTGTAGTTTTACAGTCTGCTGTTGATGGGCATTTAGGTTGTTTTCAGGCTTTTTTTTTCCTATTAAAAATTGTGCTCAGCCAAAATGGAATAGGGACCAGATTTACCCTCCTGCCCGAAAAAAAAAAAAGAACACAAAACAGAAGCGATATACAAAGCAATGGTTTTCAAGATGCTGGACACCAGTCAACAAAGGGCAATCACTGCTCAGAGATGAACCAGATTCCAAGAGAGCCCCAGGTAAGCACCTGGGGTGCTGCAGGCTGGGGAGCCAGATGGGTTGTGTGTGAGGTCAGGTGCAAACCGGCAGCCTCCCCGGCCCCCCCCCCACCCCTCCGAGTTGAGGATGTGGAACTAAGGGTCTGGAGAGACCACCATATCTGGATTGCACGAGACGTGGTGCCTGAGAGATGAGAGATGGGCAGAGAGAAGCTTGGAGGTTCACAGGGGGCCCCTCAGGTATTTATCAGGGACCGACGCTGCGGGAATAACTTCCTGCAAGAACAAGAGGGAAGCACACCAGATGCTCAAGCAGTGACAGAGAGCTCATGTCTCCCCCAGCCAGACTCGACAGTTTCACAAATCACAGCACTGGGTCAAGGACTTGCCTTGGAGGTCTTGCCTCATTAGGAAGAGGGCGTAACCAGTCCTAGACCGTGTAAGACTGTTGTTCTGTGAATAAACCTTAAAGCAAAACCCAAGGGATAAACTGTTTCTGAGTATCTTACCTGCATCCCAGACCAAATAAATAAATATCAAGAATATTTACAGGAACACAAAAATATCTGGCACCCAACAAGATAAAGTTCAGTGTCTGGTATCCAAAAAAAAGGTAAAGATTTGCAAAAAGATTTGAAAAGTATGACACGTGAGAAGAAAAATCAATTAATAACTGAACAATTTTTAAAAGGACAAAACTGGAGGGCTAAAACTACAGGATTTCAAGACATTACAAAGTTACAGTAATCGAAGCAATGTGATCCTGGCATAAATATATACAAATAGATCAATGGAGCAGAAGAAAGTCCTGGCATAAAGACAGACAAATAGATCAAAGGGGCAGGCGCAGACCCTGCAAAGCTAGTAACCAGTTTTCACCAGCGATGCAGAGACAATTCAGTAGATTGAAAATAGTTTTCTCAACGAATGGTGTTGCAACAGTTGAATACACATCAACGTGCCCCAAATGAACTTCTACCCATAACTTGCACCTGATAGAGACATCACCTCGAAATGGACCCCAGACCTAAGTGGAAGACCTGAATGAAACTATAAAACTTATAAACAAAGGAGGAAATAATCGTGCCTGGGTTAGGCAAACATTTCTTAGACCTAAAACCAAAAACATGATCTACAAAAGAAAATTTCATAAAAATTCATCTAAAAAAAAACCTTTGGCACTTTGAAGTATACTATTAACAGAATGAAGGTGCGAGCCACGGACTGGGAGAAAATACTTACAAATCACCCATCTCATATGAAACCTGAATTCATAATGTACAAAGAACCCTCTCAAGTCAATAATAAAACCCCCAGAAACTCACAAAAATGGGCAGTAGATTTGACCAGACACATTACCAAGACTATATATAGATGGCAAATCAGTACCTGAAAAGATGCTCTAGGCCATCAGTCACTAGGGAATATAAATTAAAACCACAGTAGATACCATGACACACCTGTTAGAATCACTAAGATTAAAAATAATGATCATAGGTGGATGGGTCAAGAAATGCAGGACACCCACACAACGAGAGGCTACCAGCATTAAAAAGGAATGAACCGCTGATGTATGAAGCCACGTGGATGATCTCAGAATAATTAAACGGAAGGAAAGAAGCCAGAGGAAAATGAGTACACACCGTATGATTCTGTTTATACGAAATTCTGGAAAATGCAATCTAATTCACAGCGAAGGAAGACAGACCAGTGTGTGCTTGGGAATGGAGGGAACAGAGCAAAGAGGGGGTGTGAAGGAGTCGCGCGAACTCTGGGGTCTCTGCATTTGTACTCTATCCTGATTGTGTTGACGAGTTCACAGGTGAGCACGTATCAAACTGCACTTTTTGAATTTATGCCCTTTATCGTATTTCAATTAGACCTCAAGGAAGCTGTCAATAAATCACTCTCCAGGCTGGATCTTCATATCTGCGAGAACTTTCCAAAGTCATTTTCCTGAGAGTGGAATTGTTGTTTTAGCATCATTAAGTTTAACTTCATGTATTAATGTTCTACTGCTGCTTTAACAGGTCACCCCAAACTTAGTGGCTTAAAATAACACAAATGTCTTCTCTTACAGTCCTGGAGGTCAGAAGTTTGAAATGCATCTTATTGGCTAAAATCAAGGTGTGGGCATGGCTGTGTCCCCTCTGGAGGTTCTAGGGGAGAACACATTTCCTTGCCTTTTCCAGCTTCTAGAAGCCCCTGCACCCCCGCGTTCACGGCCCTTTCTCCACCTTCATCTTCATCTTCAAACCAGAGATGGCCAGGGTCCCCCATCACTTCACGCCGATGCTTTCTCTTCTGCCTCCCTCCCCTGCTCCTCAGAACCCCGTGATTATGCTGCCCACCTGGGGAATCCAGGGTCACCTCCCCATCTTAAGGTCAGCTGACTGACAACCTACAATCCTTCCTCTGTGTGAATTCCCCTCTACCGTGTGACGTAACCGATTGACAGCTCTTGGGGGTTTGCATGTGGACATATTGAGGAGCCATTATCCGGTCCACCATGCTGCACCAAATGCTGTGAAACACTCTACAGTGACAACGTCCATTTCCATTCACGGGAGCAATGAGTGAAAGTTCCCATTACTTTTGGACAGTTTTTTGTTTTTGTTTTTTTGTCAGTCTGTTGAGCGTGAAATGATATCTCATTTTGAGTTTCATTTGCCTTTCTTTAACTAATTAGGAAAAAATGCAGATTTTTTTAGAATTTATAAGCCCATCTCATTTTCTCTTTTGAGTATGTTATTGCAAATGTTTCTATTGACTGTGGCTTGAATTCTCAGAACATTTGTACTTTTTTGGAGGTAGGAAATTTTAATTTTAATATTGCCAACTTTATCTGTCTTGGGAGTTTTCTGTCTTAAGAAATGTTATCATACCCCTAAATCATAAGATACTCTCCAATCTTATTCCTGCAGTTACCATTTTGCCTTTTACCTTTAAAGTTTTATGTGTCGGAAATGGATTTGTCTTTATGATACAGAGTAGGAACTTAATGTGAGTTAAATTTTACCTGTCAAGGTTTTGATTGCAATTGCATTAAATCCACAAAAACTGTTTAAGACAATCGACCTCTTTATGCTTTTGAGTCTTCCTATCAAATAATGAGTGGTTAACCGTGGTATTTGGATACATAGTTAGTTTCATCTCACAGTCTTTAAGGAAAAGGCACAATGTTTCTTTGTGTGCTCACATTCTCCTACTTTTATTCACTGGCTTCATTGTTTGTTGTTGCTGTTGCTAATTAAAGTCATTAAGTTAGAAGATTTCCCTGCCCTGCACAAATAGTGCCACCTTTGTTTCTCTCCTCACCACTCTCCCCTTTTCCTGTCCCCCCTTCACCCCATCACTGGCTCTTCTGAACGGCTCCTGGGACTCTGGACCAGACTGTTAGGAAGGTGTCCTTGCCTCGTCCTGGATCTACAGCCAAGACTGTTTCTTTCCCCACCACGTGGCATGTGTGCAGCTGGCATTCTGTCTACACTTCTCACTGAGTTTCAGTTGGCTGAAAATTTTTATCGCGAGTGGATGGTGGATTTTCCAAGGATTTTTCTGCGTCTATTGTGATGGCACACAGCTGTTTCCACCCCATGTCTTACACAGTAGAATGAGCCTCAGGGCGTGAGAAACCTTGCCTCTTTGCTTGGGTCTCTTGGGATGCCTGCTGTTGGAATGTCTCATCTCAAAACCCGCTGCCCAGCTCTGGGAAGCCAAAGCCGCCTGCAGAGGCCGTGTGCGATCACCTTGTTGACAGCCCAGCCGAGCCCCTGGGAAAGGCCAGCATCACTGCCAGCCATTGGCTGAGCCATCTTGCATGTCCAGCTCAGTGGACCCTTCTGATGACTCCTGTCTCAGTGTGATTTTCTTCTGTTAAAAGGACCAGCTCTTAAATATGGGGGTTCCTGTCTGTAATTTCTCCTTAACACAAAAAGAAGAGAAAAGAAAAGAAAAGAAAAGGACCAGCTCCAGTGCCGAAAGCCCCGTACTTAATGACTTGAGCTGGTTTCCCACCAGACTGCTCTGTCCTCTGCGGAAAGCCCTGACTCCCTCCCCCTCCCTCTGGATGTTCTCAGCTGGCCCTGGTCCTGGGAGGGGCACGGCTCCTGCCACCCTCCCCTCAGCCTTTCTTTCCAAGCTGCCCCAGCCCGTCCGAAGGGCACTGCAAGCCCCTGACAGACGGACAGCTCATCCAAAGGGTACCTACCGGAAGGGGAGTCCTCTTCCAGACGCCCTGATTCTGGAGAGAGCTTCCGTCTCCCGGACCCTCCCCATGGCGTGTGCCTCACGTGGATGCACGCTTGCTTACATGCACACGTTCACATGCAGACACACACACAGTTGCACACAGGCACACATCAATCACTCACACACACATGCATAGACTTCTGTCTCTCCCCAAGTCACATATTTCCTTTCTGCGGCTTTTTCTTTCCCACGGCCAAAGTTTAAAACCCACACATGTGCCTGAGCGCACACAGACACACACAGAGACACGCAGTCCCCAGGGTCTCTCTCTTCCCTGGGATCTGGTGAAGGCACACAGTCACGGGCATCCAGACCTGTGCTAACAAGCTCGGCTGGAATACGGGCCATTCACAGAGGATGTGCATATCCCATAAGGCTCTTTTTTTTTTTTATTTTTTATTTTTTATTTTTATTTTTTTCACACACACACTGTATTTTATTTTTACAAGAGATAAATAGACTGACACCAAGCATTGTACATGGATGACCACAACAAAAGCAACAATGATTGCAATTACCAAACATGAAACACACTCATACTATGTCATAATATTGACATTCAGTCCAGTAATCCTCCACTGCAACAGCTCCTTTACTTTGCAGTGAAAATTGATTTGTATATTCTTTGCCTCTGAGTTCTTGTGGGATTTTTTCTTTTTTTAAATTCAACCAGAAAGTCACAAAAATTATACTCATCCTCATCAGTTCACTCAGTCCCATGTAATTAATTTTTTTTTTTTAATCTTGATCTTTTGTTAGCACTTTTATGAGCTGGGAGTACTCTGATGCTTTTGTAAATATGTTCCTATAAAAGGGTTTCATCTTCAGGAAATTCATGGAAAAGACTCTGACAAGTACAGGTTTCTGGTACCTGACTGTACTGCTGAACTGAATGAATAAGCATTTTCAGAACTCTAATGAAAAACTGATGAGCCCATAAGGCTCTTTAACTCATGTTTTTCAAGGGTCTGAGTCCCTTCGTCATAAACACAGTGTCCTAACTCCTTGTGTCTGACTGATCACCATGCAATGATCAATCATGGGCTTCCTCAGTGCATTAAGGACTCATCTCTGAATTGGAAAAATATGTGTTCTCCTTACAAACAAAATCCAGAGGAGTCCAGCTGTTGATAAAATTATCTGGAGCTGAGCCCCTGTGCCCAGGTGTCGTGGCTAAAGATTGAGCTGGCTGTGGACCTGGATGGAAGGAACATACATCACCCTGTCATCGTGTCCCACCCGCCCCCCGGTCATCCTTGTTACCCACCAGCTCAAGCTGGGATCCCTCACCTTCCATCAAGCCGATGGCACTTCTCCAATGCAGTCAAGCATTTACAGAACATGTAACACCTGCCTAGTTGGGCTCAAGTGTCCAGGCTTCTATAAATAAGCTTAAGTTCCATGCATCTTGCCTTTCACAGCACAGCCCAGACTTGAAGCAGCAATCACACCTGTTTGTATTTGTGATGCACGTAAAAATGTCGTCAGCTTAGAATCATGACCAAGTCAGGGTCCCTAAGGAGGACTCTGCACATTTTCACACTTTGGATGTCTGCTCGGCTTGTTACTTTGGCAGTGACACCTTTACTGTCTCTGATTAATTTTCTTATGTTAGCAATCTCCCCATGCCGCCTGTGTATGAGAGAAACAAGTTAAAAGAAGGAAGGAAGGAGGAAAAGAGGAAGGAAAGAGGGAGGAAAGGACGGAGACCAATTAACAAGTCTTTTTGCTTATTCCCCTGTTTTCTTCATCTCTGAGAGTTTGTTTGGAATTTCCTCTTAGCAGATACTATGATATTAGAAGTTATTTCAGGTCCTGTGCAAATTTTCAAACTTCTAGAGGACACATCTGGAATGCACCAATTAACCAGGAAAATGTGTGACCCTCAACCACCCGATTTGGAAATGAGAGCTCTGTGGTCCCCAGTGCAGACGCCCTCATGGTTCCTTGAAATGATCCTTCAAGTTTTAACCACACACTGTGAATATAGTAAATGAGAAACGCAGGCACATAACTTGTGTCCGCAGGATGGATTTGCTGAGGGGTGGCCCTGACTCTGCCTCCCAGGCTGGGGAGGGGGGTCACAGGCCCTGAGGACTGGGAGCCCTGTCTGACTCTCCAGGGATTCCATCAAACCAGGGCACAATCCTAGCGCCTCTCACAGGCTCCAGATGTGCTAGCATCCTCTGAGCAAAGTCAACACAGATGGGCTATTTATCCCCAAGAGAAGAAAAGCAACACCATTCTGTTGGGGTTGGCTTTGTGGGACATGGTGGGGTCTTTCGGTGGGCTCTGCCTCAGTCAGCTCAGGTTGTGTAACAAACACCGCAGACAGGGCAGCTTAAACAACAGACGTCTATTTCCCATGGTTTTGGAGGCTGGGGTCCAAGATCCAGGAAGAAGCATGAAAGGAGGGAAGTGGGGGCAGCCCAGCCGGGTGCATTTTCACCTGAGCTGGGAGCCTGATGGCCCTGGGCAGCACCGCAGCCCCTGAGCCCTGGATGCGAGGACGGAAAGGGACAACGGAAAACATCACAGAGGGAAAAGCAGCCGCTCCCGCAGAGACCCCGGGAGAGACGAGGATTAAGGGGCTAAACCCTCGGTTCCGCCGTGCTGCCCGTCTGATGCCTGGTCACTGGCCCCGACCGGCGTCCCCATCCAGCCTGGGATGCCGTTCCTGGTGTCTGTGTGGTTGTCCCCTCATTTCACGCACCACTAGGCCTATTGGTTGGAGCAGCGTGTGCCTGACGTGAGCCCCCCAGGGGGGGTCCTGACTCCCCCCGTCACCCCTCGGTGTTCCTCTTACAGTTGCCCGATTTCACCTCTTCGCCTCCTTTCTGCCCATCGCCCCACGCAGGTATGAGCCCCCAGGGGCAACACTCTGCCTCTGGGGCCCAGAAGAGTGCAGGGTGTGCACATCAGTGGTCTGTCTGGTCTGGGGACAGAGCAGCAGCTTAAGGCCAGCACGCAGGGAGCCTCTGGGGGCCCAGGAGCTTTGCAGGAAAGAAGAGGCAGCTGCTCTGTGTGCTGCTCCCTGGGGCACAGCTGGCCCACTCCACTCCTGGATGGCCGGCCCCCTCCCTCCGCCTTTGGCCCCGCCCAGTCCCCAGGCTCTCCACCCGGCAGTGACACACACACGTCCACCCCTGCGAGGTCTCAGCCCTTGTCTTCACAGGCAGGGCTGCCGCTGTCTTCTGCTGTACTTTACCTCGGGACAGGAAGTAAGGGGGTGACCCAGGGAACGCCAGGATCCCCAGACCCCCTGCTGGTGTAGAGCCACCTTGTTCCCCCGATGACAAAGGTCACTCACCCCTGAGGACCCTGAGACCCTGGTTTTGCCCGGGAGCCTGGGGGCAGGGGCGTCCCTGAATGGCCAGGATGCCCCCGTGTCTAATTCCTGTCCCCTGCTGGGGGTGTGGGGGGCCTTGAGTTGTGAGAATTGGGGAGGGGAGGTCGGGGGGGGGTCTCAGGAGACCCCACGCAGGCCCCTACCCAGGTCCCTAAACGTGGGAGGGAGGCTGGGCTGCAAAGTCCCTGCTCACAGGGTTTCCACGTCCAGAGTCCCACTGAGAGGCCACACACGGACACTTGGCATCTGCAAGCACTGCTGTTGGCTGGGGACACAGACGGGGCGGAGCCTAAAGAATAGGGATTTCTTGTCTTGAAGGCCTGGAGGCCCGAGTCAGAGATCCAGGCGCAGGCAGGGCTGGCTCTACCGAGGCCTCTGTCCTGGGCCTGCAGATGCTGGCCTCTCCGTGTCCTCACGAGGTCCTTGCCCTGAGCCTGTGCACCTCTGGGGTCCCTTCCTCTTCTTATAAGGACCCCAGTCCCATTGGATCAGAGCCCAACCTGATGACTGCATTTTACCGTAATCACCTCTTTAAAGACCCATCTCCACCTGCAATCACTCTCTGAGGTCCTGGGGGTTAGGGCTTCAACATATGAATTTAGGGGGCACAGTTCAGCCCATAAAAACTATGCACCCCACTTTCATTTTGATTAAATGATATTATCAGTCATCATCCTATGCTGTCTTCTTATAAATAGCAACTCCTGAAGGCACTGCCACGGTGTGAGCTTTTCCCAGAGCAAAGCAATCCCATTGGCAATGCCGCTTGCCTCTGGATGCCCCACTTTTGGAAGATGCAAAAGAAAACTTGATAAAATACCATTATGTGGGTGACAGTGCAGGGTTTTGGTGCTGACGATTCAGACTGAGGACAGACCTGTGGACTCAGACCCTGCCCCTCCCCGCTTCCCAAAGCCCCTCTCACGTGGGAACCTTTAGGAATATCCCACCCCTGATTCCCATCATTTATAACTTGTCCTTTATCTGGAGATTAGACCCTTGTGCAGCGACTTGTAACGTGTTTGGGTGTCACTGTGGTGTCAGCCTGGGCCCTTCTGCCATTTGATTTCTCCCTGGGAGGGGGCCTGCACACGGAGACCCTGGGGTGGGAGGCATCCCCACGCTTACATGCACGTGCACACATGTTATCCAAAGTCTGATGCTTGCAGGCAACTCGGGGCTCCATGATTGGGGCCGGCTTTGCACTCACGTCACACACACCGACCTCCTTCTCCCTGGTCCTTAATGACAAGCCTCTAAAAGTGGTGTTTGGTACAGATGACCGTGTGTCTGTCTGTCCTGTCACATTGGCATCTCCACTGCCTAGAGCAGCGCTGGAGGCCCTGGGCGGAAACAGGGCAGAGCTGAGCAGCCAAGCTGCGCAGTCGGTGGCCCCAAGGACGTCCTGCATCCCAGCCCAGGGGCGTCAGGGTGAGAAAAATTCATTAGGAGATATGAAGTCACCACAGCATGAATGCAGGAGGGTTGCAGTACACTTTGGAACATAAGCATCGGGAGGGATTTTTTCTTACAATTTAGAAATTGTGTTAAATTGTACAGAACACAAAATTTACCATCTTAGTGCTCTGTGACCTAACCCTGAATTTCACCTCTCACCCCCTGCTTTCTCAAGTTCCCGTGCTCGTGGTGGGGTCTGCCCACCCTCGTGCCCCACGCACATCCCTGCACATGCTGCTTCCCTGGGCTGCACCCTCTCGTCCTCCCAGACACTTGGGGGAGTGCGTCCCCCAGATTCACACATTGACATCTGACCTCCCATGTGCTGACATCACAGGGTGGGATCTTTGGGAGGTGATGAGGTCGTGAGGGTGGGGCCCACGTGAATGGCATTTGTGCCCTGATAAGAGGCCCCAGAGAGCTCCCTTGCCCCTCCCCGTGGTGAGGACATGGGGAGGAGACACCGACCGGGAACCGCCAGGTCCTCACCCACCACGGATCTGCTGGCCACTCGATCTTGGACTTCCAGCCTTCAGAACTGGGAGAGAGTTTCTGCTGGTTGTCAGCTGCTCAGTCGTGGAGGAGCCGAGACAGGTGTTTCTGTGACCCCCCACCCTGTCCTGGCCAAGCTGCGGTCCCTCCTCGAGTGTGTGGCGCTGGAACCGAGGTCATCACGACTTCTGCTCCTGTGTCCTCCACGTGGCGGCAGCTCTGTGACCTTGGCTCTCACGTCTGCAGGCTCAGCTGGCACCACTGGGTGGTTATCCAACAGACTGGGCTGAATGTTGTATCAGACTGTTCGCAGGAACCACGTTCTGGATACAGATCTGCCTCCTCTCACAAGGAGGCGGGGGCATCCCAACAAACCCACTGTAAACTGAAAACACGCATTTAATACACCCAAGCAACCAAGCATCACAGCTTCACCTCACCCGCCTCAAGGTGCTCAGAACACTCACGTCGGCCTGCAGCTGGGCGAAATCATCGTCGCAAAGCTTGTTTCCTAATAAAGTGTGGATTATCTCATGTAATGAATTTAATACTCACTGAAAGTGAAAAACAGATGGTTGTCTGGGTCCAGAGTGGTTCTGAGAGCACTGGTTGTTGATTGGCAGCAGCCCTGCAGGTGCTCAGAGAGAGAGGGTTGGGCCGAGTATCACCAGCCAGGAAAAGATCCAGATTCAAAACTCCAAGTATGGTTTCTACTGAATACATGTCACTTTTTTGACCAGTAAAGTCAAAAAATCATAAGTTCAACCACTGTAAGGGTCCCGCCAGTATTAATTAATGACTTTCTAGTAATTTCGTGTAAGAAGACTGTAATTATTAAAAAATAATAACTTAAAAGCCAGACCTGTCTTTGGCCATGGCCGTGGCAGCTGGGCACTGCCTCCAAGTCTCTCGGGGGATGAGGCAAAGTCCCTGCAGGAAAGTGGCTGCTATGGTCACTCAGTTACAAATATAATGCACAATGTCAAACACGATCTCAAAATAAATCTGTTGGGTTTAGACCAGGGGAAAAACTCACAATTTGTAATAGTCAGAATCACCTCGTTAACAGGGATTTCCTGAGACCAGATGCTAATCCAAAAAGGGCTAGGATTACTTGGAGGTATTGTTTCAATTTCTTCCAGTCTGGCTGGAAATCTCCAGCTGGTGATAAATAACTGTGTGTAATTTCTGATGTGACATCTCATTTCCCAAACAGAAGCAGAAACCGCCTCCCTCGGTCCTTCCTGGCGGCTGTCCCCACCCCCCGACAGCTCTGCTCGGATTTCCCCCTATGCTGTCTCCTTGGGGTGTCGAGGACGGTACCCCCTCAGCACCGCAGGGGTGGACGCCCATCTGAATCTACTCCAGCAAAGCGCTCACACCCACCCAGACGTTCTACACCCCGGAGTCAAAGTTCTTAATAACATTTTCCAAAGAACTGTTTTTTTTTAAATGACTTTATGGAGAAAACATGGTGTGGGTTTCATATTGCATTACGAGCCTCTAAGGATTTTAAAATATGTTTATGCCTGAATCTATAAAATGGGCATACGTTGCAGTAGTAAAGTTTCACTGTTGTACATAAAGTCTATTCTAATAAAAGTTGTAAAGTTAGCCCTTAGTGGAGGATTGAAAAATGGAGAAAAGGAAATGCTTTTGGCTGGAGGGGATGAAAGCTTCCAGCAAGGTCTTTCTCCTGCCCTATAAGGTCACTTGCTCCTGCTAAAGTCTTTACAGAGGCGCCACGAAGGCAGAGGAGTAATGGGCGGGCCAGCCGTGTGAGGAATAGAACCGCTCTGAGCCTGGGGTCCCCTGAGCAGCCCAAGGCTGAGCCAACGGCAGCGGCAAATCTGCCCCAGAAATACATTTGGATCAAAATCCTAAAACCCTGATTTGCAATGCTCCTGGAATGCTTCCAAGGGAAAAACATGAGAGGTTTCAAAGCGTGGACACTGGGGCTTTTCCCAGGAAGCTTAGCTGAGAAATTCATGTTAGAGTCACTCCGCTCGGACCACTGTGTGGCCAGTAGGGCCGGCTGGGTGTGCTGACGGGCAGGGCTTCTCCTGGCGGTATTGCACTCCACCCGTACACGCTCGCACACTGCCTGGTCTTAGGTCTGGCACAGCAAGCAGCAACACGTAACTAGATGAATTACTGAGTGTCTTTTTGAAAAACTCAATGAACTAAGTGGAAGATTGTTCATGCCCTGTAGTCCTCAGGCTGGGCGGGCAGGAGGGGGCAGTGCAGGCGGGTCACAGGCTGCAGAGAAAGGTCGCAGCTGAGGCAGGACTAGAGCCGACCCTGGGCTGGAGTTTGGTCTAGGGGCAGATGGGAGAGGCTGGTGGAACCAAAGGCTGGAGGGGGGCGCCGTGATGGTGAAGGCCAGGATCGGGGGCGCTCCGGCTGTGAGGGACCGTTTAATATATTTCATACTCAGAAGATAAGAACCTGACAAATTATGAAGTCTCTCTCTCTCAGAGCTAAAAGAGGAAGAGGAGGGAGATGACAGTGAAGGAGATGATGAGGAAGGGGGAGGGGCGAGGGGGAGAAGAAGTAGACCTGACAGGCAAGGGAGAGCCATTGTAAGTTTTTGGGTGAGGACTTCTGCTTCCATAAAAGATGGGGTAAAAGGGACCACGGAAACCCTCTACATAAAGCAGTATAAAAGTGAAACAGTGAGTTTTACGGCGCTGCTGTTAAGACAGTCACAGTCACAAAGTACAGTGGTTGCTGAGAGATGAGAAACAGACCAGGTGAGTCCATGGTTGCCCCCCGCCCATTACCTAGAGGGGGATGCCCAGGCAGAGCCCTGAGTTGAGGGGACGTGGCTGAGAGTTTCGGGACACCAGGCAGAGTTCATAGGAGGGGACATTTTCAGAGAGGAGGGGCCACGCAGATGCGCACCTGAGTCCTGGTCAGCACCTGTGTAGGGGCAAAGTACCTGAGGGCAGGGAAGGACCGCCGGGCAGGACCACAGGCCTGTGCCCACCGAGGGCTGTGAGCTGCTCCCACCAGCCAGACCAAAAACCAGGGAGACAAACCCAAGACCAGTGGGTGCTGGGCAGGGCACTGCCAGGACCTTCCCTAGCGGTGGCACAGCCCACAGATTGGACCAGGGTGCGGTTCTGCTTAACAAACCCTAAAAGCAAGACCCAGAGGGATGAGAAACTTAACTTCATTTCAGAACAAAGCTCGGTACTATGTAGAGCAATAAAAAATATTCACCACACTAAAAGGAAAAATTTATGACGTCTGGTATCCAGTAAAAATGACGAGGCATATGAGAAAGAAAATAGGACCCATAATGAGGAGAAAAACAAAACTGAAAATTACCCTGAAAAGACATATGCTAGAATTAAAAGGTCATTTTATGATGAGAAAGGGGTTAATGCATCAAGAGAACATGATGCCCATAAATAATATGTGCCCCAAGATGCAACAGTAGAACTGACTTCAAAGTTCTGTCAATACATAAAAATCCACAGTTATAACCAGAGATCTGAATAGGCCTCTGTCAATAATTTATAGAACAAGTGGATAGAAAATCATCAAAGATACAGAAAACTTAAACACTCCAGCTAACTTGACCTAATTGACATTTATAGAACATTCCACTAATTAAAAGCAAAACACACTTTCTTTTGCAGCCCAAATAGACTATTTCCCCAAGTAGACCATATTCTGGGTTGTAAAACATGTCTCAATAAATTTTAAAGGATTAAAGTTATACAAAGTTTGTGTTCTCATCCCAATGGGATTAACTAAAAAATTAATAACAGATATATCATTAGAAAATCTCCAAATATTTGGAAACTAAACAACATTTCTAAATCACTCATGGATCAAAGGATAAATCAAAAGGGAACTTAGAAAGTCTTTGGAACTGAACAAAAATGGAAAAAAAATCAAAATGCATGGGATATTGCCAAAGGAGTACTTAGGAGAAAATTTATAGCCTTAAATGCCTATATTAGAAAAAAAGAAAGGTCTTAAATCAGTGACCACCCCTCCACCTTAAGAAATTAGAAAAAATGAACAGAAGAAAGAAAATAATAATCAGAGTAGAAGTCAATGAAATAGAAGAAAACAGAAAAGTAATTGAGAAAATAACTGGAACAAAAAGCTGGTTCTTTGAGAAAAATCAATACAATTGATAAACCTCTAGCCCCACTGGTCAGGATAAAAGAGAAAAGACATAAATGACCACCATCAGGAATTAAAGAGGGGTCATTACAGAGACTACAAATAGGAAAATATTATCAACAATCTTATGCCAGTAAATTAAACCACTCAGATAAAATGGACAAATTCCTTAAAACACACATGCCAAAGATCACTCAAGAAGGAATAGATAATACGAATATCCCTATAGCTATTTTAGAAATTGAATCTGAGTTTAAAAACTTTCCCACAAAGGGAACCCCAGGCCCAAATGACTCCAATAGTGAATTCTCCCAAACATGTAAGGTAGAAATTATGTGTTTCCACACAAATTCTTCCAAAAAATTCAAAAGGAGGTAATACTTCCCAATTAATTCCACGAGGTCAGTATTGCCCTGGTATAAAAAACAACAGCATTACAGTAAAACTACAAACCACTATCCCTCATGATCATAGAGACAAAAATTCTAAACACGAATTTAGCCAATTAATCCCAACAATATATGAAGAGGATACCATATCTTTTTTAAAAATTAAAGAATTTTTACCTTTTGATCTTTTTCAGTCATTTCTCCCACCCCCCTACCCTTGCCCATGGGCTTGACCAATCTGGTCTCTGTATCTATGAGCTTCTTATTTTAATTTTTAATTTTTAATTTTTTTAGATTCCACATATAAATGAAATCATACAGTATTTGTCTCTGCTTGACTTATTTCACCTAGCTTAATACTTTCAAGGTCTATCTGTGTTATCCCAAATGGCAGGGTTTCATTCTTTTTTATGGCTGAGTAGTATTCCATTGTATATATGTACCACATTTTCCTTATCCGCTCATCCACTGATGGACACTTAGGTTGCCTCCATGTCTTGGCTATTGTGAATAGCACTGCTATGAACACTGGGGTGCATGTATCTTCTTGAGTTAGTTTTCTCATTTTCTTCAGATAAACACCCACAAACTTTATCATCCAAACTAGACCACTTCTGGGATCAAGGAAACAAGTGTCACCTGAGATTGTCCTGGACAGCAAGTGTCACCCGAGGTTATGCTGGCAGCCTGGACAGGTGGCCCCTCCATTCATGGCTGAAGTCCCAGCTCCTGACAGGCTCCCCAAGACATCTGGGACTTGATCCACACAGGTCGCCCCTCACGACCTGCATCCTGACCCCCACACATCGCTCCTGCGACCCACTCTCCACCCTCCCTAAGGCTTCCAGGCTCCACCAAGACCCCAGAAAGGGGCCTGGGCTTCCCCGAGCCTGTGCCGTTCCTGGCATGTTACAGCTGGTCCTCAATAAATATTTGAGGAATAAACACATGAACAAATGGTGTCCTTACTGGATGTAAAGTTGAGTGTCTGCTAGGAGCACTGGCTAATTTTCATACCTGGGCATCTGTGACATGGAAACCCTCTTCCACCTTCACGTCCTCAATGTTCACCCTCATTCCCGCGTGGCTGGCAAAGCGGGGGCTCCTGACAAAGTGCCTCGCCATCCCCCCGACTCCAGGCACCCAGTGTGGACAAAGCAGCTTCTCCCACGAGCAGTGACCAATGCTTCCTCCCTGAGGGCCTGACTCTGGCTGAGGTCACAGGTCCGCAGGCCCCTGTCCTGGCTTTGACCCCTGGAGTGGGCAGTCTTCAAAGAATATTTCCCTAATTTGCAAATGGGAGCAAAGCTCTTTCTAAACAGAAGGTGATTTTACTTGGGTATTTACTGGTGATTCCCAGCTTAAAATTAAACAGCTGGGGAATTCTCCATGGAGTCTGTGGAGTTTCCATGGCAACCCTGGACTGAGAAAGGCGACCGGGGACCAGCCGCTCTGCATCCCACCTCGCTCCGGTCTGGGGGCCTCACAGCTCTGCGGACGGCCGGGAAAGGAGTGTGAGGTCCCGCCGACATCAGTGTTTTATTTGGGCCTGGGTGACTCGAGTCCCTGCCCCAAGGTCCTGTTTCCTAAGTGAGTCATGAAGTGTGTCCCCCAGCCCGGGTCGGGTGCACTTGCGCACAGCGATGCGAGCCTGGTCTGCAGGGCCCGCGTCCCCACCTCTGTTAGGAATATAATCACTCCAAGCAACAGCCTGGGTCACCCTCCTCGAGGGCCTTTCCTACCTCGGGCACTGATTCTCCCTCTTTGAAACAGCGTCAGGATCGGGCGTTATGACTCCCTCTCTTAGAGCTGTGTGCCGGGGCAACCGGGTGGGCGAGGCCCCCAGGTCGGGATCCCATCTGCGCTCTTGCCATGCTTCACTTCTCTCCAGATAATTAGAGGAAAAAAGTAAACTGTGTCCCCCTTGAAAGGATTCAAATTCCACCTATTATTTCAGAAGCTAAATAAAAATGTCTTCAGGGAATGGGAGAGGTGGGGAGCCATTCACGGCCCAGTGGGACTCAGATCAGGGATGTACTTGACCGGCTGCGGAAGGCTCAGGAAGCCGCATGTTTTTGGACAAGTCTGAACCGCACAGAGCTGTCAGGAAGGGGCTGGGGGAGCGGGATGCTCTCTAGGGGACGCTCCCGGGGTGGGGGGGGGCATAGGGGAGGCAGCAGGGATGCTTGTACGGCAGGAGGGATGCCTGCAGCCCGGCCCAGAGGGAACGCCAAGCCTCATCAGAAGTGAGGGACTCCCTGTAAATCTGTTAATTAATAGGCATCAAAATGCCCAAAAGTGCACGGAGGGGCCCAGCCGAGAGGCCCTGAGTCTCGGATGCTGTTCCTGGACCCTGTGGGCTGTCACTGGTGGTGCTGGATGAACAGGAGCAAAGCTTCCCATCCACCAGTCTGTCCCTTCCCAGCAGAGCCAGACCCTTGGCCCCGCTTCTAAAACAGGGCCAGGAGTGATGCATTCTTTGTACACAATGGCAGATCTGGAGTCCACGCTTTGTTTCCTTGGCGGTGCTGATTAATTTCAAAATTTGAAATACTTGAGTAAGTTTTTCCCCCGTTTGAGAGTTTGCTTTATTTATTTCCTCCTGAATCAGCCAAGAGAGTTACAGGCTTTGTAAGATGTGGGGCCTTCATAAAAAGAAATGAAATGGAGGTGTTTCTAATGAGGTGGATGGAGTTAGAGTCTGTCATACAGAGTGAAGTAAGTCAGAAAGAGAAAAAGAAATACAGTATGCTAACACATATATATGGAATCTAAGGAAAAAAAAAAAAAAAGGTCATGAAGAACCTAGTGGCAAGATGGGAATAAAGACACAGACCTACTAGAGAATGGACTTGAGGATATGGGGAGGGGGAGGGGTGAGATGTGACAGGGTGAGAGAGTGTCATGGACATATATACACTACCAAATGTAAAATAGATAGCTAGTGGGAAGCAGCCGCATAGCACAGGGAGATCAGCTCGGTGCTTTGTGACCACCTAGAGGGGTGGGATAGGGAGGGTGAGAGGGGGGGAGATGCAAGAGGGAAGAGATATGGGAACATATGTATATGTATAACTGATTCACTTTGTTATAAAGCAGAAGCTAACACACCATTGTAAAGCAATTATACTTCAATAAAGATGTTTTAAAAAAAAAAAAAAAAAAAAAAAAAGATGTGGGGCCTTCTTGTCCAAATATTCCTTATCTAAATCCTTCCTTCCTCCCCACCTGGCGCTGAGGTTGCAGGGGATACGAAATTTCCCTTCCGAGAACATGTTCGCTAATGAACTGACCTGACAATGAGATGCGTTGGCACCTGCAAAATGGCAACCGTGAAACGGAAGGAGGGTTCCCTGAAGTTGAGAGAAGGGATGCGGCCTGGACGGACTACCTTGAACAGGAGGTCAGCAGCCCCGTGGGGCGCGGGGCGCGGACAGAACAGCTCCGGCCAAGGATCAGTGAGGGCCTCCTGGGAACATCTGCACAGACGCACTTACTGACAGTGTCGCAAACACCAAGCGTGGCATCCAGAGAATTTTTTTTGTCCTTTCATGCACTTGGTTAGGAACAAAACCTACACCTGGTTCCCTTTTTGTCTAGTCTGATAATCACATCATTTTATGGCTACAATTATAACCTCGCTTTTTCTAAATAGAAGATAAAATGAGCTCACTTTCAAAGTTGTTTTGTTTTATTCTTAAAGATGAGATGGAAATCAGAGGTCTGTACCCTACAGTCCCAGCCTGCAGGCTGTTTTTAAAAATACGTGTTTGTTGGGATGTGTTGTATTGTCTATAGCTGCTCTTGTGCTGTGTTTGGACGGACCCCATAGTCCCCACCTCTGGGCGATGGTGCCCTTGTACCTTCTCCCCTGGGTGGGGTGTGACTTGCTTCTCCAGGACGGACCATGGGGAAAGGGAGGTGTCACCCCTGTGACTGTGTCACGGCATCCCGGGCACCATCTTGCTTGTGTTTCCATTGTTGGCTTGGAAGGAGCCAGTCACATAGTGAGGGGTCCACGACCACGTGGCTGAAAGTGGGGACGGCTTTGAGGAGCTGAGAGTGACCAGCAGGGAGCTGGGGCCCTCAGTCCTACAGTCACAAGGAAACAGATTATTCCCGAAACCCGAGGGAGCTTGGAGCTGGATCCTTGCCTAGCGGAGCCCACATAGGAACCGGCTCTACCTCGCAGAGGAGGCAGCGAAGCCGGCCTAGACTCCGACCCGCAGAACTGTGGGGTTGTGAGCGTGGGCTGAACAAAGCCTCTGACTTTGGGGTGACGTTGAGCACAGTGGAAAGCGAACGGCCCCTCCGGCAGCGGAGGTGAATCCTTGCAACGGAGACTACGTGGCCAGCAAAGATGAAACCGTAAATATTTTTCTGTACCTTTACAGAAAGTCTGCAAAGGCCCAGCCTCAGGCACAGTTCTCTAAGACCTACTCACTTATCAACCGGGCTCTGGAGACGTTTGACTTGGGTTGGATTCGGGGACGGCCAAGCCTCCCCATCAGGTACCCTGGGGGTTGGCAGTCAGAGCATCTGGCCCTGGGGGGACTGCCAGGACTGCTTTTGGGGCAAATCGCCAATAAATCAGGGCAAACGTGTTTGTTTCGGCTGCCACGCTTCCTCGGGGTTGCTAATTGGCTGGCTGACGGGACTGGTGTTTCAATGTATTAGTAGTCGGTCTGTGGATGCCCCAGCTGAAGGCGGGTCCACCCACCCTGCGTGAGTCTCCGGCTGTTTATAGTGGAAGCTGCGCAGAGTAATTAGGACGGAGCCCGACGGAGGCCCGAGTGCTGATGACTGTTAGGTGACCAGTGAGATGTGAAGGGCAACTTCAAAGCTGGCAACTCTGATTAGAACTGATAACTTTCATTCCCGCAATGAGGGAAAATAGCTTTATGTCTCGGGCTGCTTGGCAGTAGCTGTGCTTCTTGGCAGGCATGTTTCATCCTTTGGAACTGCCCGAGTGTGACCCCGAGAGATCTCATACCTGTGAGGTCAGGCTGAGCCGTGGCCACTCGAGGCTACTGTCACCACAAGGGCCCCCGCCAGCGGCTATACGGGGACTCACCTTGACACACAGACTTTATCAATGAGGCCGTATCTCCTAATTCTCTTTACTCTGATACGTCTTATTTTCTCCCAAATGTTCTCCCTTCATGTAAGCCGAGTATGTGAATGCGTCACGTGCGCACAGCTGGGCTGTCGCCCTACCCACTGGAGTCCCAGCTCTGGGTCACGCCCCCGAGCCCACGAGCCAGGCCAGGCCCCGCCTTCCCTCCACTGGTCACTGTCGGCCTCAGGTGGCCTTGGTCTTGCAGGGGGGGGGCGGGCCCTGCAGCCAGGCTCCTCCTCCTCCGGGCGTTAGAGCAGAACTCGAATGCAAATCCCGCTCCTCATGGGTTTATCCCAAGGGTCTGCGACCACACGTCATGCCAAGCCTCCCACGTGCTGCCGGCCGTACCCCTGCCCTGCTGTTTGATTTGGGGCTGCTCGCAGATCCTGCTTGGAGCCTTCTCCCTGCCACTACAGCCTCTTTGTGTAGACTCTCCTCATCTCGTCCAGGTTTGCTTTTATTCGACACCCTCTGGGAGAAGGTGGCTGCAAGGAGAAAGCTGTGGTTTGGACCAGGTCCTGCCAGGGGGGCTGGGAGGATCTGTGGGGGTTGGCACTGAGGCTGTGAGGGGAGCAGGGCGGTCCAGGCCGGGGTGGTCAGCTGGACCCTGGACCTTGCACACACCCCAAAGATGCAGCCTTCACCCTGAGCTCCGTGGGGTCTCTGAAAGCTTTGGTAGCGCATCCCATCATGGGATGCCGCAGAGCCTTGCGGCTGCAGTGACAATAGCACTCGGCTGTGCCCGTGAGCCCCATCGACGGGGCTCAGCCTGTTTATTTTCTTAATGGCCCGTCAGCATCACTTTGTTAAGTCCTTCCCGCTCGCTTGGAATTTTGATTGGAAAGGAGTGAAACCAGTGCTTCGGTTCAGGGAGACCCAGTGGCTCAGACGCTCAGTGTGGCCTCTGCTTTGAAACTACATCCCCTTGGCCCACTGACCGAGACAAGTGTCATCAAACTGTGTCGATTACTTACATACTGATTTATGTTTCATGTCATGTGGTGGTAAGAGATTTGGGGAAAGGCTCGTAACCAAATGACGGCCCCACCCCCATGGTTTGCAGCCCTGAGTCCATCCTCAGGAAGCAACCACGGGGCACCGCTCCAGGTGACAAGCTGCAGCACGGTGACCTGGTCCCGGCCCCTCCCCACAGCCTCTGCTCCGACCCGCCAGCGAGGACGGCCCAGCCTTGCTCGCGAGAGACCCAGCAGCCTCATGTGACCGCGTCAGCTCTCATGGATTTTATTTGGCTTTCCTTTTCCTGCAGACAACTCAGGGGTCCGAGCGGAGCTTTCCCCCAAACAGAACCCTGCCCCTGGGTGGTGGAGACACTTTCAAGACCTCACCCATCTAGGGCATTCCTTGAGGTTCCAGCACAGGTGACGGTGACATTGGAAAGACTCCCACCAGGCACAGGAGTGGCCGTCGTGCTGCCACAGCCCCGCCCTCCACTGTCTCAGACACAGCCCAGAAGGGCCAGGCCACTGCGCAGGTGATGGGTGGTCGCTGGCATAACGAGGAGCCTGGCAATCTCCCTAGTGACCAGCCCTGAGCCCACGGGACCCTGACACCTCAGCCACAGGTGTTGCAGGGGCTAGACGTGCTCTGACCACCTGCCAGCACTCCTCAGCCAGGTGAGGAAGGCCAGCACCTGGTGATGTCACCTTAACGGCATGTGCCCTTCCTAGGATGTGGGAAAGGGGGGCACTTGGGGATTGGTTATTATTCCTCCAATAACCAATAACCTGGGTCTAATCGTGGGAAAAACGTCAGACAAATCCCAGCAGACCCCCACCTGCTCTCCTCAAAGCTGTCAGGTCCTCAGAGCAAAGGAAAACCCGAGAAACACAGTCAAGATGTGATGGCTGATGCCGTGTGTCCTGGGTGGGGTCTGGGGCAGAAAAGGAACATTGGGTAAAAACAGGGGAAATCCAAGCAGAGTGGGGACTTCAGTCCGTGAAGATGCACCAATATCGCTCATTAATTGTAACGCGTGTGACTTAGTCACGTGAGGGGCCAGTGATGGGGGGGCCTGGGCTGGAGGACGCTCTGAAGTACCTTGGCAACTTCTCTGCAAATCTGAAACTGTCCTAAGTTTTTAAAAAGGTTATTAAAAATAAAATAAGTAAAAAGGAAGCGCCATTTTTGGGGAGAGTGGTCAGCAGAGGCCCCGGCTCACACTCGGAGCGGCTGTGGGGCAAAGAGACGGGCCTGGGGAGACGTGCAGGGCTGCAGGTGCCCTGAGATGACCAGGGAACTGGCCACGCCTGAACCTCATGACGTGGCTGTTGGTTAGAAGTCAGACTGTGCCGCACTCGGCTGGCAGCAACGTGGGACACCTGCCTGCGTGTGAGCACAGCTGCTATGGGGCTCCAGGAGGCTGGGTCTGGTTTGAAATTCTCGGATGCTGTGTTCTGCACAGGTGGAGGGGACGTGTGGGGACGCCCACTCCTGGGCCGGCCCTCCCTCAGGTGGCCCACGCTCTCCGCGGGCGCAGACAGGAGTACATTTCCTCATCGTCCAGATGGGGGACCCCAGCGGACAGCTCTTCTAGACCAGCCATGTGGGGACCTGGCTCCCCGCTCCTGCCTCCAATGCCAGCCAAGACCTTCTAGCCACCCAGACAGGGAAAGGGCCCTCCCGGGAGACCTGGCCCAGCCCCAGGAGGGGTGCCCGTCATCCACCCTGGGCCCACTACCTGCAGGGCCAGCTCAGAGATGGAGGAGGAACGGGGCTGCTTTGTGGGCACTTGGCTGTCTCAGCCTCGTTCCCCTCGGTTTATGCCACGTGAACATGGAGAGGCGGGTCCTTCTGAAACAGACGCTTATGATGGTCCCTTCACCTCCAATTCCTGAAATCACACCCACAACCTTTCATTCTAGCGTTGATGTGTTAAGACTCATCTCCATGCTTTGTGAAAAATGGCCTTGTGTGTCTTTCCTGCTTCGCCTAATTTTGAGCATCTCAAACATTACAGCCAATTAATCGAAAGTGGTGTTTTTCAGCCTTCTCAGTGGAGGAGAGACAGCTCTGTCGAGGGGCTGTCCTTTGCACCTGGGGGGCTGCCCATGCATTTAGGGATGTTTAGCAGCATCCCCGACCTCTACCCACTAGATGCTAGTAGCACCCCCTCCCCAATTTTTGATGATAGCTCCAGGCATTGCAATGTCCCCTAGGGGGCAAAATGTCCCATTTGAGAACCATTTATCCAAAGTGTACTTTTGTGTAATTTTCAGGTAAAAAACCAATTTGAAGTCACTAACCAGAAAGTGAACACAGACAGAAAATTGGAACACACAGAAAAAAAAGCAACCTGGGTTTTGTGATTGAAGATGTGCTGATTGCCACATGTAGCAACGGCTATTGTCACGTGCCTGAGTGCAGACGTGTGTACATGCATGTCTGCGTTGGCACACATGTATGTGCATGTGTATTCATGTGTGTTTGTGTGCATGCATGTGCACACACCCACAGGAGAAAGACAAAGCTGCATCCAGCAACCTCCTGGAGGATGAGACCTCCTCCCCTCTTGCTGGGCTGACAGCTCACAGCCCGACCGGGTCCTGCAGTGAATTCCAGATGCATCGATGGGCTGTAGATTTAACAAATCAAACCTGAAAACCTGAAAGAAACACTATAAAGATTGAATTAAACATTTATCAAAACATAGAGGAGAAAGAACATTATAAGTTTAGAAATAATAAAAGAAATAATAAAGGAAAATGGGAAGACTAGACACCATAAAAATTAAAAATGGAAGCCCTTTGGTAAAATGCCGTGAACTGGATACGTATAAGTCTTCTGCGATGCGGGGGCGTCCCTGGGGTTGGGGGCAGCCGCGGAGGCCCATTCCGTGACCTGATCCTGGGGCTGATGGCATATCACAGCCCGAATGACCCAACCAACCCTCAGCCTTGGTGAGAAGAGTGGCCTCTTCTGTGGCCCTTAGACACCTGGCTCTCAAGTCTGAGCACTGGTGCCACTCTCGTTCGGGGTGAGATGTTACTCGTCTGCAGGCTGGCAGGATTCACCTGAGCAGAAGCCTGTTAGTTTCAAATTTAAAAAATAAACATCTTAAATAGTTCTGAGGGTGGAGGTCTTCATTCATCGAACAGTCACTGATGCCTGCCGTATCCGTTTCCTGGGCGGCTGTAACAGGTGCTGCGAACTTGGTGGGTGGAACAGTAGAAACCTCTTCTCCCCCACGTCTGCAGCCAGAAGTCCTAAATCAGGTGTGGGCGGGCCTGCGCTCCCTCTGGAGGCTCCAGGGGAGGGTCCTTCCTGCCTCTCCCGCTCCTGGGGGGCCCAACGATCGTTGGCGTTCCTGGGCTTGTGGCTGCATCACTTCCACCTCTGCCTCTGTTGTCACCCGGCCTCCTCTCTGGGTGTCTACATCTAAAGCTCCCTCTTCTTATAAGGACACCAGTCATATAGGACTGGGACCCGCCCTAGTCGAGTGTGACCTCCCCTGAACTTGATCGCACCTGCACAGACTCTCTCCAAATAGTCCCAGTCACAGGTTTAGGGGACATGATTCAACCAACAACACTTATCACGTGTCAGATGCCGGCAGACCCAGCCACTAAGGTGAATTTGACGTGGACTTTATACGATCCATACACAGGCAATGGGATTTAAAAATTGTCCAGTGAGAACAGAACCATTTTCTGCCCGAATGCACACATTCCCCCCTTGCCCCACCCACACTCTCACAGGCTCCCTGGGACGTGGGCACAAGGACAGTACAGGCTGTGCTGGGGTCCCCGCAGCCTCAGCAGGATGCCCCCTGGAGGACAGAGTGACAAGGCAGGAGGGCCACAAGTGCCAACTCCCACGGCAGATGCCCTGAAGCCAAAACCAGAGGTGCCCGGGAGCAGTGAGACAGCATAGCCCCTGCCCAAGCAGCGGGAAGGCCAGCGGGCACCTGGGTCCTTGGTACAAGCCAGAGTCTGAGGTCTGGGGACAGGCAACCGGTCTGAGCCTGCTGGTGCCGGGCAGGACCAGTGTGAGTCCCAGGCTCTATCTCCCAGCTTGTCTCAGGAGGGGTCCCCAGGCCTGGCCCCATCCCCGGCAGCATGACTGTGCACCCCGCCCCCCCCAGCCTCTGGGTCCTGCTCTGGCCGCCTTTCCCCCACCCCCATCGGGGATGCTCCACGAGCCCTGCTGAACCGCCACGGACACAACGGACCTCGGCACGTTTGGCCGGGACGTTAATTTTCTAATTAGAAAGGGCATTAAATTTCGAGTCATTCTGACTTCTGTGTTCCAACGTCACAGTGAGGCTCCAGCAGTTTTGTAGTCACTCTGTTCACACCTGAGTGAACCGTAAGCTCCCTCGAGGTCCCACAATGACAGGGGAGGCCCTTCTCCCGGGAGCCTCTTTCTCATTCTTTTTTCACTGCAAGGACTTGTCCTGTCTCCCCTTGCACGTGGCGAGCACGTGGGGGGGGTGTCCCTTATTTTCACCTGCAGCTTTCCCACAGAGAGATCCCTGGTGCCTCCTCCTCTTACAAGTACACTAGTCCTGAGGGGTCAGGACCCACCTTCACGACTGCATTAACCTCTCCACCCCCTCCGGGGCCCCATCTGCAAATACAGTCACCCTGGGGCTCAACACGTGAATCTCGGGGACGCAATTCTGTCCCTGAAAATGACCTTTGCTCTGTTCTGTTTGAATCTTTCTAGAAGTTATCCTCAGCTTTCCGGTCTTCTTCTGAAGAAAGACACTTTAATAACCCAGGTAAGACAAGTTGATCGGTCTTTCCAGTGGGAGGTCAGGAAACTGAGCTGTGAGTTGAGACGGTGCTACAAGGCCATCTCGCTTCGGGATGCGTGCTATTAACTCAGCAATTAATTTTCTCTTTGCACTAAATTCTGGTCCCCACCACCTTAATAGGACTGATTATTCATCAATATTAAAGTGGCAAATTCATTATATTCTAATAATCTGACATCAAATATTAAATCTCATTATGCGATTGGCCAGGGATTTATGACCACCATTAATTAGTTAACTCAGGTAAGCAGCTCGTGTCCCATGGAGACGTGGACAAGACCCAAGACGGGTGTCTTGTCTCTGAGTAAACTGGCTGACGGACATTGTGAGGGCCCTACGTGGTCTGTGGGCAGGAGAAAGGGGGCCTGGGAGAAGCACGCTCCACTTGCCGTGTCATCCGAGAGTGGGGGACACCCTGTTCTCTTGTAGGGTGACCATCCATATGTTCAGCAGGAGCACTGGCTCTGACCCAGGAGGGCTTCTAGAAGTTTCCAGAACACATCGTTTTCTTCCTGGATTGTGTGCCTGAGTCCATGACCTTCAAGTTCATCCTCCCTCCACAGCTATGGACGCCCAGGTAGAGCGGTCACCTCCTGGGCCCACACCCCCAGCAGCGGCAGTGAGGGAGGGAGTGGGGAGAGAGGAGTGTGCAGGGCAACGCTGCCTTGCAGTAGGGGGCCTGGAGGTGGCCACACCCTATGCTTCTCATGTCTGGTCCCCGCACGCGTCCACTGTGCATGTTGAATGTCTCCAGCTGTCTCACTTGAACCCCGAGGTGGATGGATGCACCGAGTCTCCACTGGACTAAGACGTCCTGGGCCCCTGGTCTAGACAGGGGTGCGGCATCCTGGGGGTGGGGGGGTGACGCCCGGACCTCACCCTGTTGCCCGACCTGAGAAGATGATGGTCCAGGCATCCAGACGATGTTCCTGTGACCCCCACAGCCCCCGTCCAAGGGCTGAGAGATATAGTCCAGGGGAGACCCTCACAGACCATGTGGGGATGATCCGGGCCATGACGTTGGACCCCCAGTGAATCCAGCGACCCACCTGAGTTGAGGGATACAGAAAAAATGTCGTCTTTTGGGACACCCCCAAATGTGGCTGTGGTGCTTCTGGGGGCAGCCGAGGGGGGGATCCTCCCAGATATGAGGAGGAGAGGGGTTGTAGCCTTTCTGCAAATTATCTACTTCCCGAGGGCAGGCGGGGCCCCGGGGATGAGGAAGAACTGAGCTTGGAAGATGCTCACCTTCCCCAGAGTCAGGCAGCTGGGAAGGGAAAACGCCCTGTGATCCAGGTCCCCCGTCTCTGCATTGTACACCGCAAGGCGGGAACACCCGCCATCCACCCCTCCCAGTTACACAGCCCAGTTACACAGCTGGGGTGAAAAATCCATATTCATCCATGTTAATTCTGTCACTAGTGTTGTGCTCAGACCATGGGGGTGAAGGGGGAGGAGGGGGAGGGAAAAAGGGGGAAGGGGAGGGGGAGAAACCGCCCTTAGGCTTCACAACTTCATGACCGGAATTTTTAAAGTCTTTCACAAGTATCTGAAAAGCTCAGGGTCAAGAGAGTCTCCTTAATTTGAGCCCCCAAACCACCGGAGCTTCTTAAATTTATGTTATTGGACACGCACTAGGAGTTATTCTCCAGTGATGACTCTCTACCAGAACCACCGTCGTCAGCACCCCTGCCCTGAGGCCCCATCGAGGGCCCCGCTGTGAACACTGTGGGGAATCCAGCCCCAGAGGCTGTGGTCCAGGGCCCTGAGATCTGGCCCTGACTCACCAGACCAGCCTCCTGTCTGTTCACCCCTTTGGGGCAGGACCCTCCCCTTGGTCTCTAATTCCCAACACCTGTCCCTCAGGTGTGTCCCCGTGGCCTCGGCTGGAGGGGCTGCTCCTCCCTGCCCATCTGCAGCTTTGTGCACTCTTGGTGGAAGCACACTTGCAGCATTCATTCATTCAATAATTCATTCATTCATTCAAAGGAAGACCCCCCAAGTGCCTACTGTGTGCCAGATGTGTTGAGCTCTGGAGAGGGGTACACAAGATCCAGACCCCGCTGATGACTTCTGGTGCTTCCTGTGTCACCCACCAGGTTCGGAGATTCCAAACCGTCTCTACTGTATATTTCTGGAAACAAAATGCTAAATACACAGTTTTTATCATCACTGTTATACCTTTCTGGAAACAAAACTGCTAAAACTAAGTCATGTCTCTTATATGCCGGTTTACTGGGCTTATTTCTTGTTTTCGGGTAGGACCTGAGAACAACTGCGTTTGAAGAAGAGACACCTTCTGGGCAGCCAACTCGGGCAGGTCGATCCCTGTGGATTAGAGGGACACACGCGCACAGGCACTAATTCCTCCAGGCCCCCCCAAGACTTTCCATCATCACCGCACGTCGTGAGGAGCGCCAGGGAGAGGAAACACAGCCCGAGCTGCCACCTCTGAATAAACACATCCCCACGGCTCAGGAGCCACAGACCAGCCTTCCAGGAGATGGGCCTCCATCTTAAGTGAGACGCCAATGCAGTGAGTGGTCCCGTGGTTTCCCAAAGCAGATGGAAAGCTGATAATGACTCAGGCTTTGCCGTGGGGAGCGCAGCTTCCTGGGACGGATCCACCCCGAATGCCCAGCAAGCACGCTGGCAGTGAGGAAATAGGGTTTGTCACGGAACTGCCAGGGTGAAGCAGCAGTCCGCCCGTGCATTGCCTGGGAGCCACCTGGGGCACTGGTGTCAATCCCCTGAGAACAGAGACAGAGGTGGGGGGAGGGGGCGACTGCTGGGGGCCTGGGGGAGGCTGCACAGCCCCTGTGCCGGGGCCCCTGCTCTGAGGTGGCACCCTCTGTAACGAGCCCCTCCCTGCAATCCACTCTAGATGGTGCGTTCTGAAAGGCAGGGCTCACTGATGATGAAAAGAACACATAGAAAGAAAGGAAACGCAGAATCCGGCAGAGACAGAGCACCTCCAGGCTTAAGGGACAGCCTGAAGGGATGGGTTTTACTCCCCACGGGGAGTGAGTGCTGAGGTCCTGGTGGGCGAGGGACACCATCGCTCAGCCCGCATGGGCTGCCGGCAGCGGGAAAGCAAGCAGCCGGAACAAAGGCAGACGTGAGCTCGCCCCACCCCACGGGGCCACAGCTGTGCGCGAGACCTCTGGCCAGAAGCCCTGCACCACTCAGGCTCAGAGGAGTGAGTGATGGGAAGGAACTTGAGGAGAAGCGCCTCCTCATCGGGCACCTCCAGCCCTGCGGGTGCTGGGGAAGGACATCGCCTGGGCTTCAGGTGAGGGGCGACGTGGCTGCCGCTCTGCACGCAGGGCCCCGCATCACCTGACCCCACCTGCTCTCTCTCCAGGGAGGCCGGTCCAAATTGAGAGGAAGGCACATTTTCCTGCAGCTGCTGTCTGGGCTCCAGGCTTTCCTGTCCGGAACAGCCCGGAAACCTGATTTCCCCTAAGGGTCTCTTGGGGACTGAGCCTCCACTGTCGGACAAGGCTCTGGAAACATCTGACCCAAGGCTCTGGCTTAGGGTGAAGGTGGAAGTAATTCCTCCAGCGAGTCTGCGTTCTGGTAGCACCTGGCAGAGATGGCATGTGGTCCAGCGGGGACGCTTCCCTGTTCCCTCCCCCGTTCCCTCCCCCAGACCACCTGTGTGTTTGCAGCGCGTCTAACCACCAATGCCCATGGCCCTTTTCTCCAAGCCAGTGAAGGTCCATTTAGCCCTCAGTGGCCACAAAAAAATGCCCCCTCACTCTGGGCCCCCTCCTATGAAGAGCCCTGAAGCTTCACGTTCGGGGTCAGGCTCCATCGGAAGCTGCGGGGACTGAGGTAGAAGCAGCCGTTCAGACCATCCCAGGGAATGTGTGTGTTCACAGCACCATCAGGATCATTATGCGATTGGCCATAAATCCCTGGCCAGATCGCAAATGGATCTGTCCTCTCTGGGAAAGCCTGAATATTGCCTGGTGGACACAGAGAAGGTCACTGGATTCTCATAAGCCAAGTCCCTGGAATGTTCACTAAAACTTAGCTCATCGTGCAGGAAATCTTAGGCTGTGCCTGAAATGAACAGAATGCATTCCGCCCTGGTGTGTGTGTGTGTGTGTGTGTCTGTGTGTGTGTGTGTGCACTCAAGATGTTTATGCTTGGATAAACATGTTTACCATCAGAAGATAGCAGTTTCAGCAATGGTTATGAATATGACTATTTTAAACATCAGGTTTCTCAAAATAGCAGACAACAAACCATATTAAGTATCATATGCTATCAAAATATTACTTTAAAACATCTGAGTTTTTACCATTTTTGACAATGATTTTCTACTTTTTAATCTTTCAAGACCATAAAGTATTAAGTAGAAAATTTTAGTCCCATAACTAAGGGTGGTTTGTGATAACCTTAGTGTATAATCAGCTATATAAAGCAGATACAATCTTTGGAGAATTATTGAATAATATATTATGATTTTTATGTTGGATTCAGAAGATGTGATTTTTTTTTGCTTCAGTTATTATATTTCAACTCCAGAATTTCTATTTGATTCTTTTCACTAGTTTCTCTCTCCAAATTGATATTCTCTATTTGGTGAGATGTAATTCTCATGTTTTTATTTAATTCTCTTAGACAAGTTTCCCATTAGTTCTCTGAGCATATTAATAATAGGTGATCAAAGTCTTTGTCTAGTAAGTCCATTCATTGTCTGGGCTTCCTCAGGGGCAGCTTCTATTAACTACTTTCCCCCCTGTTTCCTTGTGTGCCTACTACTTTTTGGTTGACAATTGACTATTCTAAATGATACAATGTAGCAAGTCTGGAAATCGGACTTCTTCCTCCCCCTCCCCCAACACAGAGTTTACAATGTGTTCGTTTGGGGACTTTTCCGGGCTAGTTCTATGAGGTCTGCAGCCTTTATTGTGTGTGGACACTGAAGTTGGTTTGGAGATCGGTAATGATGGGACAGAGACTTCCTGATGTCCTTTAACTGATGTCTCCCAGTGGTTGCTGAGGGTTCTATGTGTGGTGGGGCTCCCCTTCCCCACCTAGGCAGGCAGGTGACAACGCTGCTTCAGCCTCCTCCGCCTGTGTGAAAAGCCTCCAGGTCAGCCAGAGGCAAAGGTCAGGGCATTAGTGGGCCCTGCACATGTGCGTGGTCTTCTAGATTCCCGGCAGTAGGTTGGAGCTTTTCAAATCTCCCTACAAATGCATCTCATTTCCCCAACTTTCCCTTTTAAGTTTTTGGCCAGTCTCTTGGCAGGCAGCTGCAATGCTAAATAATTGCTGCTGATTGTTTTCAACAAATGGGCTGGACACAGGTTTGTTTGAGCAGATTGAACTCTGAGTCAGATCACATACATACAAGTCTCCAGAGTGCAGCTTTTCAGGAAACTGGCAGAGGAATCAAACAGTGACAGTTCTTGGGGGATGGTTTTTTTTGGAGCTTTAGGCCTATTTTGCCCCTAGTGGCTGCTAGGTTGCTGGTGTCCACAGCTTCCATTGTTGTGAGGCTGTTGGTTTTTAACACTACATAGCAGTTGGGGAGAGGAGGATGGGAATCAATTAAAATTCCATGAAGTTTACTGTTTTTCCAAGATTCAACCAATTTTCTTGGATCAATACTCTTCAGTAGCAACGTGCACGTTGCCCCCAACTTCAGTAGCAAAGCCAGAATGGCAGTCAGGGTCATTGCTAGCAACCACCACTAACAAACCATGGTCTTCCTGGGAGTGAGAGACAGCTGCCTGCTTGTGTGTTGCTCAGCTTATATAACAGATGAAAGTTGAGATCTCACAAGTAGGCGGTAGTGTTGGTCCCACCATGAACGTCACAATCCTTCCCTAAGAATACACATCTTAGTAACTTCCCAGGTCCAGAACCAACTGCCGAGAGAGGCCTTCCCCTTGAGCAAGGATTCTAAATGCCCACTGCAAGCATACATGGGGAAAATTTCCCAAGAGTTCTTCCAAAGGTCCTGTAGGTACTTGTCAGGCTCCTTCTGCAACAAGGAGAAAAATATCCGTTCTCTTCAAGGACCACTAGTGGGAGAGTCTGAATTTAAATGGACATGAATGGACTTGAAATGCCATTGTGGGCTTCCAGCTGCAGTGGGGGCTGAGGTAGTCCATGGATGAAATGGAGTTGGATGCAATTCAGTCTTACAGAGGCTCATCGGGTCCATGGGCCAAGCTTCTCGATCCGTCCCAGTGAATGACTGGTAGAGGAATAAGCCTTGGTTCCATGAATCCAGTTACACTGGTTCTTCTTTCTTGAAGAACAAAGGTATTATGATAGGAAGGGCCAATAGGAGGCCTGTAACTGCCGCCTCCCCTGGCCAAGATACCAGGACTACTACCAGTACCACGACTACTACATCAGTACCCCCGTTCCCAGGAGGACTGCAGAGATTAGGGCCACCATCAAGTCCCCATTTGCTCACTCTTCATCCTTGGCTGAAGCTGTAGCTCGTGGTTAAACCACACACCTCACTCAGTAGCAGCCTCTGATACAGAGCTCTCCCACCGTTGCATTTACTGGACCAGACCAGCACCATCTCTGGCCCGTGTTGTATATTTTTACAGCCAGCCTCAGCAGCTTCTCCAGGGACGGCACTGCATGTCTACCTGTGCATTTATTTGGTACACGGTTATAGATTTGGCAAATGCTTCTTCCCCCCAATCTTCATCCGTAGGGAGGCTCAAGGCAGTCTGTCTTTACAAGACAAACCTTATTTTGTACCATTTGGGGTCATGCTAACACTGTCAAAATAGATTCCGAAGGTACTTTGACAATCTGGACTCTCTGTAGACCAGTACCCCGTCCACTCCGATTATGTCAAGTGGACCTGGAGAGTGGGAAGGGCAAGCACCCTTGAACCCTATTTGGTCATAACGTGTTATTGTTATTATTGATACATGGATTGATACTGATTTTAAATAGAATTTTGTATCTATGTTCATAAATGATATTCGTAGTTTCAATAATTTTGCTGTGTCTTTGTTCAGTTTTGTTTTTAGAGCTATACAAATTACATAAAATTCAAAGGAGATTTATTCTTTTAAAATACTTTCTATGTTCTGGAATATTTTAAGTGACATAGATAAATCTTTTTCTACCTTATTAGATTGGTTGAAATTCAGTTTGAATATATCTAATCTTGGTGATTTTCTTTCACTGGTAGATCTTTAATCAGTTTTCCAATTTTTTAAATGGTAATTAGCCTATTCAAGTTTTTCCACTTCTTCCTGGATACATTTAGTGAATTTTTTACATTTCTAAGAAATTATCTATTTTTCTAGATTTGTAAATATGTTTCCATTGAGTCAGATGCATTATTACCTCATAATTATAATTCTCTCAATTTTTCCTTTATATGTGATGACGCTTCACTTTTGGTCTTCCATCCCCCCCCCCTTTCATTCCTTCTATCTCTCCCTGTCTGTCTCTATTTTTCTTCCTCATAATTACCCTCTAAAGGTTTAACTTTAGAATCGTATTTGGATTAAGCCATGCTTTCTACGTACTTTTTTACTATATCATTATTTTTAGCTTTCATGTTTATTAAATTTATTCCTCCTAATTTCTTTGAGTTCATTTTTTTATTTTCCTAATGTGTTTAGCGGAGTACCAAATGCCTTTATTTTTATTGTTCCTCTAAAATAACGAAACTCTTTATAAGGTAATGCATTTCCTTTTAATAAAGCCTTTCCCGCGTCCAGCTGGTGTTGGCACGAAATGTTCTCTTTTTCAAAGCTTCTGAGGCACTTTATCATTTCTTTCTTAACTTTTTGATCCAAGGATGGTCTTAAGTAAATTTCATACTGTTCAAGCCCTTAAGATGTAGTTGGTCATCTCTGCATTATTGTTTCCAATTTTACTGTTTCCTAATCAGATTACATGACCAGCCGAGTTTCGACTTTCATTGTAATTGTGCCAAAAGGTTTTATTTGAGGCCAAGCACATCACTGATTTTTGTAAAGAGTTTCGGCAAATAGCTCTTTCTCTGTGAAGGATGCTGGTGTGCCGTGCTGGTGTGAAGGTTGTTAGCACGTCGTAAATCTACTTGATCACGTTTAGTGGTTGTTCAATGAGATTTCTCCAAGTCTCTATTTACTGTCGTTTTCATCCTGTACTCGATCTGCACAGTAATAAAACAGGTGTGGAGACAGCTTGCTGTAGTGCCGGTTTTATCAAGTCCCCCTGGATTTCTAGCAGCTCTTGCTGTAAGAATCACTCACATTTATCACGCACTAAGGGCTTTCTGGAGCGTCTCCAGTGGTCCTTACAGGAGCCCCATGCAGTGGGGACACCGTTACAGGGAGGAAGATGGAGATTCACACCCAGCCCATCCAGGGCCCCAGCTTCACGGCAGAGTTCCTGGTGGACCCCTTATGGGCAACCGTAGTGACCATGGCCACCCTTTGGATGCACAGAGAAAATCCTAACTTCTTCATAAAGTTTGCCTGTTATTACGAGGGTCTGGCCCTCTTTATGCCACTTAGTAATTTAACCTTAAATGCTTACTGCCTTTGTTAAGTAACTTTGCATAGTAAGGATCTTCCTGCGATTCCTAATTTACCACTGCTTTGGGGGCTATATTTTCTTGTCGCCCGTGCTTCCTTTTCTGCGGCCTTGCCGCCCTGTTTCCTTCCTTTGTTTCCAGCACTTTCTTATTACTTTGCTTCTGTTCCTCTCGTGTCCACATAGCTTAGTTTTGCTGTTGATCAAAACCGAAGATCGTAGTCTCTAATGGGGAAGATGGTCCATTCACATTAATGTGATGACTTACACATTTGGGTTTATTGTTTGCTGCATACGTTACATTTTCCACGCATTTTACCTACTTTTTTGGGTAGGTTTGGTCAAATTATTGTTTACTACATTTTTTTCCCCAACGGTTACATTTTTTTATTTGAAAGCTCTATTGCAAATTACATTCTCTTTTCGGGGATTTTTTCTTTCTAGAATTGGAAACCATGATGCTAACATTTACCTCTGTGCTAGTCCTTCCCCTAAGCCCAGTGAGGTGACATGATTCAGACTTGTATGTCCCTCCAAGACTTTTCTCCCACTCAGCGAGTCCTTTCAGTTTTCCTTTTCACTCCGTTCCTCCTCAGCCTTCTTGATTGTGCTGAGATCGTGTAAAATCTTTTCATTTCTAGACCATTATTAGAATTTCCATTTTAGTTAGCAATTGCATTTCTATATTTTTAGCCTGCAGATACACTCATATAAGAAACGATACAGGAACAAGGATGTTCATTTCAGAGTGGTTAGTAAAAGTTAATTACGAGAAACAACCCAAGTGTCCACCAATAGGAGACTGATGATATAAATCATACTGCATTCATGACATTGAACTCTATGCAGCTGTTAAACACAACTAGAGGTTTTTTTATATCCTGCTATAGAAATATCTTCAGTGAAGAAAGCAAAGTACAGCACAATGTATATAATATGTTGCTATTTTATTCCCTTTGTAAAGGCCGAGCATGTGGTTTCCTATTTGCATGTGATTGTGAGTTTGCTTCTGGAAGGATACGCAAGAAATGAGTTGTTTCCTGCTTCCCTGCAGAGAAGCTGGTGTTTCGTAATGTTTCAGATCCATTCATCTGTGGCTGACTTTTGCCGAGTTTTCTTCAGATGAAACGAGCAGGTGGTACCTGCTGTGTGACCTGCATGTCTGCAAACTGCCTTTTTTTGTGCTGATGTGACGTTCTCTGTGCGGGTTTGGGGTCCTGGTCCTTCCCTCCCGGTGTCGGGAGATGCTCTGGCGTGGCCCGTGGGAAGCGTGATCAGAGCATGTGCTCTTAGGGCTTGTCTGAATTGTGTTCTTTCCACCCCAAAGTGCACCTGCTTTTCCCATCCCTGTTATTTGGGGATTCTACAGGGACAGCCTCAAGCCAGGTCCCCTAGGTCCGCCTGGGTCCTGAGCTCTCCAGGTCCGCCGACTCCTTTCACAGAAATGGTCTTCTACTATTTATTCAACCATAGCTTCTCTTCTGTTTTCTCCTTTGGTATTCGAATGGCTCATAGGCTGGATTTCCCACCTTCCCTCACAATTCTCACCCTTTTTTCATGAGATTTCCCTGTTTTCGTGGTTTTATGGTTCCTGCCTTGAGGTTTGCACCTTGTAGCATCAATATGGTATCCGCACCACTAAACTGAACTTTATTTTGAAAATCTTTTTTCCGTGGAAAGTCTTTTCCAGGTTGGACCCCACTGTCCCTGAGGACCCCTGTTTTGTTTAGTTTTGTTTTGGTGTGAGGCGTGTCACTCTTTAGGTTCTTCCTGCCCCCAGGTGCGGCCCCTTTCCCTGGGCTCCTCTCCTCTTTGATTTCTGTCCTGCGCTCCCTTAGATGTGTGATTACGGGACCGCGGAGGGGGAGGTGGCGGACAGGCAGTCGGGCACCATCCGCTCAGGTGGGCGGGGAGGTCAGGACACAGTTCTGGGTATGATGGTGACCTGGTGCTGGGAGTCCTTGGTGCCCCAATGCCGTCTGCTGCCTCGGTGGCCTCTCACAGCTGCTTCCAGACCCCTCCTCAGCCCACCTCCCTGGGACCCCCCCTCCCCCAGGGCTGAGCTCTCTCTGGGTGCTGAGGGCTCACATGACCGACCCCCCTCACCCCCCGGCTCATCACAAGGGGGCAGAGGAGAAACTGGGCAAGAAGGGCACAACACCACCACGGGCGTCCCGGCGTCTCCTCCAAGGGGGCCACTGCTGAGCCCCTCTCGCCTCGCCGTGGCATTTGCACGACACAGGTGTCACAACCGCCCTGTGAGCCCCTGCTCTTGTGCACCCCACGTGGTGGATGAGGGCCCTGGGGCTGGCTGAGTGGGGGACCGGTCCACGCGGCGCCCGGCGGTCAGAGCTTTCCAGGTGGAACAGACGGACACTTACTGGTCCCTGTCATGCCTCTTCCTCGGCCACTTCCCTGAATAAGGCAACGAGGGCCTCCAAATGGCCCCCCGACCGCCCTGCATCTCGGTAGCTCTGCCAAGATGCATTTCATTACTGACCCAGAGCATGGCCAGGTCCCTGAACAAAAACCTTCAGTCGTGCCGGGCTGACCTGTTATTGCTGCTGTTAAACATTTATTAAATGCCGTGCGCGCAGCGGAAGCCGAGGAGATGGTAACGCAGGGGTGACTGAGCGCTCTCGGCGAATCACACCACGAATCACCTCCTCTAAGCAGCCCCAGGGGTGGAGGGGCACGGCCCCTGGGCTCCGAGCTAGGTTTCAGGGCTGCGGACAGTGTTTGGAGGAGTTGGAGTCTAAAGGAGCCCATTCTGACCTGGAGAGAGGGGCTTTGGCGGAACTGGACAGAGGAAGAGAAACGTGGGGACAGGGTCGGGGGCAGCACGTGGCAGATGGAAGGTGTGCACTCAGGAGTGATAAGGAAAGGAAGAACGTCGCTGCCTTCATGGGGCCTTGGGCTGTGGCTGCGTGTGGGAGGGGCTGGAACGGAGCCAGAGGTGAGCAGGGGAGGGGAAGGGGAGGGGCAGGGGAGGGGGGAGAGGGGAGGAAGAGGGGATGGAGGAGGATGAAGGGGAGGGGGAGGAGGTGGAGGCCCAGGCGGGGACGCACGGGCCAGGCCGAGGAGGGAGAAGTCCACCCGCGTCACCCATAGCCTGCCCAGCTGGAGGCACCGGCCTCTCCCATCTCCGCAGCCCTGCCCGCCCCCTGGATTCCCTGAGAGGCCATGAACGGGTGGAGCTCACAGGCCGTGGGCCGGAAGGGCCAGCCCTGTTAGGAATGGGACCCCACTTTCAGGCCAGACTCCCCTCACAGCCAAGGGCGCCCCAGGGCCAGCCCTTCCCTCTGGAGCAGAGTGCAGTGTCCCCAACTTCCCCACACAGCTGCTGGCGCTTGTGGGGCAGCCACCTTGGTGTTGAGGCTGGGAGACCTAGGCTGGAACCTACTGCCCGCGTGACCCAGGGGGATGATTCACCTCTCCTGTGACATCAGCAAAATCGTCCTCCTTCCACAAAGCAGAGACACAGCCGGCGCAGGAAAGATGCCAGGAGACGCTCGAAGTGCTCCAGGGGCTGCCCTCCCAGGCTGAGGGCCCCCAACATAGTGACTGGGCCACCTCCTGTCCAGAGAGCTCCAAGCTTGCCCGGGTGGCTGAGTGGACGGTGCCCAGGAGAGGCCTGGCCGAGGCAAGGACGGAGGCCTCATCCCGGCCAGGCTGTGCCATCAATGTGTATCCTGGGGGCCAAAGTGAGCTCGTGGGAGGCAGGGTCACGGTGCTGGTCGCCACCCACCTCTGACATGAAGGCTCGTCACTTTCTCCCTGGACGAAGCGATGGACGTGTCTGGCCTTCAGTCCAGGGAATTTCAAAGCTTCCAGGTGAGCCACCCCTGGACCACTGCTGTGACTCGGCTCACAGCTCCGCCCTCTCAGTGTGGGTTTATCGCCTGGGTGGCTGGCGTGTCATCGTCCCTGCCGCCGATGCCATGGCTGAGTGGGGCTGACCCCCCAAGGCCGCTCAGAGTCAGGTTGCTTCAGCCTCGTTTGCGTCCACCAAGTCACCAACGAGTTATCCGATATCTTGTGACATTAAAGTGAGTCGATAGCTCAGGCTTTTCTGTCCAATACTACTCCAAATCCCTGCAAAACCGAGTAGGTTATATGTGGCCAGTTGCTTCATTTGGAATTTGCTCTGAATATTTTCTTTTTATCCAGAGAGGTAACCACGTTATTGAACACACTGACGCCCGGAGGGGTCCCGAGGGCAGGGGGAGCGTGGGCATCTCTCCGGGGCGTGACGGCTCCCGTGGTGCCATGGAAGGCCCTGGCACTGGGCACATCCCCCCGGGCCACCCACGGGAGCCCCCAGAGGTGGCGTCCCTGTTTCTGCTTTACGTTCTATGAGCCGGGCCAGCCGAGGGCAACTCCTTCCCCCAAATGCAACAGCCTCTGGTGAATCCCCAAGCGGTTCCTAGAGATTGTTTTGGGGGGAGGGGGTCAGAGGGCAGGTGGATTTAAAAAAATAACTTTTACTTTAGGATAATTTTAGATTTAGAGAAAATTTACAAAAAGGGCACAGAAAGTACCTGCACCTCCCCCTCCCCCCAGTTTCCTCCGACACTGAAACCTTACGTCCCCACCGTGCACTTGGCAACGGGGAGAAACAGACGTGGGTACCTCACCATGACCCCAACTCCAGGCTTTAATCTGTATTTCACCTATTCTTCGTTAATGTTCCACACAGAGGCTTCTTTTCAGCTGGATTGAGACACAATTGACCTACAACCTTGTGTGAGTTCAAGGTGTGCAACGTGGTGGATAAATACACTCGTGACCCGCAAGATGATGACAGCCTGAGCTGGCGCCTCGCCACGGCCTCCGCCGCCCCCTCCGCTCCGGGGACCGGTCCTTCCGCACGTGCTGCCCCGTTTCACTCCCAGCCTCGCCCCCGATTCCCCTCTATTTAGGCGCCCATGCGCCCGAGCTCACATCTCTGCTTCGCCAGTGCCGTGGTCTTTCTGCAATATTAGCAGGGTGGTGTCACCTCCTCTAGGAAGCCCTCCCTAGACCCATCCGTCAGGCCAGGCTAGATGCCCTTCGGGGGCGCCTCCAGGACCTCGAGGCCTCCCCGCTTGGTGGAAACACAGAGAGAGACAGCCCTGGAGCAGCTGTGGCCAGGACCGAGGGGCTGACAACTAGCACACAGACACTCAGCTAGACCACCAGCCTCCACGGCACACGCAGGCCTGACCAGGGATGGAGGGCGTCCACTGCCCAGTGTCTGCCCTGAGGCCGGACCCGGGAAGGCGGCTTGCGGCAGCAGTGGTGACAGCGGCCACCGGGGGGCACTGTTGGCCAGCTCTCCCTGGGCTCTGGCCGAGGCTCTTGCTGCTGCTCTGGGGCTGGCACGTCCCTGATTGTCTGATTCTCAGGCTGGGAGCGGCTGGAGACGCCTGACCTGGAGGCTCCATGGGAACCGAGGGCCCAGGGAACTGGGAGCTTCCAGAAGTGCAGCTGGGGCCCCTCTGGGCTGCAAACTGACCCCACGGGGCCCGGTCAGCCAGGAGGCTGCGAGGGGGCTTCATGTCCCTCCCGGCCTCGCCTGGAGGCCCAGGCCTGCCCCTGTGTCCCCCTGACCCGCCCGGGCCAGCTAAAGCCGAGAGACCTGGAGCACTGGGGCCCCTGTCCTCCGAGGAGCCTGGCAGACAGAGACCTGTCCCTTCCTCCCCCTCCCCCTTCCCCCACCCCCATTCCTAGACAGAGTGCAAATCCCAGGGGCCCATCCACGGAGCAGGGTGACTGGCCGGTCCCCAGAGCGCCTCCACGGATGGGGCACTGAGGTCGGAGCCCCGGGCCTCCTTCACTCCTCCGACCTCTCTGGTCACCTCCTGGTGGCTGTGCTCCTAACTGCACAGCGCACGCCCACAGCCCTGCTGGCGGACCCCCCAGCCCGGTTCACAGGGCAGGGAAGGAACGGAGGGGACAAGCCGAGGTGGCGTGTGGGGCAGGACGGGGTGGCCGGGGTCCCAGCAGGTCACTGGGGGAGGATCCCAGGAAGAGGAGGGGGAGGGGAAGGCCAAGGTTATGCTCCAGAGCATGCTGGCGGCCCAAGACCCCCGGCGGCCCTGCCACAAACCCCCAGTGCGGGCGTGAGAGCCGCAGCGGCCGCCCTCTGAAGCAAGGTGTCCCTGGTGTGTTTGGGTAGCTTCCTTCTCTCCACCAGTGTTTCTCTGATGGACGCTCCCAGGGAGATGTGAGCTCAGAGCAGGGCTCTCTGCCCTGGAGGGCCAGGTCGCATTGTTGGGGACCCACCTGGCCCACCTGCCTGGAAGCAGCCCTGCCCTCCACGCCTGGGAAGCTCTGGCCCACAGACTAACCTTCCCCGTGGTCGCAGCTCAGGGTCACCTTTTTGGGGAGAACCTGGCCTGGTCCTGCTTCAGCTCCTGCGGCCCCAGGTTCCAGCCTCTGACCACGTGGCTCGGGCCTCAGGGAAGATGCTCCATTCTCCTGTCCCATGGATGGCTCGTGCCTGGAGGTCGGTGCCGAGCTGCTGCCCAGGTGGAGAGAATGGGTGGGTTCCCTGGAGGAGGCATCCTTCCAGCGCCTGAGCTCCTGTGCCGTCCACGCCCGGTCTGAAGAGACTCAGGCATCTGCCGTGTTTCGTGATTGTGAAGCAGTTCATCTTGCTCTAAAATTTGCACCCTCGTAGGTGTAAACAAAACATGCTCGGAGAGGGACATTTCCCAGCTTTACGGAGGGAAAACGGACAATTAAGAACTGAATGCATGTCAGGGTTACAACTTGGGGACATGCTGTATATACAGGCTGTGCAATTGCCACACAGTCAAGCTCATTAACATGCCACCCCCTCACCTGGGACCATTTTCCCCCGTGTTCTGTGTGTGTGGTGGGAACACCTGAGATCCGCCCTCTTGGCAAGTTTCACGCACACGACCCTCGACTGAGCTGGCTCCACATTGCACAGCAGCCCAGCTCGTTCGTCCCACAGCTGGCTTTGGTGCCCTGGACCCACAGCTCCATTTCCCTTCCCCAAGCCCCTCGGGAGCACCATTTGCGAGTGATAACGTTTTGACAACTAGAGGGACATAGAACATTCGACTGACAAACAGGTTTATTTTTATTAAAATTTAATACTAGTTAATTCACTTAAAAAAAAAGTGAAACCAGATTTATTCTTATTGAGGTCATTTTAATTTAAATGCTTAGGTTGGTGTGACAATTAAAGGAACAGTGAGTGACTGGAGTATAATAAACACTCAACAAAAATTATTCGTAAAATTTCAAACTTTATGGCAGCATGTTTTTTATTTTTTTGAATCACCTGAGATTTTCTTTGGGACAAATACGATATCTTTATTGTTCTAGTGTTTTCCCATGGCATTCATTATTTATAATTTACATTTTGCCTTTTAATTTTAATAAATAATCCTTAATACTTTGGAATAAAATAACTTTTTTTGAAAAACATAGAAATATTTTTATTTTTATCTCTTAAGCTTTCATTTGCATTTTTATGAAAATGTATCCACAATGCGTATATGTTCAATGCAGTTACATTTTATTATTTAAATCTTTAATTCATTATTTTTAGCCAAACACAAAGTAGACGTATCTTGATTAAAATCTAGTGATTTGCTGAAATACAGTTAAGAAAAAAAAAAAATGTGTGAATTGTGCCTGTTTAATTACTCACCTAAATGTCATGGCCCATCCAGAGGACACCCGGACAGGTGATGATGACACTTAGTTGTCTTTGATATTTTAGAGACTTTTTGTCATTTAAAAATGGTTTTGAATTGTGTTGCTTGTCAAAGCAGGATGATGGCATGTATCATATTTCACAGTTTGTTGTGTGACCTGTAACTTTAAGGATTTATGTGAAGGGGGACACTTGGGTCCCATCTCCTCTCCTGCCCTCCTGACTCTCGGGGTGGTTCTCCTGCCCTGTTCTCACCAGAACTTTCCATCTGCATTTATGGAACGAACCCCCGACTGTAGGCCCGCGTCTCACTGATCCTTCCCTGGGACCCAGCATGGGATCCCAGTGAGCTCCGCGCTTGGAAGGATCCCTGGAAACTCCAGATGGTCCAGAGCCCAGATGTGAAGGAAAAAACGAGCAGGAGTAACTCAGAGGACCATGGGTGCACGGGGGACCCGAGGTGGGGGACATGGCCTCTCCGGAGTCCGGGTCAGAGGGTGGCCTGGGTGGAGGGTCTCGGCCACTTTGTGGGGCGGAGTTGAGGTCGACTGAGGGGACCGGGCCTGGCAGGGGTGGCACCTCCTTCAAGTCAGATGTCACTAGAGGGCTTATTCTTTCTTATCTGTAGTTTCCATTTTTTCTTCAGGGGCCATTATTTGTTTAAGTGAAAAGGAAACAAAAGCAAGTCATTTAAAGAATCCATTTTGGGCTTGTTTCTCTAGAGATCCCTGACCAAGCACCCCGATGGGACCCCCAGTCTTACCTCCTCACACTCTCCGCAGAGACTCGCCCGTCCCCAGCCTCCCCACGGCCAGCCCGTCCCCCAGTCTTGGGGAACCTGGGGCAGCTCACATTGTACGGGGGCAGCTGACGGCCCCGCATCTTGTTTTGGGTTCGTGAGTCTCCTTCCCAGGGAGAAGCCCAGGAGGCTCGGGCGATGCTGGCTTGTTTATTTGGTTCTGTCCATGTCTGAGGCTCTCTGGACGCAGGGGCTCAGCTGGCGCTCACCGCCAGCTCGTCCTCACCGCCCTCGGGCCTTTAGGGGGACAACACCCCACCAGGGCTTCCAGTCGCTCCAGGAAGTCCCCGGGCAGGTCTTTGGCCCATCTTTGTGCTTGAGCAACTGGACGCCACACCCAGGGAGCCAGGACGCCTCCTCGACTGGCTTCCCAGCCTGGACAGCGGCGGGAGGCTGCGGCCCCATCGCCACACAGGCCTGGATTAAAGCCCTCTGTGTGCGGATCTCACTCTGTCTTTAACTCCCCACAGGAAACCGACGGGGGAGGCAGTCTCGGCAACGTGCCTCCCGAGTCCATCCCTCCTCTCTGACATAAACAGCCATGTAATTTGAAAGTTCATTTAGTTTGACCAACTCTCGTCCACTCTCCATTGCTGTGAAATTAACAGGAAAAATTACAAATTGCTAGAAGACAGGGACCTCGGACCATGGGTGCGTCGGCTTATGTAGGTTTGATAAGCTGAAGACATTAAAAATGGAAGAGACAGCTCTAGGTAGACCAGTCGGCCTGAAATTTTAATAAGCTGCAGCTCCGGGCAGAAGCCGGCATCTGGAGGGAGGGAGAAGCCGGGCTGGAGCAGCCGAGGGCCCAGTGCCCTGAAAGGAGACAGGGCCATGCCTGATCTGTCCCAAAATCCCTCCACACAGACCCTGCCAGGCCATCCAGGGTGTCATCACTCCCAGCGTGTCCCCTCCTCCCCTGCAGGGGCTCCCGGGGGCAGGGCGTTTGTCCATGTTCCTCTTAGTGCCTTAGATGCCCTGACACATGTGAGGCCAGGGCTGGGGGGGTTTAATGTTCCTTTTATAAATGATCAAGTCACTAAATACCTGCAGAGTTCATAGAAATAACAGGGACAGTTGATGAAGCATTAAAATTCCTTGCAAGTGCCGCTGAGAGAGTGTGTCTGAGGGATCCTGGGTCCACCATGGAGGCTGGCCCCACAGGTGAAGGTGCTGAAAGGCCGGCAGTGGCCTCTGTGTGTGGTGTCCGTCGTGGGGTCCACGGGGCCCTGGCCGTGGAGCAGGGCTGCAAAAGCCCCGGGAGGACAGGGCCCTGCTCACGCTCTCTGCTCTGCCAGCGGGGTGGCCATCCCAGGGTGGTCCAGCCAGGATGCCGTGGTCAGTCCTCCTACCCTCCTGTTGCAGCTCAAGTAGGAGCAGGTTTTGCCTCGATACCGCTATGTGTTTCTACCTCCATGTGACGCTGGCCGGGGAGGTGACTGAGGACACACAGAGCAGAGATGCAGGAAGGAGCCTGTCCGGCGGGCTGAGCGGCGGCCACCAAGTTATCCTGTGTGCGCTGCCCAGCTGTGTGGTCCCTGCATCACAGGCCTGAGCCTCCCGTCACCTATGGAGGCTTCCCCGTCCCCGTCTTGGTCCCGCCGACCAACAGCTCCGTGTGGTCCCTGCGAATCTGTCATCTACCATCCTTCAGCTTGGAGTGTCCCCACCGCCCCTCAGGCCGCCTGGCTGGGCTCCTGCACTGCATCTTCAGGGATCCGCACCACACGCCTGGTGGCAGTGGGCCCACCTGTCAGGGCCCCTCTGACCTTCTGAGCACCTGCCTTGCAGCACCACCCACACCGGTGGGACCTTGCCTGTCTGTCCATCAGCATGAGTCCCTCAAGGCAACAACACCGTCCATCAGCCACTGCCCCCCCAGGGCCCCTTCTGGTCCCTAAAGCTGCCCCGTGGTGGTGGTGGGCGAATGGTGGCCGACGGCAGAGCTCTGGGGGGGGTGAGAGATGGTGGGGAGGAGCAGGGCAGCCTGGGCTGCGCGGGGTTCACCTGCTGTGATGTCCCAGGTCCCCCTGGAAGGTGGTGGCGTGGTCCCGGGAAGCAGTGGCCACGTGGATCGAGTGGATGGGGGGACACAGGGAGTAGACTCATTCCTGGATGTTCCGAAGGCACAGAAAGTAAGCCTTGCTGGGACGGACGTCACGTGGGGAACAAGAAAGGACTCCTGGGATTTGTGGTGAGCGCCCAGTGAATGGTAAACCACCTTCTGATGGGGACGGCTGGCGGGGAGGGGGCGTCGGGGCTGGATTGTGGAAAAGTGAGAATCTGGACGTGGTGTGTGATGGGGAATTTTATGTGTCATCTTGCCGGGGCCACGAGGGGCCCAGAGGTTTGCTTGGACATGCTTGTGGGTGTGTCTGAGGGTGTTTCGGGAAGAGATTAGCATCTGCACCAGAGGGCAGAGTAAAGCGGGCGCCTCGTCAGCATGGGGCCCGCATCCGGTCTGCGAAGCCTGCATGGAGCAAACAGGGGGAGGAGGGAGCTTTGCTCTCTCTGCCTGGCTGGCCTCGAGCCGGGCAGGGGCTCCCTCTGCCCTCGGACTGGTACCTACACCCTTGGCGTCCTGAGCACCCAGCTTGCAGGCCGCGATGGTGGGGCTTTCCATCCCCATGATCAATGAGCCGATTCCTTGTAATAAGTCATCTATCTGTGCATATATCTTAATTCTGTTTCCTTGCAGAACCCTGGTCTAATGTTTGTGTATTAGGGGTACGTGAGCATTGACGGGACCTCCAAGAAGAGATGGCCAGAGACACTGGGACACCTGATTGAAATCCTCTGGAGACGCCTGGAAGGGGCAGCGTCAGAGGGAAGGGGCCAGACTGATGGGACTTACTGATCATTCAGGGAGGAAGAGAGGGTGGACAGCAGGGCCCGTCCATGTGCGCAGCCCTGAGTCCTGAGGTCCGGACGGGGAGGGCAGCAGACGGGGGAAGGTAGACATGGTGCAGGGCCCGTGCAGGGAGCTCTCCCACTGGGATGCTTCCCAGGAACTGCAGGATGAATCCAGGACATGACCCTCAGTGCCCATTGGACACTCAGGTCCAGGGAAGCGGTGTCCCCCCAAACCCAGGCTGGCATTTGGCCCCCACGGAGCTGGCACCCAGAGGGCACAATGAATGTTTGTTCTGTAATCGGTGGCAGAGAGTGGCTGCACGTTTGGTGCAACCTCAAGGGCACCCAGAGCATCTCCAGCCCTTTCACCTGGGCTGGTCCATGAGCCTCGGGGCGGGGCTAGGTTCGCAGGTCTCAGACGGATTCCCAGGGTCTCTCCTTTACTCAGGACTCCTCGTCCTGGCTCCTCCTCATCCACTTCCGCCCTCTGCACTTGCCCCCGCCCGCCTGGTGGGACCTGCCTCCCCTCATGTCTTCCTCCTGTGGGCGCTCGGGGTCCACGTTCCAGGTCTTTCTTTGGGGGAATGGGGGGGGCTGAGCAGGAGCTCTGACTTCCTCCCCGATTCCATGAACCCTCCCTGCGTCTCTGTGTTCCCAAGAGAGACAAGACCCCTCATGGCGGATGGGCCCCGGACCAGATGTACTTGAAGACGGTCGAAGGCCACACTCCTCTCCTGACCCTCACTTGTTCAAGCCCACCAAACTTGGTTCAACCGCATGTTTGCCAGACGGATTGACCCCCACGTTCTCTTCTCCGGGGAAAACTCACTCGTGGCCAAGAACCGCACACGGGAAACTGCCACCCTGAACGGGCTGTTCTCTTATGAGCCTGTTCTGTCCCCAGAGGAACCAGGCTCACAGGTGTTCAGGGACCGCATACCTTGGGGTTTTGAACTAAGACATTTGTGGGTACAAAACCACTAAGTAACCGGGACAGGATCTTTACGCAGCTTCTCCCTGGCCGGCCCCTGTCCCAGGGTGGGGGGCGGATTTCAGGCTGGGATGCACCCGCCCTGGGGGGGGCCTGGCTCAAGCGCCCAGCAGACCCCCACCCGCCTCTGGCATTGGGGCTGATCAAAAGCAAGGCAGAGAGAAGCATCCTGCAATTATGAGATTGAAGATGATCACACCTACAGGCCTCCGCTGGAGAGGAGCACATTTTGATCAATGATTCACGAGTTACGTGAAGAAGGAGAAATAGCGATTTTCCCCCCGCGAGGCTCGCGCTCGAGGCAGTAGCAGCCAGAGGAAGCGGGGCCAGCGCGGGCCTGGCGCTCAGGGACTCTGCGTGTCCCCTGGGGTTGTGGGGTGACTGGCGCTGGGGGGACAGGGGCGTGGAGGGCAGCACCTTCCCCGGGTTCCTTCCGGGCAGAGAGGCCAGACCTCGAGGGCCATCACTGTGCAGCCAGCATCAATGGTAGAGGGACCAGGAAGGCTCAGTGCCAGAAATTTCGACATGTTGAGACTTGGGCCCGATGGTGGGAGGTGCACCCGTGTGCGGTGAGCCCTGGAGTGAAGACACAGTGCAGCGTTGCCTGGAGAGGCCGGGTGCCCGCCAGACTCTGGGTACCTCTGGTGTGCAGGACTTGTCAAGCTTGCCAGGGCCTGGGAACCCCGCTCCTGAGGCTGGTCCCTGATGTCCAGGTGCCCGGGGCCCAGGTGGCTGTGCCCTTGGGGGCAACAGGAGGAATCCCTGATTCTGGGACCATACAGGAAAAAATCTGTACTTAAGGATGTTTCTCTTTTTAACCACACTTACCCATATTAAACATTTAGTCTAATTTTAAAAGCAATCCTTTTAAAAATAAAAAGGAAAAGTATAGAAAGTTATGAAGAGAAGTGTATGCTCTATTTTGCAGGCGGATACTTGGATGTCTTTGGTTCTGGGCAGAGGACACATGTGGGGCGAGGACAGAGTCTAGAGTTGCACCCACGTGATGAGGCCAAGCAGAACAGGACGGGGCGAGGGCGAGGAGGGGAGACGCCAGCCTCCCGTGCCAACAACACACATTCTAGTGGCTTCCGCAAATGTTTTAAATCAGAAAGAAGCAGCTGTTGTCTTCCTGATTCAAGAAATAGGAGGAGGTCTGCCTTCCAGACCAGGATTTGGGGTTGTTCTAACCCTGGTCCATGCTTCCGATGCTGCTGAAGAAACTCCCTGGCCTGTGTGTTTCACCAGCACGACCCTGACACAGGGTCCCAGCCCTCCTCTCCTGGGGAGCCCGGAGCCACCCCAGGTGGGTGGAGACTTACACAGTCAGGTCTGAGCCTCAGGTGCACTGAAATCGCATGAGAATTAAAACCACCCAGGCTGCATCCCTCCCAGCTAAGAACCTGGGACGGGGCAGAGGTGGGAGACCTGGGAGGAAGAAGCTCTGGATGGGAGAATTTCCAATGATGTGTGTGGACCATCCCCCTTCCAGGAGGCGGAGCTTCATTCCCACCACCCGGACCCCCTCCAGTGTGGGCTGGACTTTGGTGACTTCAGAAGGAGAGGATGAAGGAGAAGGGGAGGAGCCCGAGGGTCTCTAGGGCGGTGGGAACGCATCCTGATTCTTGCCACTGCCCCAGAGATCAGGGGGTCAGGGACCAGCCTCACAGCCTTGCCCTGGGTGGACAGCAGCACGGAGAGGGTGCCATGAGCCCCCTGGCCCCGGGAACGTGGGGGGTAAATGACAGGATGTCAGCTCGTTCACATTTAAGCAGGATTTTAGGATAAATAGACCTGAAATGGGAGGAGAAACAGACCTCTGCCCACAGCAGAATCCTAAGTACAAGGCCAGAGATAGAGGGGTCGAGTCAATACCACTGGATCCCGGAGCTGGAAGGAACTCCAATCCTGCCCAGAGAGAAGCCAGCCCCTGCTCCGGTTAAGATGCCTTCGGGGAGCCCAGGGAAGAGCTTGCCCAGATGGTGGAGGTGCTCAGACCTTCACTGTTCCTTTTAGGGCTTCCTGAAAACCTTTTTATCTGGGCAGCAGCCAACGCAGCCAGCCCGAGTCAGGGTGGACAGCCGTCCCTGGGCAGGGGCCAGGTCACTCACCCGGCTGGCAAAACCTCTGCTTGTCCTTCAAGGCTCACCTCAGACTTGCCTCCCGGGTATCCAGCCCCCGACCCCCCTTCCTGAGACGTTGTGGGGAGCAGCGTGCCTGACTCTCTTTGGGAGGAGGTCACCGGTGGGCCGTGGGCAGTGGGCAGTCAGCAGGTTTGATCAGGGGAGCTAATCAGACCTGAAGCAAAATAATTTGCATGAGTGTCACCACCCTGGGTGGGAAGTGTAACCAACAGGCAAGGTCACCGAGAGCTTCCCTCCCCTCTGTGCGTCCGGACAATTAGGCCAGTGGGTGGAGAGCAGCTGTGCTCACACCCTGCTTCCTGCTCTCTCATTGGACGTCCTGTGTCACCTGCTCCAGCATTGGACATCCTTGGTGGCAGGAAAGTCAGGACTGAATGCTCCCTGATGAGCTGCAGGGAGCTGGACCCCAGAAAATTTTAGGGTCTTATGACTTAAAAATTTTTTTAAATAAACTTTTAATTTTATAACTAAAGTTAATTTTTGTAAATTTATAATTACAAAATCCCAATTTCTGTAAATTTTAGATTACAGAGAAGTTGCGAAGATAGCCCAGAAAGTTCCCATGGGCCGCATAGTCAGTCTCTGCTGTTGACACATTAGTGGGGACATTGGTTACAACTAATAGACAGTTCTGTTATGTTAACTAAAGTCTACAGTTTATTTATATTTATTTACATTTATTAGGTATTATCTGATGTCCTTTTTTGTGTCTCTGGACCCATCCGGGATCCCACGTGACATTAGATGATTGTGTGTCCTTGGGCTGTGCCAGCTGCTTAGACTTTCCTTGTTTTGATGACCTGGATGGTTTTGAGGAGGATGATGCAGGTGTCTTGTAGAAGGCCCGTCAGAGGGGATTTGTCTGTGTCTCTCTCATGACTGGACTGGGCAGTGGGCTCCTGGTAGCAGCACCATGGAGGTGAGGTCCCTTCTCCTCCTCACATCCTGTCAGCCCGACTGATCGCTGCTGGTGTGGGCCTTGCACACCTGGCTAAGGTGCTTCTGTTAGGAAGATTCTCTTCCTTTGCTGCTTCTCCACACTCTACTCTTGAAGCACTGAGTGTCCCCCCAGCATCCTGTGTTCCGCCTCCCTGACCCTGGGGAGCGCCACAGGCTGGCGGGAATCACCAGCACCCTTCCGGGGTTATGCCTCCATCACCCGCCGAGCCTGGGCCGTCCGATGGGCAGAGGGAAGGACGGCGGGCTCCTGGCCTTCAGGGCTGGAAAACTTCAGTGGCCCCTCGGGGGAGGCCCCTCTCCACGCCCGAGGGCCCCTGAGCTGCCTGCAGCCACCCCACCGTACCCCTCTTTCCTTCTGAGGATGGCTGTCGTCTCCGGTTGCAATTACTCCCTCACCTTCCTTCCCACAGTTATTCCAAAACCTGTTTCCTCTTATTTCCCAGAGGGCCCCTTGAAATCAACTTTCTCCACTTTCCAAATCGGCAGAGACAGAGAGAAAATGTGTGTTTTTCTTCCTCGATCGAGATTGAATTGCTGCTTCTGCAGACGCCGTTCCTGGACGCCTGGTCCCCCGCGTCCGTGGGGTTTCGGAGGAGCCCACTGCGGGTGGAGCTCCCACTCACGGGGCGGGCGGGTAGGATCCCAGCCTCCGGGAGGTGCCTCAGCAGGGACGGTCCTGACTTAACTGCACCTGACACCCCCTGGGCTCTGGAGGGAGAGGGAAGGAATAGACATTTAAATGAGGTGATTAGCAGTTAAGAGTCCCCAGCAAGGTGAGGCTGAGATGTGTGTGAGTTCCTGATGGAGAGTTCTGGAATTACATGCGGCGTCAAAGCTCACAGGGTGAGAGTCACCTGCCCCAGCACAGGGAGAGGCAGCCGAAAGCCGGCTCTCCTCCCAGACAGAAAATGGCAGAGGGGGAAGTGGGGGCCCACATGCCTGTTAGCTCAGCATTGCTTGAAGTTAAAAAAAAAAACAAACACTGCAAAATGCCAAACTGCCCATCTATAGGAATTGGGTAAATAAATAATGGTGATACTATGCAGCCATGATAAAGAATGAGATGGGGAATAATCTGTAAGATACATTGTTAAGTGAAAAAAAATTAACCTTCAGAAAAGCAACTTAGTGGCAGCCTGTGTGTGTGAAGTAACGTTGGTGTCAGGTGGCTGCCTCAATCCTCGTGACTTCAAACAACACACGTTTGTTATCTCACGGTTCTGTGGCTGGAGCCCCACCCAGGTCTCACTGGGCTGAAACCAAGACGACTTTCCCTACCTTGACGCCCCGGAGGCGAATCCAGATCCATTCCCTTGCCTCCTCCAGCATTTCTGGGCTCGGGGCCCCTTCTCCTCACCTTGAGAGCCAGCTGGGCAGGCTGGGTCCTTCTTACATATAGCACTCTGATGGCCCCTTCTGCATCCCTCCTTCACTTTAAAAAACAGGCTTTATTTTTTAGAGTAGTTTTAGGTTCACAGCAAAACTGAGCACAAGGTACAGGTGTCGCATGTACCCTCTGCCCTTTCCCCCCCTGTATCAACACCCCCCTCCAGATGGTCCATTTGCTACGATCGATGAACCTACACTTACACGCCATCATCACCCAGACTCCACAGTTTACATCAGGGTTCACTGTACATTCTATGGATTTGGACAAGTGTATAACGACATGTATCACTATTACAGTATCATAGACAATGGCTTCACTGCCCTAAAGGTCCTCTGTGCTCTGCCTATTCATCCCTCTTTCCCCGCCACAGCCCAGGGCAACCACTGGTCTTCTTCCTGTCTCCATAGCTGTACCTTTTCCAGAATGTCACAGAGTTGGAATCACAGAGTCTGTAGCCTTTTCCGGCTGGCATCTTTCACTTAGTGATACACATTTCAGGTTCCTCCCGTGTCTCTTCATGGCTTGATAGTTCATTTCCTTTTATTGCAGAATAATATTCTATTTTCTGTATGTACCAGTGTAATTTATCCATTTGCTTACTAAAGAACATTTTGGTTGCTTCCAAGTTTTGGCAATTACAAATAAAGCTTTTTAAACCTCTACGTGCAGGTTTTTGTGTGGACATACGTTTTTAACTCCTTTGGGTAAATACCAAGGGGAGTGAATGCTAGGTAGTATGGTAAGAGTGTGTCCAGCTTTGTAGGAAATCACCACACTGTCTTCCACAGCGGCTGAACCATCCTGCGTTCCCATCAGCAATGAATGCGAGTTTCGGTTACTCCACATCCTCGCTAACACTTGGAGTTGTCAATGTTCTGGATTTTGGCCATTCTAGTAGGTGTGTAGTGGTCATGGTTGTTTAACTTGCAGTTCCATAATGCCACAGAGTTTGGTATTTCTAGCCCTGAAGTGCTCACACACACGGGCAGAATTTTCTAGAAGCAGGCATGACCCTATGATAATTTTTAAACCAAGGAGTTTTAGGTTGTAATTATGGTTCCCACTAAATTTTTCTATAGACATACATGCTTCTTTACTGCTGGGAGAGTGTTTTGCCCGATGGCTCCTGGCCCGATGAGTATCTGTTAAATAAAATTTAAATCAGGTGAAATTTCATCTCTAATTTCTGCATGGAGCCCCCCTAACTCTCTAAGACCAGCAACTTTTGGCAGGATGTGATTCTAATTATTTGGTCAGATCGACTTATTAAGAAGCTGAGATTGAAGCTCCTGTTTTAATGAGGGCACAGGCTGCCTCATCATTAGACAGACGGTTGTGACGCATGTCCTCTGGCCAAGGTCACATGGTGGGAGGGTCAGGTGGCTGCTGGCAAGAAGTCCTTATGCCATCATGGAGAACGCGGCCCTTCCAAGGTGTTGCCACAGTAATGGACTTGAAGACTCACCTCTTGTTTGAGGACTACAACAGCTAAAACCAGCGTGCCAACTATAGAAAAATAGAGGATGAAAAACAGTCAAACCTTAAGTGAGGAAGATCCCCCTTAACTTCTGGCTTGTCCTTCGTGTTTTGCAATGACTTTTACTGAGAGATGAAGTCACGACAGAATTCATTATACCCTATGTATTAGGGTTCTCCAGGGCGGCAGAACCAGTAAGATATTTATATATAACAGAGATTTATTTCAAGGAATGGGCTTAGGTGATCATAAGGAATGGCAAATCCAAAATCTATAGGGCAGGCTGCATTTATTCCTTCCCGCATCAATCCGCTTGGGCTGCTGTAACAAAATGAAATGGGTGGTTTTTAAACAACAAAGTTTATGTCTCATAGTGTTCTGGAGGGTGGAAGTCCAAGATCAGGATGCCAGCAAGGCATCCTGAGTTCTGGTGAGAGCCCTCTCCTGGAAGCCAGTCCATCAGGCTGGCACAAGTTATTTCATGCAATGTATGGTGAGGAGAGGGAAGGGTTGTGCAGCTATAGCTCATGGGGGAGACCCTCATGGTGAGCCAAGTAAGCTGTGCAGGAGACGAGCCCCAGGGCTCACCCAAACTTTAGACTTAGTTTGTCCATGCAGACTTGCTGTGGGTCTCCCTCTGAGATGGACCCTCACCCTTGACAGGGCAGGGACAATACAAATCAAGTTGAATGAGGTCACTGAAGATAGTGGATTATGAACCTCCCCCAGTTCTCTCTTCCTTAGAGCAATGAGAAAGCTGCAAAAGTTGTCAGAATCAACTTTTTCAGAACCTGAAATGAACCAAATATTTTCAGCAATCTGAAGAACATTTATTCAGTAATAACAACTGAATCTTGGTCAGAACAGTAAGCTTGGTAACATTTTATTTTGTCCTATTCTCATATTCTTTTCTGCAGTTCCACAGTAGCCTTAAAAACCAACAGCCTCCAATTATAGGGAAACCCAGCAGCCTAGCACTCACCTCAAGGGCAGAAAAGTGTTGGAGCTCCTTCCAAGCCTTATCTGCAGATGACTGTCATGATTGGACTTGTCTGGTGGCTCCTTGGAGGACCTCACATGCAAGGTTGTCTTTATTTAACCTAACTCAGAGCTTGCACAATGCAAAGTGCCTTTTTCCTGGAAAGCATTTGTCAAAAACAATAGAGGAAATTGTTAACTTTGCAGCTACCTGAGGTGGTGGATAACAGTTCAGACAAACATTAGACAAACTAAAAAGATTTTTAAAAATCTGGGGAATGAGTTGTCCACCAGGGTTACTCCTGGGAATCTAGAAAATACTTGCATGTACAGGGCAGAGAGGACAATTAGGAAGACCTGAGGAGGCCCTGAGCTCTCACCTCTGGCTGACCTTAAGGCTCTGCACAAGCAGGAAGTGAAGGTTGAGGCAGAGTTGTCATATGCCTGGTTGAGAGTTGAAGTGTGTCCCAACATGCTTATAGAACCCCGTGGCAAAGATTGGGAGACTTATGGATTCCAGTTGTTTTAGAAAGCTCTGTCCAATTATTAGCTGATTGCTAAGCTAACCAAGCAGAAACCTTAGTGTCCAAACATGACAAAGAATACTGAATTCAGAGAATTAGTTAAGAAAATCACTAAATAAACAACAATGACAGCAGTGACAACCAAAACAAACAGCAACATCAAACCCTGGGGAGGGTGGGGGAAGAATCTACTTTCCAGAGTTGTCACATTATATTATGGGAATATATAGGAAAATTTGTTTCTCAACACAAAGAAGTATATTTTCTAAGAGTGAATCCATCCAGAAGATATAGAAATTATAAATGTATATGCATCTAAAAACAGAGACTCAAATACATGAACAAAAGCTGAAAAAATGGAAGGGTAAAATAGACAATTCAGCAATAATTGTTGGAGACTTTAATATCTCATTTTCAGTAATGGATAGGACAACCAGGCTGAAGATCAACAAGGAAATAAAAGACTTGAACAACTTGTAAACCAACCAGATCTAGCAGACACTGTAGCACACTGCACTCAACAGCAGGAGAATATATGTCAGACATTCTCTGTGCACGTGGAACATTCTCCAGCACAGATCACCTGTTGGACCATAAAACAAGCCTCAGTATATTGATAAGTTTGGAATCTTACAAAGTATGTTCTCACACCACAAGGGAATAAAGTTAGAAATCAATAACAAAGAAATTTGCAAAATTCACAAATACCTGGAAATTAAACAACATATCTCTAAATATTCAATGGTTCAATGAAGGAATTGCAAATAAAATCAGAAAACATTTTAAGATGAATCAAAGCAAAAACTCAAATATTGAAACTTATGGCGTGCAGCTTGTCCATTCCTTCAAAGAAGTCTGCAAAGCATTGGCAGCTAAAGCAGCATTTAGAGGAAATTTATAGCAGTAAATGCCTATATTACAAGAAGAAAGATCTCAAATCAATAATCTAACCTTCCACTTTAAGATTAGGTTAAAGTCAAAACAAGGAGAGAGAAGGAAATAATATTAGAGAGACAATACATGAAAAAGAGAATAGAAAAACAATGCAGAAAATCAGTGAAGCTAATCTCCGAAATCTCCCCAACTGATTGACAGATTCAACACAATTCTTGTCAAATCTCATCTGGTTTCTTTGAAGAAATAGACAATTGATTCTAAAATTCCTATAAAAATTCAAGTTATCAGAATAGCCCAGTCAATCTTGACAAAGATGAACAAAGTTGGAAGACTAAAACTTCCCAATTTCTAAACTTACTATGAAGCTGCAGTAATCAAGACTAAAAAGCACTGAACTATATACTTTTTTAAAGGGTGAATTTTATGGTGTGTGAATTATATTTTGGAGAAAAAACATTTCAAGTTAGTTGACATTTTTGACGTCTGAACATTTCAGCGACATCATGTCTGCAAATTAAGCCTTCTCATAATTAGTCGCTCTAGGGTCTCTGGCAAAGGAGCATCTTGGTTTGGAAACATACCAGCGCTCCCTGGGGAGGGCTGCTGACCACGTGTGTGGCTCTTCCCCTTTTCAAACCTGGATGATATCAGTGGGGCTCCGTGTGCATGTTTTTGAACTCGAAATAAAACTTAGGAAGAATGGTTATAAAAATATTTGCTGCTTGGTAGCTGACGGAAAACGACATTTTAGGAAAACTCAGTCTTCTCACACCTGACACACCCACACACTTCTGACACCGGCTGTGTGCGGGTTTTTCCCCCACCAAGCAGTTCTGTGACACCAGCTGGGTTTCCTACAACTGGCTCAGTTCTAACGCTATCTTCCTGGAGTTAGTGTCAGATCCCACAGCCTAAGGGCTCAGTCCCACAAGACTGCTCCCCCCAACTTCAGATGCCAATCCCCAGGTTACCCACAACCTCTGTCCAACTTGGCTCTAGCTCAGAGGTTTCTGAGACACCTCCTTAGGTTCGATAAGTTGATAGGGGGGCTCACAGAACTCAGGGAACCCTTACTGACATTTATTGGTTTATTGTAGGAAAAGGATACGATAAGGGACACAGATGAACAGCCACATGAAGATGCACAGGGCGAGGTCTGGGAGGGTCCTGAGTGCAGGGGCTTCTGTCCTCCTGGAGTTGGGGTGCGTCACCCGCCCGACACGTGGTTGTGTTCACTAGACCAGCAGTTCCCCTAACCCCCGGACCATTGGGATTCCACAGCGGTTTCATCACGTGGGTGTGATCAGTATTAACTCAATCTCCAGCACATCCTGGGGGGTGGGGGTGTGGCTGAGAGTTCCAAGTTTCTGGCCGCAGCTCTTTCTGGTGACCGGCCCCCATCGGGAAGCCCACCCAGAGTGGCCTCATTAGAACAAAGGATGCTGTAATCACCCAGGAAATTCCGAGGAATTTTGGAGGCCTATGCCAGCAACCAGGGGCAGAGACCAATAAGTATTTTTCTATTATTTTCCAATATAATTTTTTGTTCTTCCAACTCCTAATGAAGGCTTCGGGCACGTGGATAATAAATCTGCCGTTCAGGGCTTGGCAGCTGCAATTAAGCTCTGGGCACTCTGTTCACATGTGCTGCCCAGGAAGGACGCTTGGAACCCCAGGCACCCTGTGTGCATAATAGATGCCGCCCCCCATCCAGTCAAGAGGAACTGGGTCTCTGGCCAGCCAGCGGCAGACGCAGCCCTCGTGCCGGCCTCGGGAACGGTGATGGATGGCTGCAGCACAGCGTGTGACCTTGTGAGGGCTCAGAGACCCCGAAAGAAGGAAGGGGGGGCCAGAGCAAGTTAGCTGGCCCCCTGGTTCCCCTACAGCCCCGAGCCTGGCTTCTTAATGAACAACTTTGCCTCCTCGCGCCTAGTTTCTCAGAGAGTGTGTTGGGAGATGGTCTCATTTGTGGCTTGAAAAGATACCTCTCTCTTCTCCCATTGGACTAGCCTGAGGCCCACAATTACTATGGGGTGTTTTTCCACAAAGTTTTTAAGAAAAAAAGAAAAAGCCCTTTCACTAAAATGAATCATCCTATTTTCTGTTCTCATGGCGAATATTTAATGAATGAAGCAATTTAGAAGTCACTTAAAATGTTATTGATGAGGCAGGGCCACAGAAATCAGCCCAGGGATATGGTGAACTCCAGAGGCCTGCACCAGCCCAGCACCAATTTCAGACCATAAATAAAGAAGTGCAGGATGTCTGGTGCAGGGAGCTACTTGGAACTTTAAAAAGAACGTAAAGTTGTAGACGAACGCTTCCAGGGCGCCCTGCCCTCCCCGTTCATCTCACAATCCTCTCCCCACTGCTACTCTCCTTCTACCCCATAAAATAGCAGGCATGCCAGCAGAGAGCACGCCTCTCATTTTTAATACGGTTTTATTTTCTTGGCACATAGTAGGTGTCAGTATAATTTTATTAAATGAATGGACTGATATCTGACTGTTTCCATGAACCACCGTCACTGGCCCTTCCTTTTAACTTGCTCACGTGCTGTCCGCACCATCCAGGGCTCCATCACACTGGCCACATCGGAAATGCCGTCATTATGCGCTGGGGTTGGACCAGGTCAATGCTGAGTCTTCCCTCTAGGTTGTCTGCTCATGAAATCAAGTTAGTGGGTCCTCATGGAGCCCCTCCATCCCCTCATGCTGGAGTCTGCAATTATCTCAAGAGCGACTGACCATTTGTGTCTCCTGGTTGGAGCTGCCTTGCAATGCTTTGTCCTTGGCCTGACCTTGGATCATCCCAGGTCACTTTCCTTGGACATGCTGGGGAGAGCCTGCATGTCAGGGACAAGAACCTCTGGAATAGCTTGACCCTCTGACAGAATACCACCTCTCTTAAAATATTTGAAAGTTTTGGGGAGTTGCAAACGACCTTGACAGCGCTCACCCCCTGGGACAGTGGGTCTGGGCCGACGGATGATGTGCTCCTTTCCTGCACGTGTTAGGTCGTCGACATTAGTAGCTGTTCTTATATCAGTGCAGTACTGGCTTCTGTATTTGACCATCAGGGATGTGGATGGCCAGGCCGGTGGGATCGCACCATCCCTGTACCAGTCCTCAGATATGAGGCCCTGAGCCCACTCCTTCTTCAGACAAATACCCATATATCATCCCCTGGGTGGAACTCAGAAGGGTGGCAGCAGAACAGCTTACTTTTAAAATGAAACAACCAGAAATTTGTGAAAGGAAAAAGAAAAAAGATGGGTGAGTTTTTGGAGGTAGAAACCCAAGCCCAGAGAATCAAACAAAATTGAACATCCCCCCTAGTAGAAACTAGGAAACTTCACCTTTTATGTGCCAGATAAAATGATAAGGTGGAGGAATCACTAGTGGAAAAACAGAAAAATGACACAGTGTGTGAAGCATATAACGATCAGCCCAGATCACACTTTACAAAATGGTCACTCTATTTGTTTTTGTTTAGCTTTTTTGTACTTTTACCATGTATGTGTGTTTGCTTGTTTATTTGTGTTTTCCCTGAGTTTGATATGGTTTCCAGACATCTCTGTTATACAAGATATGAATACACAAATCCTGAATCAAAATGAAGGGGGTCGGTAGACAGGGGGACAGCAGTTGGCTTTAAGTTTCCAAACTACAAACAAAGAGAGAAACAAACAAACAGGTAATCACAACAACAGACAACAAGCCCCAGGGCAAAGCTACCCAGCACCGGGTAGAAATGTCACGGCCTCTCCAGGAGTGGGCAGGTGGGGGTAGGTGTTGGGTCGTGGGATGCAGATCAGGGCCCATCTTCTCCTGCTGGCAGCACCTCTGGGTTGAAGCCCAGTGCGGGGTGCCCACACCAAGTCAAAAGGCAATTATTTGAGACCAAAACTTTGCTACCTTGGTGTGACGCCGCCGATGATTTGGCTTAAGCTGAGAAGTCTGTCACCCATGAGACAGACATGGGAGGTCTGTTGAAGGCATGAGTTCTGTTCCTTGAGGTGGGTCTTGAATCAGCCAAAGTGGGAGGCTCCTGGAGGCATGTGGGATGGTTTTGGTTGCACAGGGATGATCATTTTTAAATTTTGATAATTTTATTTTTAAAAGTATTATAAAAAATATAACTAGGTCATCCAACCTGTAACTTCACAGTGATGTAAGCTTCCCTTCAAAATAAAAGTATTCAGGGAAAAAAATGAGTGACTTGAATGGGAAAATGTAAGTATGGGTGTATGAAGATGCTAGTATGTGAACGCGGAGGTGCGGGGCTCACGGCTCTAAAGTGAGCTGGCTGGGACAGGTGCTCCTGATAACTAATTGAGCTGACCTGCTATGTAGTGTTGCCAGATATAGTCCAATTAAATATTGAAGGATTCACACCCAAAATGTCTGTTTTTGTTTTAGAATAATTGAACTCAGACTTTCGTTTCTGACAGCAATTAGAGAGCAGACCAGCTGATTTCTGAGATGGTCCCATTAGTGACACTAAAACTGAGCTGTCAGCACGGAGGAGGATGACGCCCTCGGTTAATTACTGATCCAGCCACTCTGAACTGCACGGCGGTTTCCAACAACTCAGTAACCAGGGTCTGAAAGTTTGAGGTTTGGCCCTGGCGTTTCCCGAAAATTATGAGGGATTCATATGTGACTTTTGCCAGAATGTTTTCATATAGGATCGTTGACTTTGACCTAATTTTTTTCCCAACAATGTGAACTGTAATCCTACTTAGATTTCAACTGTCCTATAATTTGCAGTGTCATTGACAAATAAAAAAAGCCACCGATAGAACTTAAGTGCTTATTAATAATAATCTCAAAATGATTATGTACATTGGAAAATGGATCTGTCTGATTAATGCTGACAATAATCATTGTTTCACAATTGTATGAAGACTTCCAGTTTTCACAGAGGTTTTCTTTTGACTTAGGGGGAACCTCAGACCTGGGGGGCACCGGTAGGATTAGCTGGGTGTGTTCTGCAGATTTCCGCAAGTTGCCCCAATCTGGTGTCTCACCCACGAGATGTCAAGTCAGAGTTTGCGTGTTCAGAGTTTGACGTTGATTTCAGCCCATGGCTGCTTCCTTAAATGAGGTTTTTTTACAGGTGTTTTTGAACCTGATTCTGATGTGTGGGTGCATTATACACACAAGAGACGCAATTAATTTTCAGCCAGTATTTAATCCCTCTTCCTATAGCTTTGCCTGGAATGCGTTTTCCCGTCTCAGAAAATCTGGGCTTGGTCACTTGAGTGCTGTGGCCAGCTGAGTGTCAGAGGGCGGGAACTGAGCCAGTGTGCTCACGTGGCCTTGCCCTGGAGCCCCTGGGGTCCCCTGATCTGGCGTCCGGCTGCTCTGCCCCTCCTGCCTGGGCCCAGCATCGCCCCTCATGGAACAGGCTTGAGCCCCAGACAAGCCCAGCCTGGGCCAGTCAGTCTGCAGTCGCCCTGTAGATTGATCAGCGTGAGAATAAGCACATCTTACAGGAACCACCAGGTTTGGGGGTGGCTTGTTACCCACCATTACCGTGACAATACAGACAGGTGCATCTACATTTGCCTCACTAGAGCTGTGACTATAATTGGAGGACAATTAAAGAGTTTGCCTGTGATCCAATATTTATTACATTTAAAGTAAGTATTCTAAGGCTGAAATTCCTTGTGTTCTCCATAAATAATACAAATATTAAAATATATTCAATTGGGACCACAGAAAAATCTAGAAGAAACTAAGAAAGGTAAGAGTAGTAACGATGAACAGAGGCACTTTCCTCTGTCAAGACAGAATTTTAGACCAGAAAAAGGAGCTTAGACTTCATCTAGCCTGACAGTTTCCAACTTGAGCCCACTGCTTTTCTTGCAAAGCTAGTAATTGGAGTCCATGATCTATTTTCAATAGTTGATGGGCCTGAAGTAACGCCTATACTCACCTGTATTGAAGCACAGTGACAGGCCAATTTCAAGGTCCCTCGGCTGGTCCCTGATCCCATGTCCCTGTTGAAGGCATGAGAAACACAAGTGTCCCTGGGGTGGGGGGAGCACAGAGGTGGTGACAAGCAGAGAGATTCACACTCCCTGAGGGAATCACTGGCTCCACGGCAGCTTCACAGTTTGCTTTCACACAACCTCCTGGGCGTTTCTCAGCTGTGCCGCAAACAAACAAGCCCTCAGCAGAGACTTCTCACCTATGGGACACCTGGCCCCGGAGCGTCAGCTGAGACTCTGGCTGGGGCAGCTGTCGGAGGAGCAGCCTTTACAGCACATGCAGCTCTGGAGGAGAGCAGCCCACCCTGCTGGGCACAAGCCATTTGCTCCTGCTGGGGCGCTGGGACTTGGTCTGTTCACCTTCCATGGTCCAGAGCCATGGCCAGTATCCACGGAGTGAGAAGTGCCCCCTCCTACGAGTGACGGAACCATCACAGGAGAACGGATGGCAATAAACCTTCCTCCCAGGAGATGGGGAGCGGATACAGGAAGAGGCTCCGAAGTCATGATTCTGCATGAAACTCCGCTTCATGGAAACTCAAGATGCAAGAGGAAGCTTCTCTCCCGGGCATCGGCACACACAGGAGGGAGGGAGGGACCCTGTGTGTCCTGGTGCCCTGAGGGTGACAGCGGTGGCCTGACCTCCAAATCCATGGTTCCCAGGGGTGGTCCTGCTCACAGCTGGTCTGGGAAGGACTTCATCTTCACATAAGTCTAGAAGTTCCTTGCTTACGTAAGCACAGAGTGAGATGCTGGAGACCTCACATTTAGGGACCGCACACACAAATGAGGGCACCACTGGGCTTTCCTCAGGACCTCTGGGCAGTGACTCTGGAGCAGTTGCCTGATGGCCCCGGCCAGCTGTTCTGGGAGCTCAGAGGAGGAGGTGCCCTCACTGCCCCGGGCAGCCAGTTGTGACTCTTGATTCCTTCTGTCTGTGCTTCTTTATGACAAGTTATCATTAGTTCAGCTTCATTGTGATTGATGGGGCTGCTCTGGAATATTTACGTAACCCCATGACAGCAGTTGGATGATGCATATTTTTGGCAAATATTTCTGACTTAGAATGTCCCCATAATTTTATTTTAAGATGCACACTCAACAGTTCAAATACGAACAATCCATTCATTCATTTATAAGACAGATACATGAACAGTGTCGCCGAGTCTGCCTACTCAGAAACATTCAGTGTTATCCCTGAGTTCTAGTTCCCTGGAGAGGGTCATGCAGGTGGGAGAGGCCTCCCTTTGTCCTTCCTCAGGCGGCTGCAGTCGGCTCGTCCTTGAGCCCTCAAGCAGTGGCTCAGCGACGGGACTCGGGGCAGCGCCAGGCAGGCAAATTCAGGGCCAAGAACCTGATGGGACTCGTCCATATCTGATGTTCACCTGCGTCCTCTTGGTCTGGTCAGACACCCCTGCCCCCTCTGTCATTCCCTGGCCCCAGGGCTGCCTGGGCTCCTGTGACCCTGGAGCACCCCTTACCCACCCACAGCCAAAGACAAACGACGTCTCCACTGGGGGTTTCCGGCAACCTGTTACATGTTGGGGCTTCCGGAAGCTTCCTTAGAAAAGGAGTGTATGTTTTCCATGGAAACTACTACGCAGCCTGTTTTATTTTATTATTTTTTCTTTTATTAAAATGAAGCTTGTTTTAAATGATAAAGAGTAATTACAAGGTATTTAATTCAACACAGCCAAGTTCCTAGACCATCTTTGAAAGGGATGAAGACTCACCATGGAAAGGAGAAAAAAGCCAGACTCTGGAAAACAGAAGTTGTCAAATCTGTTTCACTGAGTGTTTTGCCTGATGTGCCAGAGCATCAAAGTGGGAGGACCACCCCACCCTGCCCCCTGCCCAATGCTCAGGGAAGCCCCTCCCCGCGCAGTCAGGGAACCTCCACAGGGGTCAGGGGAAGCTTCTTTCTGAAGGTCATGGGGTCTTCGTGAAGGGTGGACAGGTTCTTTGAGGGCAGGCTGGCCGCTGTGTTTTCAGTTGTCAGTGTGCTTTGTAGTTTAAGAGGAAAGTGCCACACAGGGGCCGCTGGGAGTCTGTTGCTTTGGGTCCAGGATTACAGCAGCCGGAAGACTCACTGACACCTGTGCTCTGATGGGGGAGGAGTGCCACCTGCAGACACACGGGGTCCCAGAGAAACAGAGCCCTGGGGACTGGCCATGGGCAGAAGTGGACGCAGAGGGTCTGCCTGGTTAGGGAGAAGTGGGTGTGCCCAGCGGGTCTCATGTTGGACCTGCTCTGCCCCGGCGGGTGCCTGGAAGTTGTGCAGAGACAACTGGGCAGAGTGAACTGGATCCAGTTAAACTCAGGAAGGAGCAGTCACCCCTTCTCTGATTCCTGAGCAAATCCCAATAGGATTAACAATTTTGCTGTAAACAAAGAAATCAGAAAAAATACATGACTATTGGTACAACCTTTGTGGTGGTAACTTTGTGTTAAGCGTGGAATCAAAGGCAGAAAACAGCAAATATTTCTGACTGTTTACTGAAAACAGTAAATATTTCTGACTGTTTACTGAAAACAGTAAATTTGACTCTGGCTTACAAATAAGTAAAGTATAAAGATCCCTAAAATAATTTGACTGTGAATAACAAGGAAGAAATGGCTTTGCCACAGTTAGGAAAGGGTTAACACGGAGAATGGCAAAGCGCTCTTACAATTCAAAAGAAAGGGGAAATATTTTCATGCTCTAACAGAAAAATGGGCAAAGGGCCCCTTCGTTCAGTCATTCACTCACTCACTCACTGATTCACTCGTTCGTTCGCCGGATGAGCCCATCCAGGTGCCCCTTGCCCGGCACAGCTGTAGGTGTGAGGCTGGTGTGTTGCACCTGCCTCACTGGAGCGTGTATTTCCTCGGGGGGGGATGGGAAGCAGGTCAGACAACCGACATTTAAATAAGCAAATCTAAAAATGATTTGATTGCGCTGGGGGTCGAGGAAAAAATAAACACCTGACATGCAGTCCTCCCCTCGGAGCGGATGGGTGGAGCGAGGATGGGGTGGGGGGGTGGGGGGGTGGGCCCGGGGGCGAGAACTGGTGCGGAGAGCTCCGAGCAGAGAGCCCAGAGGCTGCGCTTGGCTTGCTGGGGCCGCTGTGAGACTGGAGTAGAAGGATGAAGTGCCAAGGGCTGGGCCGAGAGCCCGAGGAGGGCGGGCCTGGACCGGAAGGCGGGTGTGGGTTTGTCCCAGCCGGGAGGCTGGACCCAGGAGGGCCTGTCCTGTGGCCGCGTGTGGCCGACTGAAGGGGTCGGGAGTGCCATAAAGGCATCAGTTGCACCAGTCCCGGTGAGCGATCAACCATCACACCCACCGTTTTCCTCCCGTTTTCTTTTAAACTCAGCAATGGCATGGCTTTCAGAAAAGTGCAGACTCACGTAGCGTTGTTTAAATTTACATTGTTTTCAGGGAGGAGATCTGAAAATGTACAATGAAGCCCTAGAAGTCTCATGCCATTAGCAGTTTTCCTTATATGATACTCAAGACATTTTATCCTGAGGAAATATTGATGGATCTATTAATGGGCTATGCAAAGATGCAGCTCTAAGAATGTTCATTGCAGCGTTGTTTACAATAATGGAAATTAAAAACAACCTAAGGATTATGTTAGACTCATTCATAAACCCATATCCATAACACGGAGTATTGGCCCCTATAAAAATGACGTGGAGGACCGCATCTCATAAGATAGAAAGTATGTCTGCTTATGAAGACGCATAACAGTTTACGAAATGATGTATAATGAGTAGCGCTAATGAGGGTGGGAACACTTCTGCTTGAACGTACAGCAATGTTTCATATTGTTACAGGAGGGGAAACAGGAAGAGGATGGTAAAGGCTGGACCAGGGGATAAACGGACACAGGTGCCAGGCCACACGACAGGGGGCTCCAGCCCACAGGCAGCAGCCCCCCGGAACCTCTGTAGCCGTCAGCCCAGACCTGTCCCAGCTGCTGCCCTAAATTTTGCTCCTGCTTCCAACTCAGGACCCACGAGAGGAAGCAAATCCGCTCCCTAAGCAGTCACAGGACGCCCTGCCTCTGATGAGCGGCCCCGTCAGCGCTCGCCCAGGCTGACATTTATGCCACTAGGAAGCTGTCCCTCTCCCCTGTCCTGTCTCTACAGTCACCTAGATGGGGCCGGCTCCTTCACTACGGAGATCTCTGCACAGGTGACCTCTGTCTGTTCTCACGTGGGTGGTCACTGTGTTCTTCCACAGTTTTTATGGCGGCCCTTCCAGCTCTGCCCACCACCCATCCCTGGGACCCCAACCTTCACCCGGTTCCTGGACCCACGGCCTTGCTGTCTGTGCTGTGTCCGTCAGCCCCGGGTCTGAACTCCACTGTCCGCGGTGAGTCCTTCGGCCATTTGTTCTCCGTGTGATACCAGCTGTTGCCGTTGGTCCTGTTGGGTTTGGCCCCCGTGGTGGAATCAGGCCGTTCCTTCTCACGCCTTTTTGGTGTCTGTTGTGCTAACCCTCGGTGTTGTGTTGTTTGAAAGTAGCATCTGTCTCAAGGAGATCCCAGGGCCTCCCTTGGGTTTCAGGCCTTTGCACTTGGACTGAATTACACCCCCAGCTTTCCTGGGCCTTCAGCTTGCAGACCACAGTGCTGGGACTTCTCAGCCTCCATATTTACAGTAGGCACCTCAAGCTTACCGTGTCCACATCTGAGCTCTCTATTCTTTTCTAATTAAAGTTGCCCTCCCCCAGCCTTTTCCTCTTCACAGATGACATTTTCTAGCCATTCCTGTATCTTTCGGGTCCAGTGAGCTCCAGACGTGACCCTGCCCACACCTTGAGAGCACCTGCCCTTTCCCTGAAAAGCTGTAGGTCTTCTGGTTCCTCTTTGTCAACACCCACAGTCAGGAATCCAGGAAGGCTGACCCTGAATATACCTGGGCCACAAGCCCTTCTCTTGAAATCCCCCCTCCACTCGGCTCACATCCCCTGGCGTTACCTGGCCCCCAGGCATCCTCACACCCACCTGTACCTTTGCCACCTGTTCCCGGCGTGGCCGCCATGGGGGCTCCTAACGCAGAGCCTGTGTCCCCGCTTCACTTCCTGCCCCTAGGGAGTGCCTGCCCAAGAGAACAGATGGGCCCCAAGGGGTCTGCTCTAGGGGTCCCTCCCTGCCGTCTGCCCGTCTGTCCTCCCGACAGCCCTTTGCCCCCAACTCGGGGCACTAAGGCTTCCTGCCTGTTCTCACTTCCTTGTTGCCTTCCACCTCCAGGTGTAAACTGCCCTCTGCTCTCTGCTGGCCCACCCTTCAGTGCCCCGATCGCCTTCTGGCACAGTCTACATGTTTCAAACTTTGTTTCTTGTCTGCAGGTTCTGCGAAGGCAGGATGGTGGTTCTGTTGGGTGTGCGCTGAGGGCTCAGAACACAGATGGGCGTCTGGGACACGTTGCAGCCCTGGGCAGATTGAATGAATGAATGAATGAGTGAATGAGTGAACGGAGGCCCCAGCATCCACGTCAGGAAGCCTCCCAAGGCCAATGTGCTGCTGGCCAGACAATGTGGACACCTGAGCAGTTCCTCTGCGCCTCCTGCAAAGACCCAGCCAGGGCTGACGGCCGAGGGGCTGGTGTGGGGAGGCCTGGCCTTGGAGACCCGCCAGCTGGCAGGTGTAACTAGCGGTGGGTAATTAGGCTCTGTGTTTCAGGGCTCTGTCATCAATTCTTGTAAATGTCACCTTGCGCTTTGCTTTTTCCTGGACCCAATGTTATTTTTCCCTCAAGCAGCATTTGGGAATTCAGAGAGATTTCCTATGCATATGATTTAGCGTCCCACATCTTCAGTTCCTGATTAAGCCTGACAGCGTCTTTATAAAGTGAGTGGTTAATAGAGGTGAAAAACTGTTTTCACAATGATTCCTTTTCCCATCCCAAGAGGTGACTCGGAAGAAGTGCCCTTGTTAAGATGTGGGCTTTGCTTCCAGTCTTCCTCAGCATGACACACGACACAAGAGCCAGGAGGCTGGCTTGGGAATTACGGATACTTAAATCGCATTACAGAGAGATGTGGAATTATGCCTGATTAGCTGTGGAATCTATTTAAGAACATTACAGATTTTTAAGTGACATTCAAAATAGTCCTAGGATGTTGGCACTGAGCGAGAGAACAGAACCTTGCTGTCTTGTCTCATATCCACGGCCCCTCAATAACTCTTCCCTGAATGTATGAAAAAAATCTTTTCACGCAGACTAGAGAGCTGAGCGTACGTGTCAGCACTGCTTGGGAGAATCCCTCCTAGAACCGGTCAGTATCGCCAGCTTGCGGCTCCAAGGCTGAGGATGCTTTCCCAGGTGTCACTGCTGTGTAGTAAACAGCCTGTCGGGCCCTCTGTAACCTTCAACCTTTCAGAGGGTGCTTGGCTGTGCCTCCCATCCCTTAAAGCAGACCCCACTCTCGATGCAGACTAAGACAGCCGCTCAAAGGCTTGTACCCAGGCACGGAAGCAAAATTACCCTTTGCTCTGTGATGAGAGTTGAGGCTAATTTTATCCCCCCGTGAGCCAGGGCACTTGGGATTTTTCATGACAAAGTAATGACTTCCAGGAATGAAATAAAGTCTATACACAATTTCATGGAAAATGGATCACTTCTGGAAAATAATTAAAATGAATCAGGTGAAGTCTCTTCTAGCCGTGCCAGAAGATAGAAACGGGTCATCCGTAACCATGGGGAGAGGACTTCCGGGCCAACTAACGACTATACTCGTGCTATTAATAAACGCTCTTATTAGCTCCAGAAATGGACAATTTCCTTGCTGTCTTAGTACCCTTAGTCGTGCTTGTCTTGAAACCACGGTGCTGACCGCGCTGGGAAGGGAAAACATCTGAGCAGTGTGTGACAGAAGGATGGCTAACCAGAAAGAGACAGCTCTTTGCTCAAAGCTAGTTGGAAATCTCGAAAACGCGTGACTCCTTACTACAAAACGATGGCACGGCTTCCCATTCAAAGCCGTCAGCTGTGGGGATGTGTTTGGGGTGTGCAGGCAGAGCAGCATGCCTGGTGCCTCTGGAAGCAGGCGGGATGTTGGCAGAGAGTAAAGCTCAGCTGGGGCTCCCACTTTAAGACAGTGTCTGGCTAACAGCTCCCCATGCAGCTTCTCCAAATTGCTCATTAAAATACCTGGGAGGACTCAGAAAAAGAAACAGCCAGAAACATTGAAATCCAGCAGTGTAGCCAGCTCCACCCCCCAGCCAGGGAAGGACACCTTCTGGGGGGGCGGGGGCTGGACGAGGGGAAGCAGCCTGGACACTTGGGGGATGGACGGGAGGCTCTTCGGTGGGGGGACCCCAATTCGAGGGTCGGTGGCCATCCTGATGTCTGTGTATTTCTTCACACGTTAAAAAATATAAAACAAAACACAAGGTCCCGTAAGTTTTGTTCAGATCCACCGATAGGACTCTTACTTGACTGTTTTTCTCCCACACAAATTACCATTTGCTCCAATGTGATGACCTGAAGCCTGAGGGTCCAGGCTCACAGACCCTTGGCCTGTGGCTCTGCTACAAAGTCTGTGACAACATCTCATTGTCTGAAACTATTCCATATGCTTGAGAGGTTTTTGTTTTTTTCTACTATTCTAGGATAACATTCTCCTTTATTGCTATACTTCTTTCTTCCTTCCTGGCGATATTTCAGATCAGCGCATGAAGCTCCAGGATAATTCCTCCTGAGAGTTTGTCCAGTTCCTTCCCTCCTTCCCTTGATGTATCCTCACTGGGCTCCTGCTCTATTCTGGGTCCTGGGCCCTCAGGAGTCACAAACAAAGGTCCAGCCTTCCAGGACTCTGGTGGGAAAGTCTGAAGACAATGATGTTCTTCCCAGAAGTGGGACTGAGCTCACATCCATCCCACCCCACAGCCTGGGTGGCTATAACAAAATCCCACAGACTGGGTGGTTTAAAGAACAGATGTTTATTTCACTGTCTGGAGGCTGGATGTCCAAGATCAGGGTGTCAGCAGATCCAGTGTCTGGAGGGCACCATCTTCCTGGCTTACAGGCGGCCACCCACTCTCCACGTCCCCACAAGGTGGCAAGAGAGTGGATCTGGGATCTCTTCCTCCTCATATAAGGGTCTAATCCCATCAGGTGCCCCACCCCAATGGCCTCATGTAAACCGCCTAATTCTACCCCATCAGAGGAGGGGCTTCAAGGTATGAACTTTGGGGGCATACAGACAGTCCATACATACCCCATTGCATCCCTTTGGCATCATCTGTAATGTGATGCCCTTCTTTACAGAACTCTTGCCACTTCTTATTCTGTCTGTTGATACATACTTAACACGTTTGAGACTGTTACCAATGTAAAAAGGGACTACTTTTCCTAATGTGTTTTTCTCCATTCGAGAGCTATTGATTACATGTGTTGATACAAAGTGCCACGCTGTCTTACTAGTTCTGGTCATTTTCCAATTTTCCTATTGAATTTCTAGGTGACTAAACATACTGTTTCCAAACAAGGATCTTTTCTTTCCAGGGTTCATTTATTTCTGCGTCTTGTGGCTGACAGGGCAGCACAGTGAGAGCGTGTCTAGGCTGTGGACCCTGATTCAGCTCCCGTCTCCATGTTTAACCACCAGACACTGGGCCGAAGTCCCAGATTCTCGTCTCCGAGGTGGGTGATCCAAACCATTGTTGTATCAGAGATCATTAGATCACTACCCTGGACACTGCAGGAGAAGCACTTGGACACGTGGCGGAAAAGACCAGCTGTCTTTAACCCCCGCATTTTCTTGTTTGATTAAGGGTCCCAGAAGAAGGTGAATAACAGCAGAGAGCACAGGTGGCCTGGCTCGAGGCTGTGAGAACAATTCTGAAGTTTTGCACCAGCAAGTGGTCTCTTTGAGCACTTTGAGAGCACAGCCTCTGTCAGACTGAGGAAGCTCTTCCCCAGTCCTCATCTTCTACGGTTTTTAAACAGGAATTGGTGTGGACTTTTGTCAACTGCTTCTTCAGCATCAACTGAGGTGTCCTTGTGGCTCTTCTCTGATGAGGGCGAGAATTCCATTAACGGGTTTTATTAATGGCACTCATCTGTGAATCCACCCAGAAGGTGGGTTCAAGACCAAGAGGTTTCCAGTGAGAGTGTGGAGGAGGGGCCTGTTGAAGGGAGCTGACTGTAGGGACCATTGAGATGAGAACAAAAGAAAAAGAACGCCCCTCCCCCCCACCCCAAGAATGACCAGGTGATCCAAGAGCCAACCTGTGAGGCTTTGGGCAGAAGGGCGTGGTCAGGGGCCAGCAGGAAACTGGTGATTGTGCAGAGTCTAGCAAAGGACCTGCCTCTTGGGGAGTCGGCAGAGTTTGGGCATCTGATGAGGGACGCTGAAGCTCCAAGGAGTGACCGCTGAGACCCGAGGGTCTTCGCTGGGCTCTGTGCCAGCCCAGAGCGGGGTCTTCAGAGGAGCAGAGTGATCTGCTCAGGACCATGGGGGACCCCAGGCCTTTCCGCCTCCTCCCCCCTCACTTCCTGCCCCTTCCTCGCTGGACTGAGCCCTGCTGGACACCAAAGATGAGGGTGAGATGGGCACATGGCACAGAGGACCCCCCTCCAGCCAGGAGAGGGTTAAGGGCATATCTGGAGAGGCCATTGGAAGACGCCAAGTCCGTCCAAAGGCTATCTGTGTTTTCAAAGGAGAAAGTATTGTTTCCATTAGGTCCAGAAGAGAAGTCCGGATTTAATTCAACCTTCATTGATCAACATGTTCCTGGAGAAAAAGCAAAGCTGGGTGAGGCTCCTTACTTGTTCAAATCATAAGATCATATAAGACGGATGCAGCCCAAGGACCAAATGTAGGGTCTGATTTAAATGAGTCCGTCTGTGTACAATGCTTTAGGACACGGAGGTGTGAACAACTGTCCCTTCTGCACAGAATATCAAAGCCCAAAAACCTGTCCCCTCCCCCTGAGCAACTGCTGGCCCTCCAGGCCTCAGCTAGGGTACCCCGTGGCACAGTCAAGTTGACACATAAAATTAACCATCACAGGCCATTTCCACTTCCTGCTGTTATGACAAAAAATGCCCCTGTGACAACCTTATCATCTCTTTGGTGACAGTTCACACTCAATGCCTTGGGTGGGAGCAAGATGCTGACCCAGGGGCAGCTGGAGGCATTGCCAGACTGCCCCCAAATTGTGTTTACTCCCCCATCAGTGATGTGTTTTGCAGACATGTTTTTAATTTTAGCTATGCTGGTGGGTGGGCTACACCACATTTTAAGGACAACTGCCTGCGCTCTCGTCTGTGCCCCCTGGAGAGCAGTGCGTGCTCTGTGCCCTGGAAGATGAACTGAAGAAAAGTGGTTTCCTTTCAGTTGTATTCGTTCTGATTCTTCACCTAACTCAGCATCTGACCTTGAAGAGGTCCCTTTATCTCTTTGGGTCTCAGAAAACTACCTCCTGGCTGAGGTTGCAGACCACTGATCCCTGACTCCTTCCCAGGGCCACCATGCTGGGGAGATACACACCTCTCCCCTGGGGGACCATGGTCTTCGAAAGCAGTGACGTCCACCCTGGACTTGGAGCCCTGGATCCGATGACCCCAGGTCTCTTCCTGATCTAGCATTGCCTGTTCCCTAATTGATCACTACAGAAATATGGATGGATTGGTAACTGTTCCTGGTGGGTGCTTGGTGCAGGGAATGCAGAGGAAAACAGGATGTTCACATTTTAATACATTTAAACAGAATTAGTCTGTTCTGGTCATTAGAAACATGGGCAAGTACTTGTATGTTTTCCTGTTCTCTGTGTGACCCAAAGTGGGGCTGGGTGTGGAGGGCAGTGGTGCAACCAGAGGCTGAAGTCCTGGTAGGAACCGTGATGTTTCCCTGGGCTCAAGTTCTTCATCTCTCCCTCTTCCTCCCTCCCTCCCTCCCTCCCTTCCTTCTTTCCCCTTACCCCCTCTTTCGTTATGGAATTCTTCAAACATGCGCACAAAAGGATAGAATAACTTCCTGGACTCCCTGTGCCCATCACCCAGCTCCAAAGCTCATCAGTGCTCTGGTTTCCCTACACCATTAATGGTGGATCAGACAGGCATTTACGCATATCATAAAATGCAGTGTGTAGACAAGCCCCTAAGTAGCTATCACAATCTACTTAAATTCATTCACATTCCCATCTTGACAGACTTGCTTGATAGAAATAATACATTTGCAAGACAATACCTATTCTGACATGTGATCATGCCTCAACAGTACACACCTTATATTAAGTCTTTGTGTTAACAAGCAGTATGCGAACTATGATTTTCCTTTATTTCCTTGTTTTTACAGCAACATACATTGCATAAGTCTGGATACTTGAGTAAAATGTACAGACTAAAAATTGCAAAAATAGTATAGAGAAGAGGAAAGTATTTTAAGAATAGGAAAATAGAGAAGTATTTTGAAATATGCTGACACCCAGATTATTGGCTCCTTGTTTCTGTGAATTAAATTCAGTGCATATTTATGACAGGGTGAAGATCAACCCATGATATAATTGAATATCATGAATAAGTACAGTAGTACTTGTTGTATATATTTGTTTCCCCCAGTATTCCCTCACAAATCAGCAGCAGTTTAATTGTTCCCCAGCCATAGTTGAAACTGGTGAGCCCAGACTCTCTTGCTTACTGTTAGGTAATAGAGAGTGCTATGGTCACCTTTTGTTGAAAACCCTTTTGGTCAAAAAATGAAATGGCCATTCCCTGAATTTGATATTATATCAAATTTTTCTCCTTCTAAAGAAGTCAGAAAAGGAGTAAAAAGGGAACAAAAAACAATGTAAGACAAATAGACAACAATTTGCAAGATGATAGACATAAAGAATAGCAATATTCACGTTAAATATAAATGGTTTAAATGCCCCAATTAAAATTCAAAGATAGTCAGGTTAGTTTAAAAAGACTCAGATATATGCTATTTATAAGAAATTTACTTTAAATATAGAAGACCTATAGGTTCAAATGAAAATAGTAAACAAGTATATCCCATGTTAACCCTCTTATATGAATGACTGAATAAATATCAGACAAGGTACATTTTAGAGCAACAAACATTACCAGGGATAAAGACTGTCACTTCACAATGGTAAAATGGTAAATTCACTAAGGTCACATAACAACCTTAAATTCCTATGCACCTAATAATAAGCTTGAAAATATAAAAGCAAAAACTGATATGATAAAAAATAAGTTAAAAAGCTATAATTATATTTTGAGATTTAAAAACTACTCTCTCCATTATTGACAGAATAAGTAGATAGAAAATAATTATATATAAGGCCAAAATTCTATCAACATACTTGAAATAACTGACATTTATAAAATACTCCACCTAACAACAATAAAATTCACATTCTTTTCAAGGGTACATGAAACATTTACCAAGACAGACCATTATGAGTCATAAAAAAGTCACAGTGTATTGAAAAGGATTTAAGTCACACAGAAGTTGTTTCTGAATACAATGGAATTAAATTAGAAATCAATAAAAGAAAAAAAACTTTGAAAAATACCCCAGTATTTGGAAACTAACATATTCCTAAATAGCCAATAATTCTAAAAATGAAAAGGGAAATATAGAAAATATTTTGAATTGACAGAAAATTAAAATACAACAGATCAAAATTTGTGTGATGCTGCTAAAGTATTTCTTAGGGGGAAATTTATAGCAGTGAATGCTTATATTAGAAAAAAAGAAAGATCTTAATCAAAGATCTCTAGGAGACTAAAGTAAGACCAAATTAAACCAAAATTAAGTAGAAGAAAATAAATCATAAACTAAGAGCAGAAACCAATGAACGATGAAAGAGACAAACAATAGAGAAAATCAACCAAACCAAAATTTGATTTTTTGGAGAGATTTAAAAAACTGATAAATCTTCCATAAAGAAAACTCCAGGTTCAGACGACTTCACAGGTAAATTCTATCAAACATTTAAGGAAGCAATAGTGCCTATTCTACAGACACTCCTCCTCACTGTTGGAGAGAAGGGGATACCTCTCCTCTCATTTTATAAGGCCAGCAGTACTATGATACAGAACAAAAACAAAAAACACAGAGCCATCACGAGAAAGAAAACCACAGTCCAATAATTCTTATGAACGTAAGTATAAAAATTCTCAACAAAATTTTAGCAGATTGACTTCAACAAAGCATGAAAAAGAAAATAAATCATTACCAAGTAGGATTTATCTCAGGAAAACAAGTTTCTTTTAACATCTGAAAATCCATTAAGGTAATTGACCATATTAGAAATCCAAAAGAGTAAAATCATACAATCTTCTCAATAGATGCCAAAGCCAAACAAACAGAACTCTTGATAAAGTCAAATATGGCTCCATGATAAAAATTCTCAACAAGCTAGGAATAGAAGGGACTTCCTCAACCTAATAAAGGGCATCTATGGCAAATTAACATTGTACTCAGTGGTGAAAGACTGAATGGTTCCCCCTAAGAACGAGACAAGGATGTCTGCTCTCACCATTTCCATTCATCATTGTACTGGAAGTTCTAACCAGTACATACAATAGAGCAAAAATGCATCCAGAAGTATGTAGTATCTAGATTTGAAAGAAGTAAAACAGTCTCTATTCAGAGATAGCATGAAAGTCTATTTAGAAAATCCAGTGGAATCTACATAAAAGCTACTAGAAATAATAAGTGATTTTAGCATTATTGCAGGATAATGTATATACTTGTAACTAACAATCAGAAAATAAAATACAAAAAAACAATGTTCTTTACAATAGTATCAGAATATGAAATACCTACAGACAACTTTGACAACAGATGTAGAAGACCTATACACAGACAACAATAAAGCATCACATAGAGAAATCACAAAAGAACTGAATGAATAGAGACTTCATGGGTCCAAAGACTCAGGACTGTTGGGATGTAATTCTCCCCAGATTGATCTGTAGATTCAACACAATCCCAATCAAACTTTCACCAGTATTTGTGTAGAAATTAACAAACTGATTCAAAAATTCACATGAAATTTCAAAGAGCCTAAGACTAACCAAACAACTTTGAACAAAAGAACAAAGTTGGAGGATTCAAGCTACCTGATTTTATGTCTTAAAATGCCACAGAAATCAAGACAGAGTGAAGTGGTTTAGAAATAGATGAATAGGTGAATAGAACAGAATAGAAAGTCCAGAGATAGATCTATATGTGCATGAGCAGCTGATTTTGACAGAGTTGCAAAAGCAATTCAGTAAAGAAAGGATAGTCTTTTCACCACACTGTGCTGGAACATTCAGATATAAATATGCAAAAAACCTCCAAACTTTAATCATACTTCTCACCATATGCAAAAATTAATTCAAAGTGGGTCATAGTCCTAAATATAAAATCTAAACTCTAAAACTTCAGGAAGTTTACATAGAAAAGATCTTTGAGACCTTGGTTTAGGCAAATAATTCATAGATATGCCACCAAAAATAAAACCTATATAATAAAAAATTGATAAATTAGACTTCTTCAAAGTTAAAAACTTATGGTCTTCAAAAGACTATTACTAGAGTAAAAGGACAAGTCACAGACAGGGAGAAAGAAGTCTTTATAAAGCATAAGTTTCATAAAGGACTTGGGTCCAGAATTCATAAAGAACTCTCAAAGCTCAATAGGAAAATAACCCAGTAAAAAATGGACAAAACATTCAAACAGTCCATTCAGCAAAGAAGTATATGGGTAGCAAATAAGTGCATGAAAAAACGTTCTACATCATTGGTCATTAGGGAAATGCAAATAAAACAGTGATGAGACATGACCATGCATCTATCGGAATGGCTAAAATTAAAGATTGATCCTGCCCACGGCGAGGAGGTGGGGAAACTGGAGGGCTCATGCACTACAGGTGGGGACATAACCACTTGGAAAAACTGGCCATTTCTTAAAATAGATGAATGGAATCTTTAATCCCAGCGTCCACTTCACACCTTTTGTATTGGGAGGACATCTCTCCTCCCCGGGTCTCCGTGAAGGGAAAGGCTCTCCACAAAGCACAGTCCCATTGCCCAGCATCCCCTGGAAGATATTTGCAAAAATAACACCAAGAGAGCCAGCCGAGCACAGGAGGGGGTTGTGTGTCCCAACTGGGGCCCTTGCGGTCAACTCAGATGTCCCACATTTCCCTGTGACTACAGGACTTGATCTCAGTGCCGGTCCTGGTAGTCTATCTCACGGCACACAGACAATTCTTAGAGCTCCCAGTAATCGTATGAATGAAAAGCTGTAGGAAAACCCTACAGGGCGTTAAGCTGTGTTGCCTGGGTCCAGAGTCCAGGCTGAGGGTAACTGCCTACATACTCCATCCCGTATTCCCTGGGCATCCTTCCTTTCAGAGGCACAGTTAGCTTGGGGCTGCCTCTAATACCCTAAAATACTTTGTTGAGTTGAGTCTATCCCTCCTGGAAGCACTTATCATCACGAAATGCAGACTTAATACAAATTCTGGCCACCCCTCTTCTTTCATGTGGTGTTTTATCCTTCTCAAGGGTGATAAAACGGTTGATTAATCAGATTTTTCTGACTCAGAGAAGTGTTGCACTACTGAGTATCTATTTCCTAAATTCAGTGTCTTCAAGTTCCTAATTAGCATAAGACTTTTTTGCAGTCTAGTAAAGATAATCAATAAGATGCCTGTTTAAACCAAGAACACTTTCTCAGTCAACCATAATTTGATCAGATTTCAGAGTGTTTTTTTTTTTTGGTCCATACTTGTGGAAATGTGAAATAACTAAGCAGTTAAAATTCATGATCTACACTTTTGTGTCATTATTATTGCATTAGCATGAAATTATACTTCTAGTTAGTCATAATTATACTCATAATTATTCAATTTATCACTATAGGTCCTCCTGGAAGTTTTATTGGAGGATTTATTAACATTAATAAATTGTTTTTCTTCATCTCCATATTATGAATTCTTCTCACGTGTGATATGATCTATTATCCACAAAATTATAACAGACCCCAATATTGGTGGCTTCTCAGCATTGCAAGGGGAACTTTTGTCTCTTCTTCCAGTATGTGACTCAACTGTCAATGTCACAGGGGAGTAGCTTTATGTCACCAAAGCAGCTGCGGTTAGAAATCTCTCCAGCCAAAGAGAAGCTCCAAGTGGACGGAACTGGATTCTTTTTTCTAGGCCACTGGCATCTGGAGTCACTGTCTGTGCTCACAGGATGTCAAGCCAGTGAAAGAACTTAACATGCAGCTGGCTGGCCCTTCTGCCTTCAGATGCAACATCACTGGACACAGTGCCATTTCTATAGCTTGTTCAGGCTAACTTGACCTCTTGCTACTCCCTTTAACTCTTCTCCTAGGTCCCTTTCTACTAGGCCATCACTGACCACTGCCCATCCACCACCCCCTCTCTCTCTTTGAACTCCTGGGGCACCTTCCTGCCTTTCTAATCAACAGGCCTTTATCACAAAGCTTTAGAGTGTTACCCTTTATGAGTGTTACAGACTGAATATTCGTGTCCTTCCAAATTCACACTTTGAAGCCCTAACCCCCAGTATGACTGTATTTGGAGATGGAGCCTCTAAGGAAGCAATTAAGGTTGAATGAGGCCCTAAGGGTGGGGACCTGATCCAATAGGATTAGTGTCTTTATAAGAAGACACCAGTGGGTCCGTGCATGGGACGACAGAGCAAGAAGGCGCCATCTGCCACCCAAAGGGAGAGCCTGCATCAGACACACTCCCTGCTGATCCCTTGATCTTGAACATCCAACCTCCAGAACTGTGAGAAAATAAATTCCTGTTATATAAGCCATCCAGTTTGTGGTGTTCTGGCCTGAGCTGACTAATACAGTGAGGAATTGGGTAGGAGTCACTTGTATTTATTAAACTCTTGTGCCATGCCCTGCACTGGTGATGTACATGGGTTGTTTTATGCTACGAGGTTGCAAGGAGTATTTTATTTAATCCTCATAGCACTTCTATGGAGTAAGTTCTATCATTGTCCACCTTTTACAGGTAAGACACCTGAGGCCAGGCAAAGGTGACCCGGGCAGCAACTGGCAGAGCAGGAGAGAACCCTCACTAGCCCCTTCCCAGCTGCCATGTGTGGGTTTTCATCTGCACCCCCTCACAACAGGCCCCTACTCCCCAATATCTGGGCTGGCCCATCTCTTGTGTCTGGTTGACCCTCCACCAAAGCAGACGCTGATGCACAGAAACTCCAGGCCTTGCTGCTGACCCCTCCCCTGGGATGCACTGTTGTCATGGGGCCTACTTCCTCCCTGGTTTGGGGTTGATGGGACCTTGAGAAACTGTGGGGTCTCTCTCCACATGACAGGTGGCCAATGTGCCCCAATCCTGCTGTAAGTGCCATCCTTTACCCATTCAACTCAGAGCCTGGAGGCAGCATTGACTGAGTGCCTGTGATGGGCCCAATGCAGTGCTGGATGCTGAAGCCACACGGGTACAGGATGGCCTCTGGTCTTGGGACTCAGGACAGCCTGCAGGGGGCACAGCCAGGCATACCCAGGTGAGAATCCATTGAAGAGCAAAGATGGCAGGCAGAGTGAGGGGGTGTCCATGCCAGGACATCGGGGGGCTCCTTAAGAAGCCTTGAACCTCTGAAGGGTCAAGACTTCTGTCTTTGCTGCTCCCCCCCAGGAAGGGCTCAGGCAAGGTGCACCCCACTGAGAAGTCAGCAGGTGCATGGGGGAGGGGCCCAGGGGATGTGCTACCAACGGGATGCGCTGCCCTTGTGTTCTGGTCTGTGGAACACTCTGGGCCCGGCGGCGATGGAGACAGGGCATGCTTCCAGCTCTGTCTACACTTGGTCACCTGGTCCCCGAGGGTGGACGCTGGGGCACAGAAGTTCCATCAGCCCCAGCTCAGGCCCGGCCCAGAGAGCCCTCCTGTTGGCGGCCGACTCAGGATCCCTCATTCATTCCTCAGGAAATTATTTCATAATTCATTTTGCTGTAGGAATAGTATTGCACTGCATTTATTTACATAGCTGCGGGTTAAGGAGGTAAATAAAAATAGTGAATATCCGTTAAGCAAAACTACATAATGAACAACCACTCCCCCTCCCCTCGGCTCTTCCTTGGGGCTCAGCTCCTGTGTGACAAGTGTCCCGTTTGCGGCCAGCACCCACCCGAGCACAGTGGTGGGCTCTGAAGTCACCGACCTCCAATGCGTGAGGCAGGCCCAGGGGTCCCTGAGAAGAGCTGCCTGTGGGCCCTGCTCGGGGGTCTCTGGGCTCAGGTCAGCTCTGCCGATGGGATTCAAAGCTTCCCATCCATCCTGACCTGTAGGGCTTGCCCAGCGCGTCCAGAGCGACCGTCTCTGTGGATGCAACTGAAGAGCAGGCTTCTCACAGCTCACCCTCTGAGCACTTGGAACCGGGCAGGGTCTGGGGGCCGAGGGGCAGGGCTGGCTGCAGCAGGACTATTAGCCTTGACCCCCAGCCCTTGACCCCCAGCCCTTGACCCCCAGCCTGCTGCTCTCCCTTGCCCATCTGGGTGGATCTGCGGGACCCAAGGCCTGGAAGGCAGGATGGAGCTCAGAGGGCCAGCAGCTCCATGTCTACCCCTGGTCTGAACACAGACGCCAACAGCTGGGAGGGGTCTGGGGAAGAGACAATGGTCCATTCTCCCCCCCCCCCCCCCGCAATAGGTATGCTCTACACAGCTGCCTGACACGGCATCAGCCACTGCTGAGCTGATGCTCCTGGGGAAGCACAGGGCTGGGTTCCAGGAACCTCTGCCCACAGCACTTCCATCCTCCCTTCAGTGTGAAAGACACCCTGTTTCACACCTACTGTCAATGCATTCACACTGAACTCAGCCAACACTGCAACTCACACCTGAAGGAAGCTCCTTGATACACAGTGGAGACTGTTCACTCATTCACTCACCCATCCATCCATCCACCCATCCATCCACCCATCCATCCACCCATCCATCCATCCATCCATCCATCCATGCATCCACCCATCCATCCACTCACCCATCCACCCATCCATCCACCCACTCATCCATCCACCCATCCACCCACCCATCCATCTACCCATCCATCCACGCACCCATTCATCCATGCATCCATCCACCCATCCATCCACCCATCCATCCATCCATCCATCCATGCATCCATCCACCCATCCATCCACCCATCCACCCACCCATCCACCCACCCATCCATCCATGCATCCATCCACCCATCCATCCACCCATCCATCCACCCATCCACTCACCCATGCATCCATCCACCCATCCATCCATCCATCCATCCATGCACCCATCCACCCATCCATCCACCCATCCACCCAACCATCCATCCATGCATCCATCCACCCATCCATCCACCCATCCATCCACCCATCCACTCACCCATCCATCCATCCACCCATCCACCCATCCATCCACCCACCCATCCATCCATGCATCCATCCATCCAACCATCCATCCATGCACCCATCCACCCATCCATCCACCCATCCACGCATCCATCCATCCATCCATCCATCCATGCACCCATCCACCCATCCATCCACCCATCCACCCACCCATCCACCCATCCATCCATCCACCCATCCACCCATCCATCTATCCACCCATCCACCCACCCATCCACCCACCCATCCACTCACCCATCCATGCATCCATCCACCCATCCATCCATCCATCCACCCATCCACCCACCCATCCACCCATCCATCCACGCATCCATCCATCATCCATCCACCCATCGTCCATCATTCAGCCATCCACTCCTTCCCCCTGCCCCCTTTTCTTCCGTCCATGCCATTGCGTCCAATTACGTGCCAGGCTGGAGGTTGGGTGCCAGGATGACAGTGACAATGAGAGCAGAGTCCCTGCTCCAGGATCCTCACAGCCCAGGGCACGTGGGCCGTAGCAGACTCACTGCAGTGATGCTGTGTAGTTACAAACGGAGACACAACTTTACATAAGAGAGACCTTCATGTGAAGGGGCTGGACTTGGGCTGTTGAGCCAAGGAAGGCAGCTCTGAGGAAGGAAGCCCAGGCCGAGGCTGGAGCAGTGAGGGGCTGACCACGGAAGGGAGAGCACTCCCGCAGGCTCCAGGCTGGCAGCCATGGTCGGCTCAGCACTGGAACAGGGCCGTACGGCTGGAGTCGGGACTGGGGAGCGGGTAGGAACCCCTGGGCCCTGCAGGCCTCTTCATGTGCAGAGGGCTCTGATCTCCATCCCACAGCCATGCGTCCCGCCAAGAGCTCTGATCGTGAGATGCGGGCACAAGACCAGATCTGAACCTGGGAGGACGGCCCTGGACAAGAAGAGGGGACCCAGGAGAAGGGCATCTGGATGTGTGCCCTAAGAACGCCGCTGTGGCCGTGGGGAGGCCCTGCCTGCGGGTGTCAGGGCCCTTCCATGCCCACACCCGTGCAGCCGGCCCCCACTGACTTCTTTCAGCCTCTCCAGGGCCCGGGCCCACCCCCTCTGAGGCAGTTATTGCCTGAGTTCTGTGGGGCGCTCTGTGGGGCGGGCTGTGGGGACTGCCCAGGACCCTCCTGGCCGGGATGAGGGTCCCCCCGTGTCAGATGGAGCTGCCCCAAGTCCCCAGGTTTTGTTTGGAGATGGCTGTCCACGGAGGCCTGAAGTGTAAGGTGATCAGTCCCCAAAATGTAGGAAAGTGGACCTAGGCCCAAAGCAAAGACAGGCTCCGTCCTGGATGGAGCTGGCCCTGGTGCTGATGCCCCGCCAGGTTCTCACGGCCTCATCAGGACCAGCCGGGCAACGGAGGGCAGGACAGGCAGCGCAGACCAGGGTGCTGGCCCTGGGGGGAAGAGGCAGGAAGCAGGGTGTGGGTGGGGGGTGGTGATTGCTGCCCTGCCTGGCCCCCTGGAACATGCTTTCCTATTCAGGTCCAGGTGACCAACTTTTTAACGATGGTATCACACCAAATAGCCCAGTTTCTGCAATAGTGGGAAGACACACCAGGTTTATGGGGGGAGACGTTTGCTGAGAACAAGCTCTTCGCAGCAGGAAACATGACATCTGTGGTTGTTTTTATCAGAATCTGTATTTTTCCAGTTAAAGTGACTCCTCTCCTCTGAGAGCTGTGAGTCAGGGTCTGAGGGAGCTCTTCCCTGGGGAGCCAGGGTCGGGCGCATCCTCCTGAGGTTTCCTGAGAGCCCTTTATCTCAGTAACGCAAGACCCCCAAGGGTCCTGCAGTCCAGCCCCTCATGCAGTGGTCCACGCTGCCCACCAGGCCACCAGGGGTGGGCCCAGCATCACTCGTCACTTTGCCAGGTGGGTGAGTAGACCAAGGTCCCCTGTCTTGCTGCCCTTCATCCTGGCACCGGGGCCTCGGGGTTTTGCCTGTCCACGGCCTTGCTTTGGAGGGTCAGCCTGCTTGTTCTAGTCAGGCCTTCAGTGGACTGTGCCTGCTGCCCCACGACTGATGGAGACCTAGCCCAGAGCGAAGGTGTGATTGGGAGCCTAAACCCAGTTTACGTCCTCATGGCCTCACGCTGGTGGAAGGACGCCTTGGACGTCTTAGAATTGCAAATGGACAGGCCATCGGAGTCTAACTGGAGCCGCCGTGTCTTAAATACAAAGCTTTTAATTCATTTCAAAAGTGCAGTGTCTGCGAACCACATAAAAAATAAAGGCAAATGAACTCAACTGTGTTACCAAAAATGGCTCCACCACGTTCATTACATGATTAATTTAATACTCTGATTTAGTTGTTTACCAACTGTGAGTTGCTTTAAAACAAATCCCAAACTGAAAATGCCTCTAAAATATTGATGCATCATCACAGATCAGGGCAAAGTAACCCCAGCTGCACTTAACAAGCAGAGCAAGCCTCTTAATGGCGGGTTTCGCTGGATAATTTGTGCACAGTCCTGCTGGTGGCTAGGTACCCGGCCTCCTCCGCTGGGCCTCATCTTCCCGCCTTCAAAAAAGAATTTAAAGGGCCAAGTGCTTCACGGGTAGTTGTGGAGAGATGGGTAGCATTCATTACTTTTTACTTAATTTTTCTCCTAAATATGGAATGTGAGGTGCAGACCACTTTTAAATTACATTCTCACATGATAAACCAGCCGCCCAGAAATACGCACAATGTAATTGAATTGAGATGAAAACGTTAATGCAGAAGCGATGACCAGCAGGCAGCTATTTCGGGACTGACACAGAAGTGGACGGGAACGGAGCCCCGGGCCCCATTATCATCTTAGTAAAAAATGGGCTAATTTGGGGATGGCGCCCATGACCATTCCAGTCTGGGCGTAATGGGGCTGTCAGCGCCCCTGGCCAGCGGAGGCTGCTCTATTTTTATCCCCCTCTGCGCTTCCAGCAAGACTGATTCTCCGGCACATGGGGACCCCTGGGCACTGAGAAGGGTCTTGTACCCTGTCCCTGAGCGAGGGCATCTCTGATTTCACACCAGGTCCTGTGAGGCACTGCGACCACCCCCAGAAGGTGCTGATGGGCCACTGGGGCATCCTGAGTGAGAATCAGGAGAAAAACTACATATCTCTCACGATACCGAGTCATTTCTGGTGTGCGGGAATATATATATATATATATATATATATATATATATATATATATATACCACACACATACATACACACACACACACACATATATATATATACACACACATACATACATACACACACATATTGGCTACAATTATCCGGATTTCTACTGCAATTTTTACTGAAATTTCTTGGATTAGATAGGAAAACTTTGTCTGATGTAAAACCATAATAATTCTTAATTCATAGAATATGGAGGGTGCAAGTTGGAAAGAACATTTTACGAAACTAAATACCGTGAAAGAGTCAGAGGCACTTGATTAAATTTAGCTCTGAGACTCAGAGAATCATACATCCTATCAGCTAGGTCTTTACAAAGCTGAGCACAGTCATGAAACAGAGGTCGGTAGGACCCGGGCCAAGCCCGGGGAGGTGACTGGTGTGTCAGAGGTCTCTACTGTGTCTACAAGTCTCTGATGAGATGCCAGCGGCTCCAACTGAGGCCTGTCTGCCCTGGGGCTGGGCTGCCAGGGGGAGTGGGCTGCTCTGGTCCAAGCCATGGCCCCTCCCCTCCCTGGATTCTCCGACCACCTGGGCAGCATGCCCACAGCAGGTCCCAGTGACTCAGTAAACTACCCCTAGACCTTTCCAAGGGCAGGCCCTGGAGGGTGAACCCTGGACCCCCTGGGCCTCTCCTTCCCATCCTGAAGGCCAGATAGGCAGAGATGGCACTAAATCTCCAGGCGGTCCCTCCCAGAGCCCCTAGTTCTGTCTTCATTTCCCCCAAGTTGATGAAAATTGCACCTTCTACACTGCTGCAGGAGGAGAAAAAGGAAGCTTGACTCAAGTTCAAAGGCAGCTGGGCAAGAAGGGTTCCCCTTAGTCCAGAGAGAGTCAGCCTGTTTGTTCTATTCAGGCCCTCAATGGACTAAGAGAGACCCCACATTGGGGAGGGCATCTGCTTTGCTGAGTCCACTGATTCTAGTGTCGGTCTCATCCAGAGATGCCACACAGACACATGCAGACATCTGGGCTCCCCGAGGCCCCACTGAGCTGACACATGAAATTGACCATGATGCCTTCTACCCCAAGGGCATGGGAAGGCAGGGCCAGGGCCTGGGTGCCCTTTCCTCTGAGTGTATTTGGTACGTCTGTGCTATCTTCACGGGGTCACCCCTTGCCAAGCACGAGTGCCCCTGAAGTAGAGTGTTTTCCCGAGTTGATGGAAGAGGATGAAGTTCCAGAGACTCAGAGACTGGGGAGGATGGGAGGCTGTCGGTCTGTCGCTGGCTGGAGGATGGAGGGGACCAGGTGGCCCCCAGGAGCCCAGCTACGGCCACAGGAGCTGGATTCTGCCAACAACCCGAGTGAGTGTAAAGGTGGATTTCTCTCCAGAGCCTCCATACAAGGACCAGCCCCCAACACCTGGATTTCTGCTTTGCGAGGCCTCGTGGAGAAGGCACCACGACCGCCAGACTCCTGACCTGAGCAGTGAGATGATAAAGGAGCCTGGTTCCAGGTGATGATTTGCTGGGGTTTTTTTCCCCAGCAAAAGAAACCAACACCCTCTGTGTCCCCCTCCTACTGGAGAGGGAGCCCCGGGTGTGGGCACGGCTGGCAAGAAGGCTCCAGAAGGTTCCTGCAGGCGTCTCTGGAGGTCCCGCCTGGAGGAGGCTGCTGGCGGTGGGCTCCCAATTATGAGGCTAGTTCTTGCTTCCTTTCTCCCTTTTCCCAGAGACAGGACGTGGCTGCGCTGCCCCTGGATTTCACACTGTGGCAGAAAGAGCAACCCAGTTACTGAGGGGACCTGGGACTTCCATGAGGATGGCCCCTGCACACTGGCCCCCTGCCCCGTGGGTGAAATGAAGGTGACACGCCATGATTTGTTGGTGACACCTGGAGTCTCCAAGACTGTGCGGAAGACCAGCCATGGAGACGGGGCTGTGCTGCCTCCTGGGCCCTCATCATCCACAGGGCCTGCCCCAGTCCACGGTGAGACTGCTCCCCCTGTGGGGACCGGGTTGGGTTGCAGGTCTAGGGTGGAGGGGGCACCCTGGGACAGGAAATACGCAAGAGAGCCCACCTGTGGACTGACCAGGATGTCCAGGTAGAAGGTCACAGTTCAGGCTCCCGAGAGCCCCCAGCAGGGCTGGACAGCAAGGGCCCGACAAGCCCCAGGGCACCGTGACAGTGTCTGGTTGGGGGCCGGGCATCCCTGGGAGATGCCTAGCCAGCGTCTGAGTGTGACGGAGGGAGACCGTGAGGGAAGACACCCTGGAGAGGAAGAAGCAGCGACGGCAGAGCCCCTGACTCCACGGAGACCCTGCAGGGACCCCGTCCATGCTGTGCGCCACCTGAAGTCTGTGAGGACCTCCTAGCAGGACCCACAGCCCCTGTCCCTCCCCATCTCATTCCTGGTCCCCCCCTGCTACGTTCACGTGTTGGAGTCCTAACCCCCAGCACCTCAGGATGTGACTGTGTTTAAAGACAGTGTCTTCGAAGAGGTGACTGAGGTAAAATGAGGTCACTAGGACCACGAGAGAATACATTTCTTTGGTTTAAGCTGCCCAGTCTGTGGGACTTCATTCCAACAACCCCAGGAAACTGATGTAACATGCAAATCCAGCCTCTGGCTTAGCTGATAGAAAGGGCATTTCCAGAGAGTCACTGGCGGCTCTCCCTGGAGACCCGCACGTTCTCCTTTCTCAGTTAGGGGCTGGGGGCTGCTTTACTCTCTCCTGGAGTCCACGATGTGAAGACCCCCAGGCTGAGAAGACCCCGCCTTCCTCGGGGAACACCCAGGTGCCGTCTCTAACAGACGCACACATTGGTCACACCACAAGATGCTGCGTCGAGCTCCGTCTGCACCGAGGTCACGTCATCTGGAAAGCTGAGTCACCATGTGGAATCGGCCGAGGATGAAGTCAGCATGGCCACTGGTGAGCTGAAAATTTGTGTCAACATTGAAAGGAAAGGCAGGAGAAAGAAGAGGCATGTCACACCCCAGCTGTCCTTCCTTGTGGCCACCATTTAAGAATCTCGAGTCCTCCCACGAGCTCAGCAAGTGTCTCTCTCGGGAGTCAGCATGTTGGGATAAGGCTGGTGCTGTCAGCTGCCTTCCTTCAAAGCAGCTCTGGTGAGGCGGGTGCGGGGCTGGTGGTAGGGGGCAGACCAGGGAACGGTTCCAGGCCAGCAGATGTGACAGACGTAGAATTGGAGGCACCAGGACGGCTCCCCAAGGCCTGTGAGAGGGCGGAAAATGCTGCTCTGAATTTGGGGGAAAACACAAAAGCGAAAGAAAGCCAAAAACCAGGCAGATGAGCAAGAAAGAAATATACACGGATTTATAAATCATTGAATTCTACTTAAAGTGTCCCTGCAGGCTGCGGGGAGTGGGGAAAATCAAAGCGTTGCTGCAGAACGGTGAGGTGCCATGGTAATTTGCTGCTGTTTGTCCCTTGGGCGTGTGATTTCCATTCCTTCCATCAAGGGCTTCCACATTTCCACAGAGAAGGTGTGGTACCTGCCTCATCGCCCTCTCACTTTGCTCCTCAGTTAAGTCAAAATTTAGTCTCGTCTGCAGAGGATGCCTAATAAAGGCAATACCTTAGCATAACAATTCATGAGCAGCAACAGGTCAAAATCCCCACATCTGGAGAGTCTCTGACACGCCCTCCTCTTCTCTCAGAAGCCCACGTGTATTTAATCAGAAAACCATAAAAGTGGCTTGGCCTGAGTCACACAATCATAAGAACATTAAGAACAGAATTCTTCACAGGTTTTTAAAATTCATAAAGTCCTTTGAATTTGCAGTCACTGAACAGTAATCGGCTGGGGAGTAGAAGAGTCCAGAAGAGCAGCGACAGGAAGTGCTGGGCTTTCTAGGACCTGCCATCGTGGCACTAGCTCCAACCCACCGTGACTGCTGCAAAGAGCTTCTCCTGGGCTGGATGGTCTCAGCCTCTGCTGGACGAGCAGGGCTGGCATGTGGGTGACACTTGCTCCCAGACGTGGTCCTGGAAGGAGGGATCTCACAGGGCGCCAGGGCTGTGGCATCTCAAGATGTCCCCTGTATTGGTCAGGGTTCCCCCGAGACACAGAAAGAATGGGATGTAGATGTAGAGACAGATATAGATACATATATAGATATGGATACAGTTACAGATACAGATATAGATATAGACATAGATACAGGTACAGATATAGATACATATACAGTGATAGTTACAGATATAAATATGGATACAGATATTGATATAGATGTAGATACAGTTACAGATATAGCTATGGATACAGATACAGATATAGATGCAGTTATAGATACAGTTACAGATACAGATATAGAAACGGTTACAGATATACATACAGATATAGATATAGATGTAAATATAGATACAGATATAGACGCTGATATAGTTATAGACACAGATATATACACATATACATATATATTTATTATAGGAATTGGCTCAAACCATTTTGGAGGCTGAGAAGTCCCACCACCTGCCCTCTTGCAGCTGGAGACCCAGGACGGCCAGTGGTGTAAGTCCCAGGGCAGGGGCAGGAGAAGACCACTGCCCCAGCTCAAAAGGTCAGTCAGAGAGCGCGAATTCTCCCTTCCTCCACCTCTTTGTTCTATTCAGGCCCTCAGTGGATTGGATGAGCCCCTCCCAACACACATGCACACGCGCGCACACACACACACACACACCGGGGAGGGCAGCTGCTTTACTTAGTCTCTGGAAGCACCCTCACAGGTACACCCAAGATTAAGGCTTAGCCAGACAGCTGGGCACCCCATGGCCCAGACAAATCCACACATAAGATGAACCATCACAGCGCCCTGGGCCCTGGGAGAGGGGCCTGAAAAGCCGACTCTATGCCAGCCTCGCCCACTGACCTGCCCTTCCTTGCCCCCCACTCTCGTTGCCCGCTGCCCAGGTCTGGGGGAAGAGATGGGCTGAAGGGGATACTGAGGGTGTTCTCAGACCCCTTCCCCCTTGCCACCCACCCGGGCAGGTGCACGGATAAGACCAACCCAGCACATGTTCCCCAAAGCAGAAGGAAACCCAAGGAACCTCTCCCAAATCCACAGGAAGTGGCCCTTCACGAGACACACTCTCCCCTTGCTGTTCCAAAGCCTGGTCTCAGGGGTTTGGAGCCAGACCCCGCCCTGCTGCACGGGGCAGTGAGTAGGCCCTGTGGAAGCGCTGGCGGGGATAACAGGTCTGCAGGGAAGGTGTGCGCCTGGCGCGCCTGGCACCCCTGGGCGGCCTGAGGTCGGCGGAGACTGCGTGTCTGGGGCTGACTAGGTCAGCAGGGTGATAAGAGGAACAGGAGGGTGGTGACTTCATTTCAGCCTGTTTCCTTTTTCATCGATTAAAGGGTTCTGTCCGCTCACCCTGATCTTGGTTGTGTTGTTGAAACTGATATTGCTTCTGGTAATTCAGATGTTGGATCCATTTCTGATTTCGCGTTTCACAGTGTTCACACCTTCTGACACGTTCCGTCCCGTGGAGCGCTTAGGGGAGCTGAGCCCTGCGGTGAGTAAGCAAATCCCGGAACACTCGCCGTCCTGGCTGGGGGAGCACCACAAGGTCACGCATCCAAATCGCCGTTTGAAGGATGTACTCTGCTTCCAGACTTATTTCTGGAACACCCACAGGGTGGTATGCAACGTACATTTCGTATGCAAATGCATTCATCTGCATCTTTTTTGCAAGGTTGACAGCATTAGCAACAGACAGGGTTGTGAATGCACACTGGCAGGGCTTCCTGGCTGGTCCTCCCAGAGCCTCCTATCCAGATCCGGGGAACGTTCACCTGGACCTTCGACTCTGAGGCCCTCCTGTCTGCCTCTGGCTCCTGCCTCGCTGGGTTCCTTCCCGCCCTGAGATTTCTGTGGCCCCAGAGCAACCCTCACACATCAGACTCTTCCTCGGGGAGGGGGCCCAGCCCCAGTCCTGCGTTTCCTGCCTGCAAGGAGCAGGCAGGCTCTTCCGCCCGACACCTCGTTTTGCTCCTCTAGAAAATCACCTGGGAGACAAAGGACCCTCAGAGACGATTACTTGGGTTAGAAGAAGCAGAGTACACCCAGAACCTGGGAAAGCTAAGTGTCCAAGAGACAGACAGGCTGTGAGCAGCCCCACACCATGCCCCGAGGGCATCCTCCAGCCCAAATGCCCCACTGCTTACCTCCCACCTGCCTCCGCGCACTGGCTTCTCATTTTATTCTACGATGCTCGACATCAAAAGGAAACTATGGGATATGTAACTTTCCAGCACAAGACAAGCACCTCTGACCCATCCCCCAATTTGTAATTCCCAACCTGGGTGCAGCTCCCTGCCCTCCGGCCCCTTCCGGCAGGAGCGCTTTCCCAAATCTCACGCTTGCTTCTTTCAAGTGGTGTCGCCTGTGAACAGCCGGGCGGCTGGGGCTCTGGGAGGTGGCATCTCCCCAGTCAGCAGAGCCGCAATCCGTGCTGCTCCCCGTCGGTCTCGCCGACGGGGCCTGGGATCCCTTCCTGCTCGACACCCTCTACCCTCCGCCGTGCGTGTCAGTGTGACCCTGACGGGGGTCCACCGGCCCCACACAGCCTGGCATGCAGTAGGTGCTCTGTAGTTGTGCGCTGACAGTAGAAGGAAGGTCTTTCTGGATTTCATGGAGACGGCTGGGATCCCAGGTCAGCCCCCGCCTGCTGCCCTCACGCCCCCTCTTCCCAGGGTCCCCTGGAGTCAGGGAGGTGCTGGCAGAGGAAAGGACAGGGCCAGCATGTGCCAGCTGTACTTCTCATCTCTCCTGGGAAAGCCAAGCGCCCTCCCCTTGAGCTTCGTCAGAGTGACTGTCCTGATGTAGAAAAGGCTTAGTCTTCTTCACACTTTTTGATTTCAGATCTGCCAGGTCTTCGTGTGCCAGAACTGGGTCTAAATACAAGATTCTCAGGAGGCGGTGTGCACGAGACTTGCCTGGGGAGTGCAGGCACCACTCCAGAGATGCCCGTGGAGCAAACTTGCACCATTTACAGAAGCGCCAGGAGACCCCGCAGTCAGTGGCCTTCAAGGCTGACTTGGAGAAACGCAGATGAGGGTTCTCATCAGCACCTCTGAGGCCCACCCAGCCCTGGGGTACACTGGTTCCCACTGACGCTGACTTTTACTGAACATAATGTCTAAGAGCTTTGTCCTCAGATGGGGACTTCAGCTCTTTGTCTTTTTGGAATCAATGCGTGTCCGGGGTTGTGACGGTCCCGGGCTTTGCTCCCCAATCAACCCATTTCTCCCGATGATCACAGCTCCGGGGTTTTCCGAGCAGATGAGAAGCCTCTGGTCGACCCTCTCTCTGCCTCTCGGCCCTAGAATAGCCGTCCTCAGGGCCTTCACTGCTTCCTAGTGACTGCATTGCCTTGTCATGAATTATCACCCTCTTGTTTTGTCAATACTCTGGTTTTGTTCTAAGCATTTGCAGTTCTGGTTCCTCACAACTTAAGTTAGGGCCTCACATCATAGCTTCCAGGGCTGTCAGACTCCGGGGTGAGCTGACATATGCTGGGATGGCTGAGCTCCACGTCCTGTTCTCCCCTGGGCCGTTCCGGTTCCAGCCGCTCAGCCTCCGGCAGGCTGGGGAGGAGTGGGCCTGAGGACGGGTTCTGTCTGAAGTCCTGATGGGCACACCGAGCCCAGGGAGCATCTCTGTTTTGACGGATCCACATTTCTGCCAGGAGCCGGGAAGCAGATCATCCCTCTCTTTGTAACGATCCCCAGAGTCAGGCGCTTTGGACAAAGCAGCCCTCGCTGTGCCCCTCAGGAATCCCTGCCAGCCCCTCCCTAGCCATGTCTGATGCTCACCTTGTGGCCGAGGGGCTGCTTCAGGCCCCCGCTCTGTGTTATTTCACCATGCCCCCCACATTCTCCATCACCCCTCACCCGGGCCGGTCATTCAATAGCCAACCTTTACAGAGCATTGTGTTTCCCAGAGAGCAAAGGCAGCCACCTGGATCCAGGTATGTGCCCGGCTCCCTGGGGGTCAGCGCCAGCAAGGAGACCCCAGCACCTGGACTCATCCAGATGACCCTCCTCAGTCCCCTGTCTCTCTCTGCTCAGGGGAACTTGGGGAAATCGCCCTCTTCCCCACCAGGAGGCCTGAGGAATCCACAAGGGCTAAGCTTCTGTTAATGGCTTAACAGACCCACTGGCCTGGCCTGTCAGGGGTTCCTGAGGCCCCTAGTAAGCGTGAAGTTGGGTATGCAAGCCCCACTGGTAACAGCTTGTAGGTGCAGTGATGCTAGTGAGAGACGTTGTTTACCGACAGCGCCCCTGGTGGAGGAGAGAAGCAAAGGCGATCTTGCTGAAATATCCTTTTATTCCACTTGGATTCATGTTAACAAATGACAAGCAGCGATACTACAGGAGGGACATGGGAATCTCACGGTCTGGGATGAGGTGACTGCAACACACTGTCCGTGTCTCCCGCCATGCGCCGTCCATGCTGACTGTCCATTTCATGAACTGGGTGAGAGGGAAGTGGTGAAGCAGCCCATACCAGGGGGCCCCCCTCCCTCTTGGCTTCAATTTGTACAAATGATTAAGAAGGAACTGGATCCTGACCCTCCTAGGTCTCAGGAGGTGGTGGGCGGGCCTGAGCGAGGCGGACAGGGTCTCCAGGTGCATCACCTGCAGGATGCTGGATTCGATTCTTAACCTGCTCACCTGGCTTCCTGGAGAAGGACGCCCTCAGACATGGTGACGCCAACGAGTGCAAGCAATTGCAGAGCCTTTTGTTCTCGGTGCTGTGGCCCGTGCTCTGGGGGCGCTGGGTGCAGATCCCGGGGAGGGGAGTGCAGCCTCTGTGTCTGCATCATCTCAGCCCCCAAGTCTCTGACACAGCTGGCCATCTGGAGACCCAGTTGCTCTGACCCTGTCCACAGGGAGGCCTGGACCTCCTGCCCCACCCCTTCCAGGGCTTCTCCTGCTCCCAGTGGCTTCTCCCTGGTTCTTCTCACCGATGCTCTTTCCAGGATCACCTCCTGCAGCCAGGGTTCCTCGAAGCAGCCTTTGGGAAACACCGCCGTGTCCTGAACTTGCCCGCATGATCTCCTCACTGAGCATCCGTGGGCCCTTTCTCCCTCCAGCAAGAGTGCAGGATGGTGGACGGAGGGTGGGCTTGGAACTCCGGCCGCCTGGATCCAAATCACCACTCCCCGTGCCTGGCCTGTCTCTCTGTCTGTCTCCTGCATTGCAGGTCTGCCTGTGGGAGCACCAGCTGACCATCGCTTGCCTGGGGCCTGGACATCACCGATGAGCAGCTGGGACACGGTGGGCAAGCCCGTGAGGGCTGTGTGCTATCCGTGGGTCACAAATGGTGACATTTTAAGGACAGCTTCTATGGGCACATTCTCCAGTGAGAAACCGTGGCTTCAGGTCCTTGCCCGGTGCTGACTGTGGTCTTGGCCAGCTGCTCTCCTGAGCCCACCGAGGATGGCGAAGCTCCATGTGTTAGGATAGCACCCGGCCGCCAGTAAACAGCCCTTCAAAGCTGCTAGAACTGACTGGGAGCCCACGATCTTTTGGCACAAAGTTCCAGCCCCTAGGGTGGTTTTCTCAGCTGGGGCAGCCAATCAAAACCACGGGGGCTGTTTGTTTATTCCAGTTCACACCCGCCCTCCTGTCTCTCCATCCCCCTGCCCAGCAGATGCCCCAGCTACCGCTTCCTGCCACTGGGGAGTCGGAGCGGCTTCCCACCGAGGAGGGAGAAGCAGGTTCCTCCAAGCTGGGCTCTCGGCCTGGGCGTCTCCCCGTATCCTCGCCTGGTGCCAAACCGTGGCCGGTAATGAGTTCACGAACAGCTGAGCCCTGGAGGTCAGACAATTAACCACCCTCTGACTCAAAGATTGTTTCACCTTCTATTTAAGTGATTCTGAAGGAATCACTTTCACTCACATTAGGGGACTGCATGCCAACCTGAGAAGGTATTAGATGCTGAGGTTTTTCCCCAATAAGCAAAAGGGGAGACACAGCCTGGTGTTTCTGAGCAGTTCCGGAGCTGAGCATCCCTACTGGAGGTGGCTAGGCAGGAGAACGCGGCGGGCTCGGTGGGTAGCGCTTTTGCTGGTGTTGCCACATGTGACTTGGAAAGTGGAAAGATAAAGCCCTGTTGGGTTTTCTGAGCAGAGAGAGGACAGAAAGGCCCTCAGGTTGCTGTGTGGCTCTGTCCCAACCAGCCACGTGCGCACAGCGTGATCCTGAGGAAAATGCACACAATGCTGGCTTTCCCCAAGGTCCAGATCCCCCCTGCTCCTTCCATTGCTGGCGCCACGTGGACTCGTGGAAAAGTGGGCACTGGACGGGGAGGGGACCGGAAACAGGAGGACCCCTGGAGAGTCCGCCGCGCTGAGCCGGGGGCCAGCTGCCGTCTCCCTCACAGCTCACTGTCTAGCTCCTGGCTCTGATGACCGGCTCCCTCTCCAGGTGGAAGCACCCCCCCACCCACCTCGGACTGGGAGCCCCTCCCTCTCCCAGCTGGACCCCAAGCTGGGCTGGCTCTCGTCCTTCCTCCCGGACACTGTGTTCAGCCAGGATCTCGCGCTTTGATGGTGGATTTGCAAGGTTTTCAGTAGAAAACCTGTGATGAAACTGTGTGTTTGGATAAAAATAAAATTGTGAGGTCTTGGTTCTTCACAAATTAAGTTATTTTTCACATAATCAACTTTGTTCATTTAAAATCTGTGGGTGAAGGACCTGTGGGGTCCCTGTGGCCTGGGGTCCAGGAAGGAGGTGGTGGACAGAGCCAGTCATGCCTCCCCCGGCCCTCCTTGTGACAAGTGTCGGACAGAAGGACATGATGTCCCAGAAGACAGAGCCCATCTGTGAAGCAAAAAGCTGCAGGAGAGCCCTGGGGCCTCTGGGTGGTCTCAGCCCTGCAGGGGACATCGTCCAGCTGTGTGTGGGCACCGAGGTCAGCTCTAACACAGCCGTGCTCCTGGTTACCCCCCGAACCCAGGCACCTTATAGTCCTTGAGGATGAGGCTGGGAAGGGTGATCCTCTACCGCTTAGCTGAAGGTTCACAGGGCAAAAGGGAGAGTGGGAGAGAAGGTGGGAAGAAAGAAGGCAGGATGCAAGGCCGGGGACGATGGTGGGATGGAGGGTGTGGGTGAAGAAAATTAACACAGCTCGGCTGGAGACCCAGCGTCCCCATACCATGCCCATTGCTATCTTACGTATAAAATATAATTGCACATGTTTAAATTTTATACAATTCATTAAAGCAAAGGTGGTAAGTGCTTTCCGATAATTAAAATTCAGACAAGCCCATTCTCAGATTTGAGGCCATGAATAAAAGTGACACTTGGCCGATTGCATCTTGCCATGTTGCCGTTTATCCGTAGCTGTGAACACCTCTCAGGAAATTGATTGCTCCTTGCTGGGGAAAAACAAATGCAGGATGAGCTGAGTTTACTGCTACTTATTACGCTTCACTTTAACATGGAAATTGGGGTTTCAAATGAGACAACAAGTTAACCCAGAGGTGGTGGAAATAAACTGTTTTTTAGAAGACGGAGGCCAGGACTTGGCTGACGTTTGCTGAGAGCCGACTCCAGGCATGGGGGGCGAGGGGAGGTGCTTGTAGCTCGGCCCCTTCATCCCACAGGCAGGAAGGGGAGCTGTCCGGCCCCGAGGGGCTGAAGTGCCGGGGCCGGGGACCTCGCCTCAGCTGCCCCCACTCTCACTGGACACCCGACCCCACCACCTCGGCCGACGTGCTCAGAAGGGTCAGACCTTGGTCCTCCTTGGGGCTGCTGACCCTGAGAAGGTCTGAGTGGGCAGCAGGACACAGCCCGTCACAGGAGAGGTGGGCCGAGTCTTCATCCATGGTTCCCTCCACTGCGTCTTGCTGGCCGGCGCCCCGGTCCTGCATCCAGTGCCCCTGACTCAGGGATGGGGCCGGGGGTCCTGCTCCAAGCTGCTGCTGTCCCACCTGGGGGTGGGGACGAGCTGCCCCTTATGCAGCAGCTAACACGAAGCAATCAGGCCACGAATCGAGAGTGTCATCCGAAGGTGACAAGTGCTGCTGAGGGGACGGAACGGGCTCTCCTTCTGAACCAGTGGTCAAGGAAGGACTCCCAGGTAGGTGGCAACCGAGCAGAGTCCTAACGGACACGGGGGTGGTGGGGCGGGAAGGGCGAGGGCGGAGCTTGGCCGGAGCGTTCTGGCGATGGCACCGAGGTGTCCGCACACCGGGGAGAAGGTCCACTCCCTGAAAGAACGCTGAGCCAAACATTTCTTTCACACAGCTTGTAAGAAACATCTGTGTGTATCTAATACGGGAACAAGTCTTCACCTGCAGACAGAAAGGCTTTCGATCCATTCACCGTTAGAACGCTGGGCTCTGGGCAGCTGCTCGGTAACCCTAGAGTTAGGGGTCTGTGAACCAATTCACTGCAGGCACCGCATACTGGGGATAATTTCCATTCAGGGACAGAACACTGTCATGAATTCATCTTGCAAGTGGCTTGTTTAAAACATTCTCATTGTTTGTATGGGAAACACTTCAATATAGGCAGTTCTAAAAGGCTTTTTCTTCCATTCATAGGTACAACATTGAACTAAGAACAGCTTAAAAGTAGCTTCTAGAAACTCAAGTATTATGGATCTGTTACAGGTCTGTTAAGCAATGCGCTGTATGCATCGCGTAGTGAATTGAGTGGTGAGTGAGGCTTTGGAGGGCGGTGACCGTGCTGCAGACTGGATGAAAAGAGTCTAGAGAGAGCTGAGTGGGCGGGCGGGGGAGGCCCTCAGGGTCCTGGGGGTCCTGCACAGACTATATCTTTTAAGCCAAGTGAGATGAGAGCCTCTGGAGGTTTCTGAGCTAAGAACTTGGCTTGAATGTGGTGTTCAAGACAGGCTTCAGGTTCTGGGAGCAGAATTCAGGAGGGGGGCAAGGCCACTGGTTTGACCAGGTGGCCATCGGGGGGGTTGAGATGTGCTTGGATTCCAGATGTGTGTCTAAGGCAGAGCCAAACAGGGTTGGCCGGTGGATCAGATGTTGCGGGTGGGGGGGGGATGGGGGGGGCTGGGGGGAGAGAGAGAGAGAGAGAGAGAGAGAGAGAGAGAGAGAGAGAGAGGCACCATGGGATGTTCCAAATCTTTTTCCTGAAAACCTGGAAGGATGGAGTAGCCGAGAATGTGATGAATTAGACTCTGTAGGGGCAGCTCGATGGCAGAAAGGGGGGGGGGTCAAGACTCTGGAATTTAGTTTTCAACATGTGTTTTTGAAGGAGAAAACTCAGCAGAGATGATAACACACCATTTAGAGAACCATCCGGCTTTGAGGGGAGGAGCTGGGCAGGACAGGTGCAGAGGGGCTTGTCAGTATATGAGGCACATAACGCTGTGAGATGGGTCAGGTCCCGAGGGAGTGGCCGGGACGGGCAGAGAGAGTGCCGATCCCATCCCTGGTCCACACCGTCAGCAGGCTGCTGTCCATAACTGGGAGTGACGGTGTCTGACTCCCAATCCTGAGGACCTTTGGCTTCACCACTGCTTCCCAGACCACCTGCTCCAGAGTCACCTGGGCTACCAATTAACACGCAGATGCCTGAACTGATTGAACCAGGACTTTCCAGACGAGGCCTGGGAATCTGAATTTTTTTAAAAAAACCCCATTCCCATCCCTTGCTGAATGCTGTGCAAATTAAAGGGAGAAGCACCCCTCTCAAGGCAGGGCAGACCGTTGAGGTAGCAACTGAGGCTGGCAGCTCCTTAGAGCCCCTCCCACTCAGGGCATCTGAACAGCCACCCCTTTTGCCCTGAAGTTACAACCCCTCAGATCAGAAGGCACTTTCCCACCACTTTATGCAGCTTCTCAGGATCCCCCAGGGTGGTTCAGAGGAAGTACTCCTGTCTTATCACAGGAGTAGACAAATGGGGCTCTGTTAATATGGACTAGAGGGGAAGTGGGGTGACGACCAAGCACCTGGTCCTATGGCAGGCCACGCAGAGGTCGCACACTGCAAGGACAGGATTAGCCCTCCTGGGCGTCAGCTGGCTCTCCACTGGGGATGCAGAGGAAACACCTCATTTGAGATGATATGTGTTTCTTTGGTGGGAAAGGTGAATCTGAGCCGAAAGAACGTTCCCTGGATTGTGACTTTCCCTGGATTGTCACAATTCCCTGGATTGTGACCCTGAATTTCTAGCCTGAGATTCATGCCTTTGATAACTTCTTTACTTCTGTATTACAGAAGGAATACCTGTCAGAGGAGCAAAACAATCATCTTAATAGTTTTTTTAAAGTAATACCTTTATGAACATAAAGTTCATATACCATACAATTCACCCACTTAAACTATGAAGTTCAAAGTCTTTTTGGTACATTCACAGAGTTACGCAGCCATTACCACAATCAATTTTGAACATTTCAGTCATCCGAAAAAGAACCCTCATAGCCATTAGCAGCCATTGCCCACTTTGCCAACCACCAACACTCCCAGACCCAGACCACTAATCTACATTCTGCCTAATCTAGACATTTCATGTCAATAGAATCATACATTATGTGGTCTTTTGTGATTGATTTCTTTCACACAGGATAAAGTTTTTAAAGTTCATTCTTGTTGTAGTGTGTTATCAGTACTTCATTTCTATTTATAACTTGAATAAATAGCCCATTGTATGGATATACCACATCTTATTAATTTGTTCAACAATAGATGGACATTTTCCCTCTTTGGGGCTATTATAAATAATGCTGCTAAAAACATCTGTCTGCAAGTTTTCATTTCTCTTGAGTAGATACCCCGGAGTGGAAATGTGGGTCAGATGGTATTACTGTGCTTAACATCTTGAGGAAATTCCAGGGTTTTTTTTTTTTTGCAGAGTAGCTACATTTTACATTCTCACCAACAGGGTCTGAGGGTTCCAATTTCCCCACAACCTCACCAATGGCTGTTATTACCTGTCTTTTTGATTGTAGCCATCCTAGTGGATGTGAAGCAGTATCTCATTGTGTTTTGATTTGCATTGCCCTGATGACTAATGGTATTAAGTATCTTTTCATGTGCTTATCGGCCATTTAGATGTCTTTTACGGGGAAATGTCTATTCAAATACTTGGCCCATTTTAATTTGCGTTGTCTTTTTATTCTTGAGTTTTAAGAGTCCCTCATACTTTAGACAAAAATCTCTTATTATATATGTAAACTAGAAAAATTTCTCCCAATCTGTGGGCTGTCTTTCACTTTCTTGATGGTGTCATTTAAGCAAAAATGTTTTTAATTTGATGATAACAAACTGATCTATTTTCTTGTTTTTCTTGCTTGTGCTTTGGACATCTTATCTCAGGAACTGTTGCCTAACCTAACCAAGGTCATGAAAATTTGTGCTTATGTTTTCTTCTAAGAGCTTTATAGTTTTGATTCTATATTTAACTATTTGTTCTATTCTGAGTTAATTTTTTTAAGGTGTAAAGTAGGGGTAAATTACTTCCTTTGCACCATTTATTGAAAAGATTATTTCCCCCATTGAATTGTCTTGGCAGCCATGTCAAAATTCAGTTGACCACAAAAGTGTGGGTTATTTCTAGGTTCTAGTCTATTCATTTTATTCCATTCCATTCCATTCCACTGATCTGTATGCTTATCCTTATGTCAGTACCACATTGTCCTGATTGTAGTAGCTTTGTAGTAAGTTTTAAAATCAGGAAGTATGAGTCCTCCAGTTTTGTTCTTCTTTTTCAAGATTATTCGACTATTCTAAATCCCTTGAATTTCCATATGAATTTTGGGATCAGCCTATAAATTCCTATAAAAAGTCATCTGGGATTTTGTTAATAATTAAATCTGTATATCAACTTGGGAAATATTGCCATCTTAAGAATTTTAAGTCTTCTTATCATGATCTGGGAAGTCTTTCTATTTATTTGCATCTTTAATTTTTTTCAACAATATTTTATAGTTTCAAGTATGTATTTTGAACTTCTTTTGTTAAATTTTTTCCTATATATTTTATTATTTTCATACTATTAATATTATAAAGAGTTGTTTTTTTAATTTCAATTTTAGATTGCTCATTGCAACTGTGTAGAAATACAATTTATTGTTTATATTGATCTTGTATCCTAAAATGTTGTTGAACTTGTTTATTAGTTCTAATAGCCATAATAACTTGGTGGGTTCTTTAGGATTTTTTTTTTTTTTTAAAGGGAACGCTATTTATTTATTTATTTATTTTGGCTGTGTTGGGTCTTCATTTCTGTGCAAGGGCTTTCTCTAGTTGTGGCGAGCGGGGGCCACTCTTCATCGCGGTGCGCGGGCCTCTCACTATCACGGCCTCTCTTGTTGCGGAGCACACGCTCCAAACGCACAGACTCAGTAGTTGTGGCTCACAGGCCCAGTTGCTCTGCGGCATGTGGGATCTTCCCAGACCAGGGCTCGAACCCGTGTCCCCTGCATTGGCAGGCAGATTCTCAACCACTGCGCCACCAGGGAAGCCCTCTTTAGGATTTTTTACATACAATATATCATCATTCCTTTCCAATCTGCAGGCCTCGTATTTATTTTTCTAGTCTAATTGCCCTGGGTAGAACCTTCAGTACATAACTAAACAAAAGGATGAGAATGGACATTCTGTCTTGTTTCTGATCTTAGGGGAAAAGCAGCCAGTCTTTCACCATTAAGTGTAATGTTATCTGTGAGGTTTCTTGTAGGTTCCCTTTATTAGACTGAGGAAGTTCCTTTTATTCCTAGTGCATTGTGATTTTCTTTCCTTTTATCATGAAGTGTTGTTGAATTTTCTTACAGGCTTTTTCTGCATATATTAAAACCATTGTGGATTTTGTTATTTATTTTATTGATATGGTATATTATATTAACTTATATTTGGATATTCAAACAATCTCGCATTCCTGGGAATCCTTTTTGTATGTTGCTGGATTCAGTTTGCTGGTATTTTGTTGAGGATTTTTACATGTATGTTCAAAAGGAATGTTGGTCTGTAGTTTTTTGTGATGTCTTTATGGTTTTGGTACCAAAGTAATACAGGCCCCCTGGAATGACTTGGGAGGTGTCCCCTCTTGTACCTTTTAAAGGAGTCTGTGACTAATCTGTATTCATCCTTCCTTAAGTACTTGGTAGAACTGACCAGTGAAGCCATCTGGCCTACCAAGTTTCCTTCTTGGTAGTTTTTTTTTTTTCCTTTTAAAAAAATTTTTAATTGTGATAAAATACACATAATGAAAGTTACCATATTAACCATTGTTAAATGTACAGTTTAGTAGTGTTAAGTATATTCAAATTTTTGTAAACCAAATCTACAGAACTCTTCCTCACCTTGCAAAACTGAAACTCTGAAACCTATTAAACTCCCCATTCTGCCCACCTGCCAACCACTGGCAATCTCCATTCTACATTTTGTCTCTATGAATTTGACTACTCTAGATCCTTCATATAAGTGACTGGTTTGTTTCACTCAGCATCATGTCCACAGGGTTCATCTATGTTGTAGCTTGTGTCAAAATTTCCTCCATTTTTAAGATTGAATATTATATTGTTGGACCACATTTTGTTCATCAATTCCTCCATTAATGGACATTTGTGTTGCTTCCACCTTTTGGGTACTATGAATAATGCTGCCATGAATATGGATGTGCAAATATCCTTTTGAGATCCTATTTTCAATTCTTTTAGGTGTATACTCAGAAGCGGAATTGCTGGATCATATGATAAATCTATTTTTTGAGTAACTGCCATAATGTTTACTTGTCATTTTCTGTGTGTGTGTGTGTGTGTGTGTGTGTGTGTGTGTGTGTGAATAGTTGCCATCCTAATTAGTGTAAGGTGGCATTCCATTGTGGTTTTGATTTGTAGCTGTTTGTATATCCTCTCTGGAGAAATGTTCATTCTCCAAGCATTTTGTCCATTCTTTAATTGAGTTGTTTGTTTTTTTTTGTTGTTATTGAGTTGTAGGAGTTCTTTATATATTCTGGATATTAACCCCTTATCAGATACATAATTCGTAATTTTTTTCTCCCACTTTGTAGGTTGCCTTTTCACTCTGTTGATTGTGTCTTTTGATTCATGAAAGTTTAATTTCAATATAGTTCAATTTCTCTATTTTTACTTTTGTTGACTGTTCTTTTGGTGCCATAATAAAAAGAAAATCATTGCCAAATCCAATGTTATGACGTTTTCCCCTATGTTTTCTTCTAAGAGTTTTATAGTTTTAGGTCTTACCTTTAGATCTTTGACCCATTTGGGTTAATATTTGTGTATAGTGTAAGATGAGGGTCCAAATTCATTCTTTTGATGGGGATATCCAGTTGTCTCTGCAGAATTTGTGGAAAAGACTGTCTTTTTCCATTGAGTGATCTTGACACCCCTGTCAAAAATCATTTGACCATATATGCAAGGATTTATTTCTGGGCTCTCTTCTATTCCATTGGTCTGTATGTCTGTCTTTATGCCAGTGCCACATTTTATATCAGTTTTGATTACTGTAGCTTTGTACTAAGTTTTGAAATCAGGAAATGTGAGTCTTCCAGTTTTATTCAAATGATTAATCCAAATTTAGCCAAATGATTGTTTTGGCTATGTAGGGCCCCTTGAGATACCATTTGAATTTTAGGATGGATAGAATAGAAATTTTTCTGCAAAAACACTGTTAGGATTTTGATAGGGATTACAATAAATCTGTAATTTCTTTGAGTGGTAATTATTATTATTAATTCTACCTCTTTATTTGTTTTAGGTCTATTCAGGTTTTACATTTCTCCTTGAATAAATTTTAGTAGTTTGTGTCTTTCTAGGAAGTTGTCCATTTTATCTACATTATCTAAATTTTTTGCATGCAGTTTCTCATAGTATTCTCTGAAACTTCTATATATTTCTGCATGATCAGTAGTAATATTCCTTCTTTCATTCCTGATTTTCATAATATGAATCTTCTCTTTTTCCTGATCAGTATTAGCTAAGTTTGTCAAATTTGTTGATATCTTTGAGGAAATCTTTTGTTGATTTTTCTACTATTTTCTATTCTCTATTTCATTACTCTCCACTCTTATTTTTATTGTTTCTTTCTTTCTGCTTGCTTTGGATTTAGTTTGCTCTTCTTTTCCAGTGTGGAAACTCAACCTTATGAGCTTGACCTAGAGCCCCAGTGATCCCAGTCGGCCGTGACTGGGACAAAGCCTCTGCCTTCTGAGTGGGGGCCTGTGTGTCAGAATGAAGCCCCAACCTCTCGGTCACACTCACGAAGAATTTAGCCTCTGCAGCTTGGGCTTGTCAGGGTTGAGAAATGCTCCAGCCTGCCCTTTCTCATCCAGTCCCTGGTTATTGGGAGCTGGGGAGGAAAAGGCCCCATCTTCCTGGCCATAGTCATTTGGGAGGGAGATTCTGTTAGGATGAGCAGGAGAGAAGCAGGGAGGGAGCAGGTCATAGCTCTCACTGTTCTTACCAAGACTTAGTAGACATTGTGAATAAATACACCTTCATTTGCTTAAAGGCCTTAGGGAAATTTCCAGAGATTTTAAATTGTTTTTAAAAATAATGTTCACCAGTTTTGGTTGTTCTGCTGGGGAACAGATCTGCAGAGCTCCTTTGCTGCCTATCTGGAGGTCTCTTCATAGTCTTACACTATTCTTCTCATTATCAGTAAATAAGTCCAAGAACTCCAGATGGGGAAGGAATAGAGACCAGAAGTGAAGTAGTTAAGGACCTGGAGCATATGAAGACCTCCTGAGGGCACAGAGCTGTTGGCCAGAAGGTGCTGGAAGGCCAGACGCCCAGCTGGGCACATGGAGATCACCTACAGCACTGCCAGTGGGAATGCAGTGGGTAGGATGCAGATCCCAAAGGTTTTAGGACATGGAACCTGAACTTGTCACTGAGGCCTGATGGAGGTGGTGGCCAAGGTATTCTCACCCTGTCATTTCTTGAGAAGCACAGGTTACACCTGATGAAGCTTCCCATGCCTGGATGGGGTCAGTCCTCACATAAGCAAAAGCCACACAAGTCTTTACTGAAAGTCAAATGAGCTGGTTAATTCTCTGAGGGTCATAATGTCAGGCTCCAGTACTGGAGGGATAGAATCACAAAAGAAGAAAAAGAGGAAAGGAAAAGCAGAAGGAGGGAGGGATCCAGGCACTCAGGGTCTCACCCCCTGACTGGAGCTCAAGAGAGCACGTGGTTGCAGAAGCACCAACAGGAAAGTGGTCTCCATGGGTCTCTAGATGCCAATGGGATGTCCCACTCTGCTTGGTTGGCTTTATTATACACAATACAGAGAGTGAAGGATGGATCTGGCTCCATCACTGGTAGATGACCACACCTTCCCTAATCTGCCTTAATGGACTCCTAGCCTCTTGAAGGAAAAGGTTGAGTCTTACAAGCTTCCATCTACCAAAAACCAAAAGGGGCTCAACCTGTAGGTGGGAAGACCACAGAGGGAGGGCAAGCCTCACTGTGGTCCGTGGAGGGATGCTGGGGGAACACGCTGGATGATTCTTGATGGATGGAAGGCTGACACTTCAGTAGCACCAACACTGGGCAGGTTCTCTTCCTCCTGAGCAGCCCCAGAGCCCACAAGGCATTCACGCTCTGCTGGAGACATATGGTGATCAGGGGACAGGTGACAGCCAGGGGATGATGGATGGGTGAGCACTGTGGGAAAAGGGACGTTCCTCCCAGTCCCAACACAGGCAACTCTCTTCACACTGACTGAGTGTGAGAGGGGGTGTGCCCCAAAGTATGTTCTTCATGAGTGTGTGTTACGTTTTCTCTACTGAATGCATCTTTGTACTAACCAGCTGGCGTGTGTAACTAAGGGTTACCTACATCATGCACAAGGTGTTCTCGGGAGTACAAAGAGGAGAGAGTAGTCATGGTGACAGGTGTGGTCCTCCTTGATTTAGTGACCTGGGTTCTATTATGGCACAGCTTCTCAGCTGTGGCTCTGGTGACATTTGGGTTGAATCATTCTCTGTGGTGGGAGCAGCTATCCTGTTCTTCCCAGTTCCCCACACACCAGTTATGACAACCAAAACTGTCTCTGGACATTGGCAAGCAACCTTTCATGGGAGGGGGGTGCAATCTCCGCCAGTTGAGAACCCCTGATGATTGGGGGTGTCGTTGACACGTGTCACATTTACACACTTTCCCAACATCTGGCTCAGCATCTGGAATATGCAGTTAATGCTTGATAGTAAATAAACTCGTGGGTGAATGAACATGAGTGGGGCAGTTGGGACCAGTTGAATAGCTCTGTCAGTTCCCAGGTTTGGCATAAATTCTAGGCCTAAAATAGTAACAGTTCATATGCAGTTCATATGTTGAAGTAGAAGGAAGTACATCCCAATGTAAAGTGCTGGGCCAACATGAAGGCGTCTTCAAAGTGGAAGATACAAAGATGCTTAGATAATTCTTCATGATTCATCAACTAAATGCATCCATGCAAGGGAGTCGTATTTCTCTGGAGAGAGCTGAGCTGTATGTCCACCCACCCGATGGAACATCATCCCGAGATCCGTGAGAGGGGGGTGCGAGATGACCCCCGAGGGTTTTTGTAGAAGGTTTCCTGGGTGAGCTGTATGGTGCACCCCCGGCCTCCCTCCTGCCGAGGCAAGCGGTGGGGAAGTGCCAGCGCTAACACAGAGTTTGTATGAGGGGACGCAGGGACACCGTCCAGAGAGGATGTTTGGGAGAGTGTGCTCATACCTACCCTGGTACCGTCCCTGGAAGATGAGGGCGAATGTCCAGCTGACGTAGCCCAATGTGTGGGCATGTTTCCCATGGACGGGGAAGGGACACCCCAAAGGGAAGTTGCTTGGGGTTGTCCTAGACTGTCTCCAGGAGGGGCAGGAGGATATTTCAGAAGAGATGGGCCTCCAGGAGGCTGAGGACATGGAAAGAGTTGAACAGTTGTCCAGATGGGGAAACGTTTGAACATGTCAAGGGAATTACAGGAAGAGATGTCCAGCTGTGAAGAGTCACCTTGAGACATTTGTCTGTCCTGATGGTGAGTACGACTGGGCCACCACCACAGTCCAGCCAAGTGGGATGCTCCTCACGCCTCTCTTCCCTGCCCCTTCTCCGACCACTGGGGGTCCGGGAGGGTGGTTAGCACAACTGAGGAGGGTCAAGCACTAAGCCAGGACACAGAAAAGATAAAAATACCTCCGCCACCTCAAGTGCACACCAGCTCCCGACCCCAAACCTGAACCATGGGATGGTAAAGTCTCAAGTTTGAATAAAGTCCAGGGCTGTGATGATTTCAGGGGGCTGGCTGTTTTAATTACTGATCTGAGACGGTGCTTTGTGACTCAAAAAAGACCATAGGACATTTTATTACCAGAGAATGACCAAAGGAGTTATGAGGCTGCCCTGAGGAGTGAATCAAACTGTTAAAAAGTGTAAAAAGACATTGGGAAAGAACGATGCTCTAGAATACTCCCCATGTGCTTCTCTGAAATGGATGCACTTACCTCAATTATGTGGCAGTCACTGTTTTTAGATCTTTTAATGGTTTATAACCCTCAACCCTCACAAATACTCTAGGATATGAGTAGTAAGATCACTTTTTATAGTGCAGAGGGGTTAAACCACCTGCCCAAATTCACACAGCTAACAAGTGGTGGAGCCTGCATTTGGGTCAAGAAATCCAAGGCCAATGTCTTTGGCTGCTGGAGTAGAGGGGGCCGCTCACCAATCACAGATGGATGAGACTCAGGGCACCAGCTGAGGGGCTCCTTGCAGATGGATGGTGTATGCGTGACAATACAGCCAACTGTGAGGAAACCTGGGATGAGGGCGAAACGAGAAGGGGTGATGCTTTCCTAGTGTCCACGAAGGAGATCATGAGATGGTTACAAGGTAGGAATGGGAAACCTGATTACATGATGCTCTTGACCAATACTCATCAGCTTTCTGTGTACAAAGGTTGAGGTGACCGTAGCTGGACCTTCTCCACCCCCAGGCCACCCTACAGCACCTGTCAGGCTCTCCACTGTCACGGCTTGTTGAGGGCGGTCAGATAGAGCCTGAATCTATGCTGTTTTACCTTTGATTTCTGTCGGTGTCTATCTGAAAGCCACGTTCTTCCTTAGTGAGTGTTATTTAATGGGGTTTCTGCCCATAACCCTACACCAAGAGGGTTACTGTTACTGTTACTGTTTCCAACAATGAATCAGGGGCACACCAAAATCAGCCTCTGCTCCCTCCACCATGCCTGGAAACTGCTGACTGGATGCTGGGGAGGCCACTTAGCTCTGGCCCTCCCCTCCCCTACCCACCCTGCAAGGTCTGTCAGCTCCCTTCCAGGCTCCGATGGTAAAGCTGGAGCTCCCTGGGTTGGAACCCCAGGGAGCAGGAGATGCCAGGCTTTGGAATGTCCCCTACCCATCTGTAGCTTAAGTTGATCTTTCAGAACAGGATCCAGCTGCAAGAGGCCTTTGGTCTCCTGGACATTGAGCTTGGTTCTAGGGGGTCAAGAGCATGAACTCTGGAGTCAGAGGGTCAGGGTCGGAACCCAGTTTGCACTTGTTAGGTCTTGGTCTTGGGCAAGTTCCTTCACCTTGCACCTCAGTTTCCTTGTTTATAAAATGAGGTCTATTGCACCTCCTTCCCCGGGTTCTTGTAAGAACTGAATGGGTGAATACGTGTGAAGCCTCACAACGATGCCGCACCAGGTGCTACATTTGTCTGATTATTAATAGTTACCGTGTTTACATGGGAGCACCCTTACACTGTTTGTTAGAATCACAAATTTTGCTCTTATTTCACGCCATCTTAGAGTGTTGAGGGAAGGAAAATATTCTTTCAATTGGTCTGTTGAGATGTAGTATGATTTCCTCCCAGGATTGTTGTTAAATTAAAAATTAAACATGGATGCTGACTGACATAAATTAAAAATTAAACATGGATATTGACTGACATAAATTAAAGGCCATGCCAAATATTCTACGTGGGCTTTATTCTTGTTCTTTACTAAATCCGTTCAAGCACTGGACCAACAAAGTGCCAGGTGCTGTGCAGGGGCTTGAGGATGACAACGATTAAGACCCAGCACTGCGCCCCCCACCTCGGGTCCTAGATCCCTAGGGAAGCAGAAATCTCAATCCACTAGCAACAGTTCAGTGTGAGAGAAACTGTAACAGAGACACTCAGGTACATCCTTGTGAGTCATCTCAGAAACCACAAGTTGTCTGAGGTTAAGGAAATGTCGACAACATCCCACTGCATTAAAATATACATAATATACGGCATTGAAATATCAAGATTTAATTGTCCTTCAGGACAATGTCTTGAAAGTTCCTGCTTCTCTGTTCATTCTAGGGAAGTATGAGTGGAAATACATCAGATTTGGGATGAGAGTCATTGTGCAGAAGGGAACAAATTACCTTCCCAACGAGGAAGCAAGGACCCCCAGTCAGCAGGCACACCTTCTCCCCACACACGTGCTCTGGGGGCCACAAGACGGTCACTGGCATGCAGCCCAGAAAAGCTCAGCTCCTTTCAAATGGCTTGGAGCAGATGAGCATGTAAGATGCTGCAATATTCTAGTAATTTATTAATGATATCGCATAGCAGGTGTTGGCAGCATTTCTGTGTGGGTTTTTTTTTTTTTTACAAGAGTAGAACTTGTTTCCTTCCAAAGTTTATAAGCTTAAAATAAAAATGGGAGAGGAAATTACTCCTGGGAAGAAGCAAACCTGCCTTCCCAAACAAGGGAATTTTCTAGAGGTAAAAGTATAATAGAAGAAAAGGGGGCTCTTTCCTCTCCAGAAAAGTCAACCTGGGACAGGAATGGTCTGTGCAGGAGGGAGGGGGCAGCACCTGTCTGGCAGAGCCTGTGATGCATTCCACAGCTGTGTGCTGAGTGCCTGCTACGTGTGGGGTGCTGTGCTGGGGGCCCCATGGTGAAACGGGTATATCCTTATCCATCGCAGATATGCTGAAAATAGGGCAAACGATTGCATACCACGCTTAGAGTGAGGCAAGCCTAGTTTTCCAATGGTTTTTGTCCATTCATTTATTTGATCCCCATACCCATGCGATCATGCCTCGTCACTGAGAGGAAACTGGATCACAGAGCGTCATGTAACTGCCCCAGGCCAGGGTCTCACTGCTGGGAGTGGTGGACCCCAGACTGGAACTCAGATGTCCACGGAGAAACTCAGAGAGGGGCTCAGATGTGGTCAGCTCCTGCTGGTGCCGTGCAGTGAGCTCTCCTGGTAGCCCGGGGAGGTGAGGTCGCAGCAAGTCTTGGAAGGGTGTGGGGTTGAACTGAAGGCTAAGCCAGAGGCGCCTGGAAGGTGAGTGATGGACTGATGGTGAATAACGGAGCAGGAATCCACGAGAGCTTTCCAAATGGATGGACGAGGGTGTCCCTGCCCAAACATCTGCACCACGGGCTCTGTCTGGGATTCTGTTCACCACCTGCCCTGCTTGCTGTGCCTTCAGCACCTGGAACAGTTCCCGACACAGCAGGGCTTCCAGGGCCCTTTACTGACTGATCCCAGGAGGTGGAAGCGCTCAGGATTCTCTTTGCCTTCACAACAATCTCTGCCATGACCCTTAGTTCACTCAATTGTTACAACAGCTCTGGGAAGCAAATGGCGTTCCCCATTCAACACATAATTACACACATTATTTTATTAACACAACTTTATTTTGTAAATCTCTTTAGACGAGCCATTTTCTATAAAGAGCAACAGAGGAGAACACACGTGGTAAGCATTTAAGAGACACAAGTTTGGGGCATGCATGCTGTTTTTTATTACAATTTTGGAAAAGTTAAAACAGAATCTTAAATGAGATCTGTACCCATAGTGCTTGCTGTCTGGGATGGGGTCGGTGTAACCTCGGGGACTCTAAGGGCACTGCTTGGAAGTTCCCTGCCTCTGCCATGTCCCTCTCAGACATCTGGAATCTGCCATCCAGATGCGGAAAAAAGGAAGAGGAGGAAGAATTTTGAGATCGGAGGTGGACATGGGGGGCAAATGGGAGGGAAGGGAGCAGGCCTGATTACAGAGGCAGAGAGCATCATGGGGTCAGGATTTGAGCTCTCACTCTTAGGGTATTTTTTATATCCTTCCCTCAATCACAATTCCAGAATTGGGACACGCCTCATCTCAGGTTGCCTTGGTCTGCTGTGGCTTGAAGCAGGGTTTCGGTTCCCAGCCAGAGACTGAAGTCAGGCGGTGCCAGTGAGGGCACTGAATCCCAATCACTAGACCACCAGGGACCAGTGGCCAGTGACAAGGCCCTGGGCCTTTGGCTTTGCAGAAACAAATTCCCACAAAGATGGAAAATAGTGAAACAACTAAAGTGTTTATTAGGAGGAAAAATAGTACATGTGGATAGACACACGGGCAGACTCAGAGAGAGTCACGCCCTCGTGGTGGTTTGAATCACTTACATGGGGCATTTCTCCCAGGTTTCCTTTGGCCAATCATTTTGCTTTGCTTAGCTCTGAGTCCATATTTGGTTTATCTCAGGATCCTCCCATGTGTGCGTGCGCATCTCTTAGCCAAGATGAATTCTAGTGAAGAGGGCTATGGGTAGGTTGACATCACTCCCTTTTTGGCCTCCAAGGAGCCTTTCTGTGCATGTATAGTCAGGCAGGTCTCCTTGACCTCGAGAATAAGGAATATGTGGCCTCTTATCTGGGCAGGACTTAGGTCCTCCTCATCATCATCTTCGAGTATCTGTCCACAGGGGACAAACTCCAGCTGTTCAGCCTGGAGCCATTTACCTCCTGCCTCACGCCCTTTGGGGTGGCTGATGGGCCCCCCAGAGGGGCCAGACCACTGAGAAACAGTCACACCCAAGAAGTCTGCAGGGCAGAGAGCTCAGTGTCAAGATCACTGGATATCAGGGTCTAGACCCACACCAGAGCCCAGGGCAGAACTCAGCTACTATAGGAAAAGCAAGGGATCTGGGCATCTGGAATGGATACAGGACTTCCCGGGTGCCCTAGACAGTGGCTGTCACCCACCTGTCTGGTCTTTCCCTCCTGGGGTCCCTCATGCAAAGATGGGCCTGGAATAGCTCCCTCTTCTCTCTTAAAGCTGATTACGGCCTCAAACCGCAGCCATGATGCTTACCAGATGCTTTTTCTAAGTAGGACAGCTTTGAACAAGGGCCCCTAAATCCCTGGTATCCCCAGATTTGCTCAATGTTGTCCAGCATCTTCAGTTACGGCCCCAAGAAGCCAGCAAGCCTGGCTCTGCAGCCTTGGGGTTTGGGGAGCTGACAGACAATTTTGGTTACCAGGCAACCACTGATTTTTCATAACCAACAAGTACAATGCCACACATGATAAATTTATCAGATAATAATGCAGCTTCCCCACATCACCACACACTGATCAAACCCCAAAGAGCTCTTTTGCAAAGGACTTGGGAGCTTGAATTAAGCAAGACCCAAGAGACACAACTTGAGGGGAAAAGTGTCTGGGGAGGGGATGGAGGCTGTCCTGAAAGAATCCAGCTGCTGCTGGCTGGGTCCAGTTGCTGAGACTCTGCAGGGCAGGGCTCCATCCAGGGCAAGTGTCAGCTGACCAGAGGCCTGAGAGCACCAGGTATCGAAACATCTCCTGGTCAGCCTCTGACTGTGGCTCTGCTTCTGTGAGAGGCGGTCTGTCAGGGGAACCTCTTGCTGTCGGGAGAAGGAAGATCACAGAACCCTCGGATGGCACGGGCTCCTCAAGACGGGGAGAACCACAGTTCACGATGTTGATGCTCAGTTACTTGGGGGACGAGTGAGTCCCCCTTGACCTCTGGCAGCCATACTGATAGCTCTTCAGCTGGAGGCTGAGGAATTTGGCCTGCTCTACCTCTGAACAGAGTTGGATTGTCTGAGCACCAGCTCATCTGGGGACAGGAGGGGACCACTGCGGACAGCATCCTGATTGACCGCAGCACTGTGACTGCACAGCCAGGCCACTCTCTGGAGCCACCACCTGTGTGTGGGTGTCCGTGGGGCCCAGCCTCGTGTGGGCACCGCATTTCCTCTCAGACACATGAAGGATTGTGGAGCAGAAAGAGAAGAATGTCCCCCAGGAGGAGGGGATGCTGCCCGCCAGGACCTGCGCCTTCTCTCTAAGCCTAATGGCCATGCTCAGGCTGTTCTGGGCCCCTCTCCACCTAAATCACGGAGTGTGCCCTAGTTGTTCCCAAACAGCCAGATGATGCTGGGGACTCCCTGCTATTTATAACCTCTGTTAACATTTACACGGTCTGCCCCTGGGAATTCCATGACTGCTTTTGGTAAATTCCTTCTGGAGAGAAGATGGGGCAGTGGAGGGAAGTGAAAACACCTAGGTTACCATAGACACTCAAAGCATCATCAATACTGAAACCTTTTGAGAATGTTGTCTGTTTTTCATAACATCTTTCTGCATTAACTCTGAGATGCTGGCACACCCCCATCTCGCTTAGGGAGAGCTGTCATTGAACTACTCAGCCAATACAAGCTGGGCATTTCCACATAGAGAAATGGATGTTGGCGGATGGTGCGGGTTAACGGAGGTGGCGCCCGCCAAGGTACATGGGTCCAGCACCTGCCGCAGAGCCGCAGACCCTCACAGACCCTTAGCAGTGGGAGGTGGGAGGTGACATGCTTCCTGAGGACACAAGGGGTGAGAACCTTTGCTGAAGCTTGGGAGCTACCTTTGTGACATTTGGCCTCACAGGGGGATGATGGGTTCCATTCAGCAGGCATTTATGGAGCCCCTCCTGTGAGCAGGTGCTGTGAGAGGTGATGGTGGGGCTCACAGGTAAATCAGAACCTGGTCCTCCCTGGCTGTCTCAGTCAGCCCAGGCTGTGTAACAAACAGCACAGGCTGGGATCTTCAACAACAGACATTTATTGTCTCACATTCTGGAGGTCAGAGATTGAGGTGCTGGCAGAGCAAGTTCCTCCCGAGGCCTCTTTCCTGGGCATGTAGATGGTTGTCTTCTCCCCGTGTCCTCACGTGGTCATCTCTCTGTGTGTGTGTCCTGACCTCCTCTTCTGGTAAGGACACCAGTCATGTTGGATCAGGGCCCACCCTAGTGACCTCGCTGAACTTGATTACCTCTGTAAAGACTCCATCTCCAAATACAGTCACACTCTGAGGTCCTCGGGTTAAGACTTTGATGTATGAATTCGGCGGCACACAGCTCAGCCCTCAGCACTGGGCCATGGACATCCCTTTACCCTGCCTTGTCATTCTTGGGAGGGACTCCATGGCCGCACCCGTGAGCCATCTCACCTGGCCGCTCAGCTCCTTGATGCCTCTCTTGCTCTCTTATCCAATGGCCTCCCATCTACTCTGTCTCAGCTGCTGACCCCAAGGACTGAGCAGGAGTCCCTCAGCGCAACAACATTCCTTCTGCCTTGGCGTCCCCAGCCTGCATGGAGAACCCCAGCCCTCCGCCCTGCATCCTGCTCTATACACTGAACTGTGACCTCACACGCACGTGTTGAGGTCCCACCCCCACTGTGACTGCATCTGGAGCTGGGACTTTACAAGGTTTCGTTCCTGAACACAGCTGAGAAAAATACCTGGAAGGTGCTTTGTGTCATGTTATGGGGCGACCTCGGGACGCACACAACTCGCCTGGCACTGACCTTCACAGTGCGTCTGCGGAAACAAGCGAGAAGGGCAGGGGGCCCGGGCACGGCCCCTCACGCCCCATAGTCTTTCCAAATCTGTGTAAAGTTATCACATCATCATAAAGTTAAGCTAATCTCCAACAATTCTGTGTGGCTCGTTTTATGCCAAATGAAAGTCACTTTGGGAAGTTTGCTTTGACAGCTGGTGAAATAATGCGGAGATCAATACGCAAAGCCGGCTCACAGGCAGCGTTGGGGTGACCGGCCTCACCAGCGGTCAATAGCACACAATTAAGATAATAAAAAGTGAGGACGGGCAGAGGCCTCCGAGGTCAGCCGGCCCAACCTCTTCATTGAGCGGATGAGGAAATTGAGTCCCGACGAGGGGCAGTGGCCTGGCCAAGGTCGCCCGGCGGCGTCTGCACAGCGAGGCGTGCACCCCTCCTGCTCCCTGCTCCCCGCGTCTGACCGGCTCCATCCGCCTGGGGAGTCCTTGAGGCCCTGTTGTCACTGCACATTCTTGTTGAGGGATTGATTCATGACTGAGTGCAATTCCCAGCTGCGCTAGATTTATAGCCCCGGACAGACGTGTGCAGAGCCGTCCTAGTTTTCCACGAGATGGGGTGTGAGGACCCTCGGCGCTGATCTGCGGGAAACCCAGAGCCACACAGACCCCGTGCTGGAAGTATTGCAGGAAATGAAGTGGGTGTTTTTTCCATTTGCAAACACTCTGGGTTTATCACTCCATCTGCCCCAGGCATCCACATCATAAGGGTCATTTTGGTGCCATAAAGACTTCAGGCTCATCAGCCTCAACTCTCTGAAGCCAGCTGGCTTGGAGCAGAGCTGGGTGTGTCTAAAACCAGACAGACCACGGGTGTGTGCATTTAATCCATCACAAACGAGGCCTCCAGAGCTTAATCACCTGCTCTTCCCTTTGACGTGAGACCAGGTTGAACTGAATATTGTTGCTTTTGTTCGGGGAGATAGCAGGGGCCGAAGCAACTGCCAGGAGCTGATAATGACTCAGATCGTGCTCTTGTGAAATGGAAATGGCTGGGAAAATAAAGGAGGCGGTGGGAGAGGGCAGGCTGGAGCAGAGACGGGATTCTCCCACCCTGCGCCGCGGGAGGGTCGCCCGGTGTAAACGAAAGGCTCACCGAGAAGGCGCCCCTTTGGAGTTTAAACTGAGCTGATTTTCAGACGCGGCTGAAATGCACAGAGCACAGCGGACTCCACCCCCTGGGAATTGCTGGCTGCTTTCCCCACTGGACGACACTGTTTGATCAAATTTTATCGCAGTGACAACCAACAGAGGCTTGTAAAACCTGCAGCACAAAATGATTTATTACCTCAGATGAAACCCCCCTCCCTCCCTCTGCATTCTGAGAAGCCTCATTGCTGGAGACGGTGCTGAGGCTCTCCAGCTACCCCCTGGCAGAGATGGCATCCGGGTTCCAGGAAGAACTGGGCCGTAGGTGAAAAAGGTGACCCGGGGGCCCGGCAGGCGCCCGCAGGTGCCAAGGTGCTGTCACCACGGGGGGCTTCAGCACGTGCTCCCCCCAGCGCACTTAGACCTGGCCCTTTGGGGTAGGTCTTAGGCATCTTTGCTTTCTTAGGGGTCTCTGGTTAATTCTAATAGAGCTTATGCAGACCAGATGAAGAACAAATTATATAAATAGGAAAAAACAAAAACAAAACCACGATGGCAGCAAGGGGAGGACTTTCCCTGCATCACTTGTCAGGAGGGGGTTGCGGGGAGTCTGAAGACCTGAGCCCACCCCTCAGTGTTTAATTCTCCATCTGAGGATGGGGCCGGCACGTCTCTGAGCCCCACCCGGGTGCCCCGTGTGGCCGTGCGGGAGAGGGGACTCAGAAAGAGCTGGCAAGAGTCACGTGGTTGGCGGGTGCGTCGTGCCGTAATCCAGGAACCCCCGGGTTCCCCCCTGCCCCCCAGAGTGAGGGGAAGGTTGCCAGGGCCCCTGTGAGTCGCAGAGGCACAGAAGTAGGAGGGAACCCAGGGCCAGGTGAGGCCCGGAGTTCTAGGCACAGAGCGTGGGGACGCAGAGCCAGCGGGCCAGTGGGCTGTTTATAGCTCCGTGCTCCCTCATCCGTCCTGTCCTCCTACGGACCCCCAGGTGAGAAAGGGGGGCTGGGCCGCTGAGATCTGCCGTGCCAGGCTGGGCGTGCAGCCGTCTCAGGGGCTAAAACTCGGACAGGTGGGAGACGCATGGGACCAAAGGCCCCCAGGAAACCCCCTTGGTGTCTTCCCGGCCCCAGGATGGAGTCTGATGATGCCTGCATGGACGCGCCTTTGCAGTTTTAGGTAATGGTCTAGGCAGTCCTTGTCTGTTCTCATGCAAACACACATCTGTCCCTGCTTTTGGAAGTTACAGAGAGAGAAAATCTCTGGCGCTGGTGAAGCTTGGAGGGCAGTGGGGTGACATCCAGCAGCATTACATAAACATTTGGCTCTCAGACCCAGAGAAACTCACCCACACACACACAGGGCAGGGGGAGAAGCGAGCTGCCTCCGTTCAGGGCTGCGAGACCAAATCACCGCAGACTGGAGGCTTGTAAACAGCAGATGTTTATTTCCCGCAGTTCTGGGGGCTGGATGTCCTGGACCAGGTGCCGGCACGTTGGGTTCTGGCGAGAGCCCTCTTCTGGGCTGCAGACAGCTGTCGTCTCGTGTTCTCACACGGGAGAGCTCTCTGGGTCCCTTTTATAAGGATACTAATGCCACCCGTGAGACCTCACCTCCAAACACCCTCGCGTCAGGAATAGGACTTCAACACAGGGATTTGGGGGCAGAAACGTGCACCCACAGCCTGGCAAGCACCCCAGGGTGGCAGCAGCAGCAGGTGTGGGATGTCTTGCAGCCAGGTAACCTGGAGGAGTACCTGGAGGAACTCCTTGTGGGTGGGGCTCGGAGCCCGGCTTACGGAAGGCCATGCAGCCGTTTGCTGTTTATATTCTGAAGGTTATTTGTGACCGATTTTGTGATCCTATTAGTACAGGACCAAGTAGACCTCAAGCAAACACTATGAAAAGGAAAACAAGGATTATTTCACACTGGTAGGAGACAGAATCTGTAAAAGTAAAAAAACATTTACAAGGCACATCATCCAATATCAAAACACACAGAACAACAGTAAAAGCCACTTGGAAAGACAACTGTAAACGAAACTGCAGTGTAATAAAAACCTTCACATCTGAGCATGACGGTGGCAGTGGAAGTAAATGTTTACGGCACGTCACGTGGGTGATTCTCTAACACGTGCCACTGAATATGTGAGAATCCGGTTTACAGGCAGACACCCGCAGACACAGGCTCCCACCCATGGCCAGAGCAGGTGGCTGGTCAAACGCTGACAGAACATTCACAAAAGTGTTGACCAGGCCACAGAGAAAACACGGGAGTTACCCAGACAAACTCATCATTGTATCTCTTATGCAGTAAAATAAACCCGGAACTCAGTAACAACCTCAAAGAGGACAGATGGACAGAACTCTGGTCTCTGGAACTGGAAACACCGGTGATGTTGGCTCACGTCGCTGGCCGAGGAGATTTCGTTGTTGTCACTTTTGTGTACAGAGTCCAGCCCTTCTGAATAGTTATCCTAACGACACTCAAGACATAACACTTGACCGAAACGATGCTTCCTGTGTATTCACAGCCTTAAAATAAAACAACATGAACGTTCCTTGAACTGAGGAAGTTAGAAAAATAATGGAAAATCTTGAAAAATCCACAAGGAATTATTATTAGGGAAAAATAAGAGTAGAAGAAGAAATAAATGAATTAGAAAACAGTACACTTTATAAACATTTGTTGTGCTATGCACTTCAGAAATTAAAATTTTTAAATTCCTAGGAATTCTAACCAGAAAGAGAACTAAAACATGAGTACAGATGTAGATGAGGGTCAAATCTGTACATTTAAATGGTTTACAATCGTAAATGTAAACTGATAAATTGGAAAACAAATCTTTGATAAGTGGATGTGATTTCAGACAAACACAAGTTATCAAGTTGATTCTAAGAAGTGGGAACCCCCAGGGCTCTGAGTGCCCACCTCCCAGGGCTCAGGAGAAAGAGCTGAGTGAGGAGATTCTCTCATGTGGGATGCCTGTGTGCAAATTCTCGAGGAGGGAAAACGCCATGTTAAAATTGCCAGTTGGAGGTTGGGTAAGCCAGTGCCCAATGCGTGGACAGTCCGATAGCTATTTGTTGGATTGAATGAATGAATAAAAGGATGAATGAATGAACTGTGTTTGGCCGGGGCACAGAGGGCTAGAAGGATCGTGAGCATTGCAGTTCATGGACAGCTTTGATTTGAAGTACATAGAGAGTGGCCAGTGGAAGCCCACCTCTCTTCCCATCCCATGGACAAGGGCTCACCCTTTTCCCTGACCATGCCGGCCTGACACCCCTGAGGAGCAGAGAAACTGCAGGAAAATACCTTGAATATTGGATGCCAAGGCTGGGAAGGCAGAGACCAGGGTGGCTCGTTTCTACAGGAGGGGCTCTGGGCATGGCGGGAGGGTGGGGATGCAGACGTCCACGTGCATCTCAAAGGGGTCCCTCAGTTCCCCACGTCCACGTCCCCCGGCTGCGGGACCCTTCCTGCAGGGAGGACTCACTTCCTGGGTCCTCCCATCCTCCGCCTCCTGTCTCTCATGGGAATCCTGTTCCTTTGGGTTTCCAGCTCAAGTTTGCATCGTTTATGATGCTACATTTGCACCTGGACACTCGCTGCTTTTTTGTAATTACTAGTTAATTACTACTCCCCCCAAAATAAAATTGTTAGCTCCTTGAAGGCAAATGACCTTGTCTGTATTTTTTAGGGTTTCACCGCCAGGGTCTATACTGTTTATGCAAACATTCGTCCCTTGTGGTAGGAAAGAAGAAAGGAAGGAAGGAAGGGAGGAAGGGAGAGAGGGAGGGATGAAGGAAGGGAGGGATCTTCTCCTGCCCTGGCTCTGGCCCAAGGTCAGCCCAGTGATACCCCCAGTTGGTCATGATGTTCTCTGAACCCCAGCCCTGGAGGGGGTTCCTGAGCCCCCACCACCAGGAGGCACTTTGGAAACGCCCAGAGCTAATGCTGACGTGTGGCTCTCAATCCAGGTTTCCCCGTAAGTGCTTCTGTGTGTCTGGAAGGGTGTACTCTGAAGGCCCTGCCATGATGGAAGTATTCTTTTCTTTTCTGGAATACTGTTAACTGGTGGGTATTGAGCGAATCATTATTGACGGTAGAGCCTTCCTGGATGAGCTCCCTCCCCGCTCAAGTATAAACACCTGATGGCCAGGTAGGCGTGTGGTAACCCCTCAGGTGGGCAGACGGCAGTGAAACCCGCCATCCCATGGAGATTTCTCCAAGTTCATCTCATCACTGCTCTCGCCCAAGGTCGATCCCTGCCACTGCCTGTGGACGACGTGTGTTCCTGACGCCCCCTGGGGTCAGGGCCTGAGCCTCTCCCCCTTTTCTCCTGGTCACTCAGAAGACATGCCTCCTGAAATCCACCCGGCCACGAAGTGCAGCCGTGGCCGCTGCTCAGTTTGCTCCGTCCGTGCCCGTGGAGCCCACGTCAGCCTGGGGTCGCCGCCCACCACACTCTAGCTGGGATCGTGCTTCCCCCGGGAGCGAGACGCAGCCCTTAGCCCGTCCTGCCCGTGACATACCCAGGGCTACAGGTCCGTGCTCACTGGGGCTGCATTTTCCCAGTTTGTTATCTCTGTTTCGCCTCCTCGGAGAGCATCTTCTCTGGGCGAGGGCTGGACAAAGGGGCTGAGTCAGGGAGATAAACAAGAGACCACCTCCCCGCATCTGCCTTTGTTTTGTGCTTTTATTTAAGGGTAAAGAAATGGTCTAATGCAGGATTGAAAAGGGAACAGCAGGCCAAGCACATGATTCCCCGCAGGACGCGAGCAGCCGTCAGAGGAGGTGGAGCTAGACGAGACCACTCTGCAGCCCTAGAGGCTGCTCAGCGCCCTCGTGTCCCCGCGGGCGGGGGAGTGCGGCTTCTCCACCACTGAGGATGCTGGCCCTCGGGTCCTCGTCTCCTGGATAGGAATGCCTACGTCTCCGGCGGCTCATTGGCCCCTCCGCACCCAGCCGCCCACCCCGCGCCCCTCCCCTTCCAAGGAGGCCAGCGCCGACTGCCCCTGGAACCCCAGCCCCGGAGCCCTGTGGCCAGGCTCACCCTGACTGTGTCAGGACGTGCACAGCGGAGGACATTTTCCTCTGAGGCCTCGGGCTGGGGCAGGGCCAGCAGCACAGGCAGAGGCTTAGAGGGAAGAGTAGCAAGGATGTGCCTAGAACAAGTTTCAAAAACACAGAACTAAGTAAAAATCGAATCCAAATCCAAATCCAGTTTGATGGGAGAAGGTACGTGCTGTGAACAGACACCAGGGTGAGTCACCGGGTCGCCGGTCCCTCTGGGAGCAGGGTGGCCGCCACAGGTGGGGGAGGGGCCTGTCTCCTGTGCCCCTCCTGGAGCTCCGGCCCCCAGGATGGCAATTTCAGCCACTCCTGTAACCCCTCCCCAGGGTTTTGTGTGCCTCCGTGGCCCTCCCAGTCAAGCATCCATGAACTGATTGGTTCCAATCAGAACCAATGATGTGAAGTGTTGTTTGGAGCCATTTCCCCAGAGGTCACCGGCCGAGTACCCAAGGCTCTGCTCACCTGCTCTACTCTCCCCTCGCCCCCCCGCCCCCCAAGAGGTACAGCCCGCATCCCGCACCCCTGGGTCCAGAGCCATTGCTGGGTCCCTTGCAGTGCGTCTCCTTTGCTTGGAAGAACGGACTCGGTTCCGGATGCATCTCTGCTGCTTGGTGCCCTGGCTGCGTGGTCCCTCCCGTGCTCACGGTGTGGGTGCATGGCCAGAATGCAGCACCTCTGTCAGGACAGGACAGCTCCACCTATCTCCCTCCAGCGGTGGCATCTCTCAGCTCCGGCCGCTCAGGCGAAGGAGGGGCTGGGAGGTGCCTCCTTGTCTGTGCTGTCCTCCTTGTCTAGTTTGTGGAGGCTCAGAAGCCTGGCCTCTGCAGAGGCCCTCCCGCCAGAGAACCAGACACTCGGTCCCCATGTGTCCCTGGCAGGTCCTCCTTGGAGAGGGCAAGCAGCCGCCTTGACTGTCCTTCCCCGATGTCCAGGGACTTTTAGGAAAGGTGGGGTCTGTGGGCACTTGGGCTGCCGCTGGCCTGCAGGGCATGGGTTAGTGCCCGGTCAGTCCAGGGCAGGGTTGCTGAGGAGGGGCCCGCGAGGAAACAGACTTGGATAAAGAAGGGGGTACTGATGGAGTCACCACAGGTCAGGGGGGCTGGGTGCAGACCACCGGGGGTGTCTGGTGAGGCCAGAGCCAAGCTGGTGCTCAGCTGGGCGCTGGAGAGCCCTGGAAAGGACTCAGCCCTGCCCTGGTCAGGGGCACCTCATTGTGAGTGCCTCTCTTGGGCCCAAGAAGGATTTCCCCTCCCCACCACCAGCTTTTTATCAAAATGTCGAGTGCACAGGGCAGCTGAAGTGACGTTCCACGTCCAGGCTTCTTTCTGAGGATGGAGCGAAGTACGACCTGGTCAGTGACGGCGTCCAGTTCCCAGGGAGCCTGAGCCCTTGTCCCGGGCGACGGGGCTGAGGGTGAGGCCCTGCGGACGTGAGGGCACTGCCCCGCAAACAGGAGAAGAGCTCGCACGGGAGGGGGCTTCAGGGCTGGAGCGTCTACCATCCGAGGAAAATTCGGCTCCAAGGGCTGGGTCGCCTTGAGCCCCCAGAGAAGGTGTCCTGGCCAGAATATTTTGCATCAATATGAGAGAAAAAATATGAATTTACGGAAAACCGGTCAAATGTTTTGCACGGAGAGTGCGATGCAAACACTGTCCAGACGGGCACTCGGCGGGAGGCTGTGGCTCGGGAGGGAAACAGGACAGCAAGGCCATGGCTGTCCCTGGTGCCTCATCTGATCCAGGCCACAGGGATTCTAGGGGCCGGGCGTGTTAACAAGGCAAAGTGGCCACAGCCACCCGGTTCCCGGAAGGCCGGGCCAAGGAGGCCATCAGCACAGAGATGGCACGAGCACCTGCGACCAGCCAGATGGCCTCTCGGCTGGAGTCCGCACACCACCTCTTTGTGTCTGCAGCTGCAGGGCACCCGGCCGCTGGCGAACGAGCTAGTGCTGCTGTTTATAACGTCTCCTGATAACCGAGCACGGCGCCAGGGGACGCGTGTACTAAACGCAAGCGGCTGAGCTGGGCCGAGGCGGGGAGAGAGGCCGGCGTGGCAGCCCCGCTCTGCTCTCTGTGGGGTGCCCGTTAGTAGCCGGTCCTCCGGCTCAGCAGCAGGTCAGATCCGGGAGCATCAGTGACACACACCAGGTCTGCCTTCCCAGCCCTGACGGTTTGGTTTGATTTACTCCTTTTTAAATAGAAGAAAAGGAACACATCTACTTTCTGGATGGGGGGGTCTATACGGTCCAGATCTAGAGGTGGTGGTTATCACTCCCCTGCCCGCATGCCCTGGCTACCTGTCTGGAGGCCTGTTTGCCCTTCACTCTGTTCAGCGCACAAAGGGACCACCCCGGCCGCATTTGTCTTCGTGGCTCCCGTGTCCCCATCATGTCATAGGGTGCAGCCCTGGCCCCGATGTGACAGTGTCAGGAGGCAAGGCCTCTGGAGATGGTCAGGTTAGACGAGGCGGGAGAGGGGCCCCGTGGTGAGACAGGTGTCTCCTAAGAAGAGGAAAGGACCAGGGCTCCCCCACCCCCAGGTGAGGACACAGCAGGAAGGTGGCGTCTGCACCCAGGAAAGACTCACCAGGAACGGCATCGCCCTCTCGCAGCCAGAAGTGTGAGGAACGATCGTTTAAGCCGGGGTTTAGTCACAGCTGCCTGAGCAGCCCGAGACGGCGCTTCTCCATCCTGTCTGCTGTCCAGTTGCTGCCCGAGTCCGTGCGCGGCAGCTGGGACCCCTGGGGGCCCCTAACCCAGAGCAGAGCTCCCGGCACCGCGCTCGGCAAGCAGGGAAACGTGCACACACATCCCCCTGGGCTGGGCTGCTCCCTGGGGAAAAGGCTGGCGGTGCTGGTGCAGGACTGCACGTGCCAGGGACCCCCCCCCCGAAACCCCCCAACCCTGCTGCCTGGGCCTCCGGGGGAACTTTTAAGTCTGTTTCGTCTCTTTGCTTGGAGCAAATCTGAGAGCAGTTAGCATCTCTGATTTTGCTGCTTGATCCTGAGAACAAACTCTGACCCGAGCAATTCTTTCTTCAAAGGCTGGGGGGAGGGGGGGCGTGGCCACGGCACCAGGCTCTTCCCTGGCCTGTCGCTTTTCTTCTTCAATCTGCCCCTTGGCCGGAGAAAGTTGAGGCCCGGGAGAGCTGATTCCCGTGCTGACTTGGTGCTGAGATGACAGGGAACCGCTGGGCCTGACCACGAGGGACATGGCGAGTCAGGAGTAAATCCGTTCGGCCAGCTCGTGGCTCGGTCCCCACGCCCACGCCACGTGGCGTGTTGGTGTCTTGCTGTGAGGCTGCCAGGCAGGACGACCCACGCCCCTCACTGCACACACTTGTCCACACCCACAATAAAGCGGCTGATGTGCCTCTGCCATCGAGAGCCTTCCTAGGGCTCCAGGGGATGCTCCCCTGAATCCCCGGCAGGCAGCGTCCCCAAGAGCCAGACTGCAAAGGGGTCAGGAGGGGAGAGAAATGGAGGCCAGGGACGCTGCTGGGAGACGCCCGGGACCCGGCAGGGCGGCCTCCGGGAGGGAGGCCCAGCCTTCTCGCAGGCTCCCCTCCTGCCTCTGCCCCACCTGCCCCAGCGCAGTCCCCTGTGAGGGTCTCGCGGAAGCCCCGGCCCCTGGTCGTGCCGACCTCCCCCCACCCCAGCCCCGACCACGCCCCTGTACCCCTGACACCCACAGCGGGGAGCTGGCCCCCTGCCCGGAGAGCCGGGGACTTGCACACCCTCTGCCTGGCAGGGCCGGGACTCTTTTCTCCCCGTCCCTCCTGAGACCCCCAGCAAGTTCCTCCGTGTCCCTCACGGCCGTTCCTGAGCTACTTCTCCTCTGAGAGCCCCACCTGCCTTGTCGAGTCAGCCCTGAGTGCCCACGGCGAAGGGGGCAGCCCTCTCTCACCGCTGTGTCCCCAGGGTCCCTGCAGTGCCTGACCCTCAGGGCCTCGGTCAAGGTCTCTGGTTAGCAGTCAACACCTCTTTTCCGTGGCCACAGTTTCACTAAACTTCCGACTGTCGGACTAGACTTCTCTGGAAGGAGGAGAGGCCAGCTGGCCCCGCGGGTGTCTCTGAGGACCTGGGTCCCGGGGAGGTTGATGACACCTCGATGGGGGGCCTGGGGCGAGTCCCAGCTCTGTGCTGACCTGGTGGGTGAGCCCAGGGCAGTCACAGCCTCAGGGTGTCCCCTGCACCGTTCGGGGGCAGGCAGCGAGTGACCACAGGGGCGGCAGCAGGCACGTAGCTGGTTCCCATCCCTCCTGCGGCTCCTGGAAGGTCCTGTCACCTTCGCTGTGGAGGACCCTGGGGTAAACCGAGGCCTGGGCTGCCCGCACGATGACCCAGAGGGATCTCCGGAGGCGGTTCTGTCCCTGTGCCAGGTCAGCTCTGCCAGGACTGCCGACTACGGCTTGAACAACATACGTTAACTTTCTCACGGTTCTGGGGTCTGGAGGGCTTCATGCCGAGTAGCTTGGGATCCCAGCCCCACGCCTGTAAATGGCTGTGATGTGTCCTGTAAGGGATGGCCAGGCGGGTACGGCCACGAGAGGAGGCGTAGGAGGGACAGGGAAGCAGAGTTCGTTACACTCCCGGGTCCTGGAGGCCGCAGGCACCGACCTCATGCGGGGCCGATGGCAGAGGCTTCCTGCCCTCCGGTCACTGCCCCCTGCCCCCCAGAGCCCCCGGGGGCTGAGAGAATTGGGCACACCAGGTCCCCAGTGCTCTGAGCTTCACCCAGCAGTGAAGCGGCCAGGAGGCCCACAGGACACCAGGGTCATGGACAGTGGGATCCGAACAAGTGCCCAGGGCCGGGGGGGGGGCATCAGGAGCTGGTGAGGGTCTGACCCACGGGGGGGGGCTGGCGAGCTGACAGCCCCTGGGAGGGAGCGCTGCCCGGGGGGATGAAAGCTGGAGGCAAGGTCGGGGGTCCTCCCCGTGAGTTGTGAGGGTCTCCGGTGGGGAGGGGGAGGGGCAGCGCCCACGGGGCTGCAGGGAGGGGGCGGGAGGAGTTAATGGGCCACCGTGGCGCCCGGATGTGGCCGAATTAATGGATGGAAATGCTCAGACAGTGGGTATTAAACAGACTCATAAAATCCCCAACCAAAAACCATGCTGAGCTTCCAAAGTGACTCAAACGAGCAGCGGATAAAAGTCTAAAATTATTGAAAACCTTTTAAGAAGATTACTCTGCAGACCTAGTCAGACCACTTCAGCTGTCTGTAAAGATGTTAACGGCTTTTTGTTTTTTTTTTAACTTCAGTGTTTTTAACAAGAAAACATTTCACAGCGTTTTCCCCCCACTGAGCTTATCATTTTCGGTCACTTTTGAAATGGAAGGCTGATTTTTTAATAACTTACCAAACACAGCTGAAGAATAGACGTGTCCTTTTCATAACGTGGCATATCCGGCGCCTGCGGGGGAGGCCCCTCCGTGGTGGCGGACCCCTCGGGGACCCGTCTCCTCTTCAGCCCTGAGCTGGCGGCCACCCCGGCCCAGAGCCACTGTGCAGGGTCTCAGCACAAATCACCAGAGGCTCCTGGCAGAAGCGCTTTGACTCTTTGGGGCAGAAGCTCTTGTCTCGATGGGAAGGTACTGTCTCATCCGTGCTTCGTCCGTGGGCGGCAGACGGGGAGCTGCTCCCTGACCTTGGGAGGCTCAAGGGCAAAGGAGCTTGGAGGATGCCAGCCAGGGTGGGTTCGTGGAGCCCCTGGCCCAGAGGGAGCTGAACCCCCAACTGTGTGCGTTCCCGAGGCTGCAGCACGTCTGGGGGTCCGCCGATGCTGGGCCTCCCTCCCAGGGGAGACTCTGCTTTCCAGGGCCGACCCCAGCCTGTCCTCCAAACCTGAGGGTCAGGAGAGGAGGGTCAGGTCAAACCTCCTGCAGCCCAGACGAGTGGGGATGCTCTTAGGACGCCCTTGATCCCTGGATCCTGGCTCAGCTCAGGGTCAAGATCAGTGGAGCTGGGAGGAGGGGGCGGGGACGAGGTGCCGGACGGGCGGCCGGCACGGAAGCTGCACCCCGAGACTCCGGCGTCAGGAGAAGGCCCGGCACTTCTGCCAGACCTCGGGCCCCTTCCCCTCCAGCTGCCCCCTCACGTTCCGTCCTCTGGGCCTCTCCCAGGTGGAAGGACCTCAAGCTGAGAGCAAAGCTGGGGGGAGGGAGAGCTCAGGCACTTGCAGTGGGCGCCAGCCTCCCTCCCAGGTCCAGCAAAGTCCTGGACCAGCTCGTGGGCTGGCCCCAGCCAGGCGGTGCCTCCCTCAGCCTCACCGGGAAGCCCCGTGAGTCACACAGCGTGTCTGCAAGGAGCCGGGGTGCTGTGTCCCTTGATGTTTCTCCAGCTCCGGGGGGTCCCCGTCTTGTCTGCGGGAGAGGCCGTCCTAGCCGTTCTGGGGTGGGGCAGCCGACCCGGGAGACTGGCCAGGGCAGGCCCACGGTGGATGCGGGAGCAGGCCGTCGGTGGACGCAGGGGCAGGCCGTCGGTGGACGCTCCCCTGGCTGACACAGGCCTGTCTCCATCCCGCCTCAGGTCCATGAAGCCCAGCCAGTGTGACAAGGCTGCACCCTTTAAGTCTTGTTCCCTGTGTCTTTTCTATGTGGATCTCCACATAGAACAGCTGACGGTGCTCCTGGGTGAAGGGGTGAAGGCCTCACGAACTGCACTGCAGGTCCCACCATGACCCCCCACCTTTGGGGGCCAATGAATCTGGGGGAAAGATCAGAACATTCCCCCTAAATGTGCCTGTTCTTCATCTCAGCCACAGAATTTGATTCCCTACAAGGTTGAGGTACAAGTTTAGTTTCTCCCTCTATTTTATATTAAATGAGTCTATACGTATTTCCCTTTATAAGAAAATTAAGTGCATAATTAAAAAGGAAAAGAAAGTCAGTACTGAAGACTATTTATTATTTGAGGGCAAGGGCCGTGTGTGGGTCCCTGGAGATGAGATGGCATGGAATCAGGGCGTCCCCCTGTCACCACCCCCTCCATGGAACACGGCCTGAGTGACTGGGCCTGTGTGAACCTCACAAAAGGAAATTCAAACTGTACATCAGGGTTGCAGAAGAAGAAATACAACGGCTGTTTCAGATGACATGAATGTGTACCTGGAAAATCCAAAGAAATCTGCAAACTGTTCTATTTAACAAGTGATTTCATCCAAGTCACTGGATTCAAGGCCATTTCATTAGAAAAGCAACAAACAAACAGGGCAATACTTTACAATGCTGCTGGCCATGGCACCCAGACATCAGATACTCAGGACCAACTCTGACTCTGTGTAGGACTTCCAGACTACACAGCAGAAACCACCGCTGAGAGGAATTACAGAGATAAGTGGACAGAAAGGCCGAGTTCATGGACAGATTCCCTCCACATTTAAAGATATCAGTTCTCCCTCAAATAACATGAACTTTAAAATCTGACCTCAACTATAATCTTGGTAGTTTCTTCCTCCAGAAATCAACAAGCTGATTCTAAATTCCACCTGATGATTCAGGGTCCAAAAGAAGCGCAGAGCTGAGGGTGTGCAGACATCAGGGCCGCACACCTGTATTATTATTACCACGAGCCTGTAGGAAGAAAGATAGCACGACCTTGGGGCAAAGACAAACACACAGACCCGTGGAACATGAGATGCATTCCAGAAACAGACTTTCCTCGTCTATGATGAAGAAAACAGTCCTGCAGTGGATGCGACAGTCTTCAGTAAAAGGTTATTCACTGCAAACAGGCAAAATACTTGAGTAGATCCGAGTGGCCGATAGATGCACCGTAAGTTGTTTGATTTCTTTAACCAGTTCTTTCCAATGATGATGCACAGGAGGGCAGTGAGGCCAGCTCGAAGGGGTCTCGGGCACAAAAGTGTGACAGTCAGTTTCCCAGAGGCCGAGCTCCGGGACCTCTGGGCCCTTCCAGGGCCACTCGCCTGGGTCATCCCAAGCATTGCAGTCACTGCTGTGGCAGGTCCACCCCAGCGGGTCCCACGCAGGAGTGGTGAGGCCGGGAGGGAGGGAAGGAGGGAGGGGTGATCCCCAGTGCCTTCCCGCCTCATCACATGGACATGGTCCCCAGCACAGTGCAGGGATGTGGGGACCCAGCTGTCCAGGGGGATCCTGAGAGTCCTCCTAACAGGAAGGTCACAGAGGTCGGGTCGATTTTCATTTCTGTCTGTCGATGAAAAAATTAATCAATCGGTCTAAGAAAGAAATGGAACATTTTATTCAAGCCAAATTGAGGATTATAACCTGGGAACAGCCTTTTAGAAAGCTCAGAGAACCGTCCCGCCTGTTAGAGGTCCAGCACAGTCATGTAGGTTTTTGAGACAGAGGGCTGCCCGTTAAACGACAGATTATTGACGGTTTGCACAATCCAGATCTACACGTACAAAGTGAGTGGGGGGTCATGGGTCATTGTGGCCCCTCACAAGGTTAAGAAGGAAGCTTATCTTCGAAGGAGTTGTTTTGCTTCGCTAAGATAACATTGCTGCTTATGGATGAGCAGGGATTTCTGCCGATGGGGAAGGTCTGGTCAACGTAAAATGCAGACACATTATGCATGGTGCGGGGAGAGAGGGGGCCAAGGGGCAGAGGAAAATGTTGATGTTTAGATTTTCCTTGACTTGCCTTAGAGTACAAAATTTTATTTTATCCTGTCCCAAGTGGTTTAGTGGAGAATAAAAGTGGGGATGGGGGTGGCTTCCTGGAGCTTAAAGGGGTAAGACTTGGGTACCTGGGAAATCCCTTGAGATTGAGTGACCCTGCCCGACACCAGCAGATGAGGGAGATCACGGCTACCTCAGATTCTTCCCCCCAGTTTATAAGCCCGGGGTCCCCGGTTGAAGAGCCCTTTATGAAGTTTGAGGAAAAGGCACCGCCTCTTGCCCTGGCTCCTGAGTCCAGGCAGAGACACGCAGCCTCTGGAAGGGAACCCAGGGGTGCGTCTCCCTGATTTGAATATTCGGGTAGGAACAGTGGCCGTGCCCCTGAGCGAGGTGATCGAGGAGGGTCCAGGGGGCTGGGAGACAGTTAAGTGTGGGGACCTGTGATCCCCTCCTTCTCTGAAAAGTCATGTCCCTGCTTTCTTATTAACTAATTAATTAATTTTAATTTTCCAAGCTCTCTTCCTAAGTTTTGCTGGCATCCTCTGAAAGGACCTCTGTTATGAGGGGAGGGAGAAACGGCTGAACCTGGCACCCCTCCACCCTCCTCTTTCTGTTTCCCAAAGTCCAACTAAACGCTGCCTTCTCCAGGAAGCCGCCCAGATTGCCCCGACCATGGGCATCACTCCTACGCAGCAGAATATCCACTTCGCTGACTAGGCAAGGCTTGGATGCTGCCTGGCGTCCTCTGACCATCCACACTGGGGCTTCGTCCCAAGTCGGGAGGAGTCCTCGACCCAGGACCCAGGCGGCCATGTTCCTGTCCAAAGCCTCATTCTTGAATCAGCCGTCACAGAAGGGGCCGGGCTGGCTTAAATGTGGACAGTGGGTGAGAACCAGGCGCCCTGCGGGAATGTTGTAAATAGTCCACAGTAGTCGGTGCTCTTAGTGGCCGTTTATCAGAAATCGGCATCATTTAGTGCTGGTGCTGCCAGGAGGGAGTCCACACCTTCTGGCCTGGCTTCCCCCTCTTTCCCTGACCCCCGTCTCAGCTGAGTGGGGCTTAGGGGCCCCTGCACCCCGGGAGGGTGGCTGCCCACCCCTCCCAATGCTGCTCCCTGCCGAAGCCTGGCCGAGCTCCATCCACCTTCCCCACCAGCAGGGCCCTGACCTGACCATCTGTGTCCAGCCGAGCTCTGGCCGTTGGTCAGTAAAAGGTGCCAAAATGAGGGGTTCTGGCAGCCAGCAAGGGAGGGTTCAGAGGTGGAGAAGTTTGGGGGGGGGCCGGTTCTGGGGCCAGAGGGCCCCGTGCGGCCGGGCTTAAGCGCTTGGCTGTGAAGTGAGCGCTTGCGGTAGTCCGGCCACGGCAGTCAAGGTCCCGCCTCCCTTCCTGCCTGGGCTGTGGTGCCTCCAGGCTCAGCCTCGTCTAGGATGCCCCACAGGGGAGGTATCATCCCTGATCCACCCTCGAGGGTCAGGAGTCTCGCCCGGTGCCCTAGTGCGAGCTGAGGTCTGTCCAAGCCCATGTTCGCACCTTGAGTGTTCATTCTGTTACCTGATCATCGTCCGGGGGCCTGGCCTCACTCGGAAACACGTTGTAACCCCTTAAGTTTGCAGGTGAATGACTCGGCCTGTCAACTACACTGCAGCATCCTTGATGCACGAGGCCATTCTTTTATTCACACAGATCCTAGGAAAGGACACAGGTGGTGCCCACGAGTGTAGGTTCTTTTGCCCAAAGCTCTGTTCTTCACTCCTGGCTGGACGGGAGAAGTTTTGGCCTCCAGCCCATCAGGCCCAGAGGGTGAGTCCTTCAAGGCCTCAGTTGCCAGAGGGGCCCCAGCTGGGTGAGTCCTTCGGTCCGTGAGAAGACAGACCCTGGCCGGAGCCCCGGCCTTGCGGGACCTGGACAGCCTGCTTCTTCCCCTGCCTAGAGGTGTCTCCGTGCCAGCACACCTGCCCAGAGGCAGCAGGAGATGGGGGCTTTGGTGGGTATGTGGCATCAGACAGGGCTCTCCAGGAGGCGGATGCTGTGAGTGGTGGGAGAGAGCTGTCTCTGGGGGGCCAGGGGTCACACCAGCAAGAGCGAGCCCCGCCCCTTCCTGAAGCTCCGGGGCAGTTTGCCGTGAGGCCCCACATTTTCTCATGGAAACACAGCATGACGCAGCTGGACACGTGGCCTCCATTCCAGACACAAGTTTGCACAATCCTGAAATGTTCCAAGAAGACAAAACTAAATGATTTTAAATTGTGTGTGCTGTGCGTGACACCACGGGCTGTGTGCTCAGCTGTCAGACATGGGAGGAGCTGCCAGGCACATGGAAGAAATCCCAGGTAAGTCACCATGGCGCTTCTGAGAACTGTTCCCTGAGGCATGGAAACCAGGCTCAGGAAGAAGCTTCGTGGTCAACTCAGAGAGTCAGCCGCAGCCCACGGGCCAGGTCCCCAGACGCCATGTGAAGCTGGGGGATTGTCAGAGCTGAGGCTATTTGATCTTCATCCTGAAACATGCAAGGGCCTCTCCTCGGGAGGCTCAGGTCCGTGTGTCGGCTTTGTTGGTCTGGAGCCTGCCCTGTGCCCTATGCCCTGCACCCTATGCCCTACGCATTTACCCATGATCAATGTGAGGCTGTGTTCTTTGTCATTTGTCATAAATAACACTTCTGTTTTTTCAGTACAAAGAAAATTTTGAAAGACTTCGCAAAGAGAAGTGCAAATATTTACCCATAGTCCTCAAATACTGAAAGATACATGATACATATATACATACATATACACGTATAAAGATTCATCTGTATTTACATATATAGAGAGATGCATCTATTACCTATCTACCTATCAATCTATCATCTATCTATCTATCTATGTATCTACCGATCACCTATCTACCATCTATCATCTATCTAATCTATCTATCATCTATCTAACCTGTCATCAGTATCTATTAATTTATCATCTATCTATTCTCTTATCAATCTCCCCTTCTCTCCCTCTGTCTACCCATCTACTCAACCATTCTTCCCTCCATTCCTTTGTCCACAAACCCACTGTCCTTCCATCCGTCCGTCCATCCCTCCGTCCATCCCTCTGTCCATCCATTCATCCATTTCTCTCTCTGTCTCCATCCATGCATCTGTAACCCAGGACCCTGTGCTCTGGCTCATGGGGAGACGAAGCCATCCTGATCTCATAATTCCATGCAGGACGTCATGGTCTGGGTGTCATAAAAAGACCCAGGGCTGGACCTGGGGGTGGAGGAACAGGCTGAGAAGGAAGACTTCACTCCTGAGGGACCGGGGCCGTCATGGGAAGCTTTCTGAGCAGAGTGGGGTTTGGAGGACGATGCAGTGACGATGCACAGTGCAGACTGGAAAGGCAGTGAAGCCGAGGGCCTCCCGCCCGAGTTCGCTGAGGGGCGGCCAGGCTGAGCCCCTGAGCCCGGGGCCTGTCTTCACCGCAGAGAAGCACTTGTCACTCACTGGTGTCCCTCTTGGGGCCTTTTTCTGAACTGACCTCCAGACGCTCTGTCTCTGAAGACCCGGCTCCCTCCTTCCTCCTCCCCCCACCCCAGCTCTCCTTCCCTCTCTCTCCGGGTCTTCCTGTCACTCTGCCCCACCTCCATCTGGAATGTGATGCTGGCCCTGTGGGGGAGGTGTAAGGTCCCTGTCCTTATGACCGACAGGCGACAGGCGGCAGCCAGTGACGGGCCGACTCGGCCTGGGAGGGCTCGGGAAGCCCCGGCCAGTGAGGGCAGAGTCCGCAGCTGGGCCAGACCAAGCCGGACCCCAAAGCCCCCAGTGGTGATTTGAAATTCACCCCGAGTGGAGCCCTTGAAGGGTTTCAGGTTGGGATGTGCCCACCCTAAAGACACGGGTACGGAGCACTGGGGCACACGGTGGGGCAGGGGTCTGGGGGAGCGGGGGTCTGGGGGAGCGGGGGTCTGGGGGAGAGGGCGTCTGGGGAGAGGGCGTCTGGAACCAGGCTGTGGGGCGACGGGTGATCAGGAATTTGCCGTTACTGAGAATAGAAAGTGCAGGACCCGGTACTGACTCAGCGCTCACCGGGCAGAGCTGGGTCCTTGGCCCACACCTCCTCCCCCGAGGGCTCCTGGTGGCCACCGAGCCGGCCATCAGTCCCGTCCTGCCCTCCACTCTGTTCCCTCCGCTCCGCTCCCACCAGAGTTTTCACCTTCACTCACCTCCCCCTTCTGGAAGCTTCAGGCTTTGACCCTAATCCTCTGCCCATCTTCCCTGTGTGCGGGGTACTTGTTGAGTACACCCCACGGCCACCTTGTCACTCTGTCCATCATGTCCAGGCAACAGGGTCCCCAGAGTGTCTGCCCTCGCTTGTTACAGGGGAGGCCGCTGCAGCCTGGGGTGGGCTGGTCCCCAACCCCGGACACACACACGCCTCCAATCTTTTCATCTGAAAACCCACCGACCGTCCTCTTGGGGGTGCCCTGGGTTCCTGGGCCCTGGACCTTCTTCACGTAGGGGGAGGCTGGACACCGACACCCCGTGGCAACATCCGTGTTCAAAATCCCCAGGGTCACGCTGTGGACCACCGCCCGCCAACCGTGCGGCCCTCAGGGCCCTCTGTGAGGCTCGCAGGAGGGGAGTTACCCGAGGGGGCTTCAGCCTCTGCGGACCTTGAAATGCTGCACCTGTGCAGAGACCCTGAGGGTGAGTCAACCTCCTGCCCATGACACTTGGACGGAAGGAGACCCCTGCGCAAAGCCTCACGGGGAGGGAGGGTGACCCCACTCCCGCCGCGTCTGCTGGGCCGGGGAGGGGCTTGCCTGCCGGGCGCCCATCCTGGCCTTGGCGAAGGGATGACAGAGGGGCCAGGAGGGCGGGCCTCTTTCATGTCCGTGGGGACGTCCATGTCAGATCCCCGCCCTGCCCACCTGCCCGCAGCCCCTCCAGCTCACTTCCTGGAGGCAGCAGCTGTGGGGCGACGTGTCTCGGGGCAGAGGGAGTGCGAGGGGAGGGCTGGGCGATTACTGCAGCCCCTGTAGCATGTTATCCTATTACCACCGAGCACAAAAGTTTGTGAGGTTTTGCTTCCAAAATGTCATGTCAGACAAGACCTGGACTTACTCCCGAAATTTTTAATCTTCAGAGTGGATCAGGCCGCATCTCCTAATAGGATGGGCAGCTTATTGCTGGCCGTGGCGGCTTCGCTGCCCTTTCCTGGCAGAGCGACAAAGCTGGGCAGTGTCTGGATGGTGTCGAGTCCAAATCCCATTCTCGGGGCCGGGATGGGCACACTCTGCCCTGAACACCCACAGTTCGCGAGGCCGTTTGTTTAGCAAAATTAAGCCAGAGGATTTACAGCTTTGGTGGCAAAGGTGATAAATATAGAAGCTCCTGGAGCTCAGTTCCAAGATATCATGCCAGCCGAACGCTCCTGAAATAAGCACCGTCCCGGAAATTGCTGTGCACTCTTCTCTAGCCGGCCCGCCCCACTCGCCGCTGTTTCGCGTGTGCACCCATTTCTCAGCAAAGCAATGACTGGTCCTTGGAGAGCCCGGGGCTCCCACCTCCAGGAAAGCGCTCTGGGCATTTGTTGGGATACCTCTCCCAACCACTTTCCTCTCAGTATTTTTGTAGAGTTGTGATTATATCCTTATGGATTTTTAATCCTACTTTCCCAGCTAACATTAAAGTCTGAGCATTTTTGGATGTAACTGAGCTCCTGGCTGTTCTTTTCCAGGGGTGTGTAGTATTTCATTGCTTGGATGTCTCATACTTTACAGAACCATCCCATGATCATGACGGGCATTTCAGTAACTGCATCTGTGCATAGACATTTTTAAATTAACATTTTGTTTTAAAACAGTTTCAGATTTATAGGAAAAATTGTGAGAGCACAGAATTCCCATATACCCCCCAGCTAGTTTCCCCTGTTACTAACATGTTTCATTATTTTGTTGCATTTGTTAAAATCGGTGAACAATATTTATATACTGTTATTAACTAAACAAACCTGTATGTAACTTGCGTTACCGAACAAAACTTGGGTTCACTCCCCAGTAAAGCCAATCTACTGACACCATGTTATGGTGAAGGAAAGTGCAGGGTTTATTGCAGGGCACCAAGCAAGGAGAATGGGCAGCTCGTGCTCAAAAGACCCAAATTCCACATGGTTTTCAGGGAAGGGTTTTTAAAGACACCATGAGGGAGAGGGTCTCGGAGTGTGTGATCAGCTCATGCACAATTCTTGGATAGGTTGGTTGGTGGTGAGGTAACAGGGTGATGTGTCAGGAATCTCAATCATCAGCCTTTTGGTTCCAACTGGTCTGGGGTCTGCGTGCTGGTGGTCAGCATGCAGGTAACTTCTTCCACCTGGTATGGGTTTTAGTATCTGCAAAACAACGCAAGGGCATGGCTCAAGATATTACCTACAGCCCTTGAGGAGGAACTAAAGGTCTCTGGCTTTGTTTAATGGCCAAACTATTATTATTTTGTCTTGCTTGACTGTTTCTGCATTTTCTCACCCCTCTGATTAAATTTGCTCTTTGGAACTCTGGGAAGGCCTAGGAGGATAAAGCTTTTCTCCAAACAAGAGGCAGGGGACGTGGAGTGGGGGGTTGGGGGAATGGCGTCTGTCCCTGGGGAGGCCCTGAGGGGTCCTGCTTGGTTTCACTTAGTGCTGCCCTAATGTGCTTTCTCTGTCCAGGACACTAACCAGGACCCACGTTATGTGTGGTCGTCATGTCTCCTTAGGCTCCTCTGGGCTGTGACACTTTCTCAGACGTCCCTTGTTGATTTTGATGACCTTGGCACTGTTGGGGAGCCCTGGGCAGGCATTTTATAGAATGTCCCTCCATGGTGATTTGTCTGGTGTTTTTCTCATGGTTAGACTGGGGTCTTGGGGTTTGGGAACCACAGAGACGAAGTGCCCTTCTTATGACAGCTTACCAAGGACACGCTGTCACCATGGCTGATCCCTGTGATGTCGACCTTGGTCACCTGCCTGAGGTGTGTCTGCCAGGCGTCCTCACTGTAAGGTTCCTCTTTGTTCTTTTCCACACGGCACTTTGGGAGAAAGTCACCGTGCGCAGCCCACCCTTGCAGAGGGAGGTCATGCTCCCTTCCCTGGAGGCAGGTCACCTGTGATTTGGAATGACGCATAGACTCTCCCTAATTCTCCTACCTGCCCTTCCACCCACCACAAGGAGCTGAAGGACGTGTTTGAAGTTTATGGCTGTTCATGGCTCCAAGGACCAAGGACGCCCACTTCACAGACATCCTGGAATTTCACAGCTGGAATCCATTCTACAAGTAGCTGCTGGTCACCGACCCTGTGCCTGGTACCCTCCCAGGCCTGGGGAAAGCCACAGGCTAGAGTCAGGGTCTACCTCTGCAGGGCTTAGAGATGAGAGATGCAGGGTGAATGACACAAAACCAACAAAAGCATTTACTACCAGAAAGATTTCAGATAGTGATGAGGGGACAAAGCTGGTGGACCAGTGAGTGGCTGGGGCAGGGGACACCTCTGAGATGGGACGTCCATGCAGAGAGGTGGTCAAACCAGGGGCAGCCACCCCCAACTCCAGGTAGAGGGAACAGAAATGCCAGGGCCCCATGTGGGTGGGCGCAAGCTTGGGAGGTGGAGGGGAGGGTTGGGCTGGGGTTAGAGTTGGGGTTAGGGTTAGGGTTAGGGAAGGCTGTCAGCTGGGCTGATGTGGGCTGGGTCACTTGAGGCTTCGGAAACCTGGCCTCATGTTGGGGTTTTATTCTAAGGGACCAGTGCCCTGTGCTCTGTTTCTCCATTCTGGGGGCTCAAGGGGATGCAAGAGGGTCCTTGTTATGCCTCTGGCTCCCAGGCAGGTGGCCTATACCCTCTTGGAGGGTCAGTGTCCCAGAGAATGGGAGTCCTGGGCAAACCGGTCGACTTTATGTGTCAGGGACACAGTGGCTAACATTGCTGCCCAGGGGCTACCCAGTCCATGGAAATTACCCGGGCCAGGACCAGCAGGGTCCCCATCTCCCCCCAAACCCCTGGGCTACCCCAGGCCACAGGGACAGAAAGCAGAGGAGCAGCTGAGCTCCTTGGCAGAGAGAGGCAGGGGCCAGGGCTATGGTGACACACACCTGGCACCTGAGAGGCCTTCATGAACACAGCGATCTCACAACCAGGAAGGTGGTGGGAGCCTCCCATCTCAGTTAAAATAGAACCAGGGGGGGAAAGAAACAGCCCTTTTTTTTTTTTTTAACAAAAAGGTCAGGGAATATAGGTGAAGCAGCTAATTAAACAAGGCTGCATCTGTACTAATACTGAGAAATTCTTCAACAGACACATCTGATGAGAGCTGTGCTTGCCAGGGTGGATCTGGCCTCTGCATTGTGGATCCGGGTGGCACTGCCATCTGAGCCCTTTCCCCTCATGTGGCCAATAAATTACGTATAGAACATGAGGCTGCATTCTATTATTCAGAAGCCCTTTCTTTTTTTTCCTGCTGAAATGCAGCCTTGGGCCTCTGACCCACCCCGGCTCAGATCACATTTGAAATTCCAGCAAAGTCCAAAGGTCTCCATCTCTCCACTCACTGGGGGCCAGCGTCCTTTGATGGCTGACCTGGAGGGTGGTCCCTGACTTGGGAGCAGGGGCCTGTGTGCTGGCCACTCTCACACCTGAGCACCTGCCAGACGACACCCCCAGGGATGCAGGTGACGGGGGGAGGGCTTGGCAGCCACAGTGGGTGGGGTTTCTAGCTGGTCCTCTGAGGGACACTGTGGGGACCCACCTGTCTGAGGCAGCCGGACATCCTTGACCTTCTGAAGACCTTCCTGGGCCCTGGGGTCGGAGATTCCTGGCCACAGCCCTTGCTGGGTTCCTTGAGGGATGGATGGTCTGCTGAGGCTGCCCAACTTCTGTGACCCCAGGTCCCTTGTCTGTGTGGATGGTGACCTTTCTTGTCAAGTTAACATGATGCTTAACTGGCACAGTGACCAAATGGGGCAATGCAGGTCATGAGCGTCAGTTCCTCCCGCAGTCAATCACCAGCCCCCCGGCTCCTGCTCCAGTCTTGCCCCCCAAAGCATCTGCTTACCCAGAGCCCCTGCAACCTGGCCATTCTGCATCCCCCCAATTAACATGGAAGGCTCCATGGCAGGTGGGAGACCCATGGGGCCCACCCTGTGATGTTCTCATCTGTCAGGGGACAGAAACACATGGAGACCCACAGTGACCAAGCCACGAGGTAGGTGCTGTCCTGATGGACCAGCTGGCTCCCTGCGGCAAGTCCTGCTGGGCACTCTGTGCATGAGACACGTGGTTCCGGGGTGGGCGGTGGTGCAGGACGAGGTCCCTGTTGCCATGGGGACACAGGGAGGTCCCTGGGTGCTCAGTTCCTGATGACAGTGACAGCACAGGCATTGCGAGTGCCTGCTCAGCCACGTACGGTGCCAGGCAGGTAACACGCATCACATGATCCCATCTAATCCTCACGGCTACCTTGCGAGGCAGTTACGACTCATCCCGAATTTCAGCTACAGAAACTGAGGCTCAGAGTATGAGGCGATGGAACCAGGATTCCAGGACAGGAATGTCACTGCCCATAGAACCTGTGTGGCCACACAGTTGGTGTGAACCCCGCGGCGGTGGAGGGTATGGATTTTGATCCTGGGGTGTTCTAAAGAAAAGGGACCCACCTCTCACCAGGAATCTGCAGGTGACTGACCTCGGGTGGAAGAGGGAGAACATGGGCCATGTCCCACCCCTAAGATGTGTCCGGAGAGCTTCTGATGTAGCTTTCGGTGGAGTAGCCTCCTTTGTGAACCCAGGAGGGAGCTGCCAACGCCACACACAGCTGCCTCGGTTGGGAGACTCACAGGCCCCCAGATTCAGTGTAAAGCCAACTGCGTTTCTTCATTTCAAATGTTACTTCTTGTCATTTGTGCCAGCATCAGAATGCACTGGAGACAAGACAGACACGGTCCCTGACCTCATGAACTTACAGTGCAAGGAGAACCTGTCACCTTCCCCATGACATCAACCACTGTTTCTGTTCCCCACCCCAGGCAAGGCACCCCTGTCCACCATTCTTCCAAGCCCAGCGCAGGCGTGTGACCTGGACCCCTCCCTCTGCTCCTGCATTCACTCATCCAGGCTCTGATGGACACCGCCTCCTACAAAATCTCTGTAAGTTCATCCTCTCCTTCCTCCCCCACACTGTCCCCGGGTCCAAGTCACCACCTCTTCTCCCACAGACTTCTTAACCCATCCCTGCAAATTCACTCCAGCACCCTGGAGAGCTCCACAGCGGGGGCCAGAGTCAGCACGCCAGACAGAGGCAGCAGAATGGCCTCTCTTGGTCCCCAAAACCTTGGATGGGAGCCACTGGAATTGTGAGGTCCAGAGAAAGTCAGGAAGATCCAGAGCACATCCAACCACGAGCCCCTTGGGTGGCTGTTCACAACCCCCCAGCCCCAGAAGCTGACAGCAAGAAGGCACCAGGGAGAAGGAAGGAAGGAAGGAAGGAAGGAAGGAAGGGAGGAAGGAAGGAAGGAAGGAAGGAAGGAAGAAAGGAAACAGGGAGGGAAGGAGGGAGGGAGGAAGGACTGGGTGCATGGATGGATGGATGGATGGGTGGGTGGATGGATGGATGGATGGATGGATGGATGGACGGCTGGGTGGATGGATGGATGGATGGATGGATGGACGGCTGGGTGGATGGATGGATGGATGGATGGATGGATGGATGGACGGCTGGGTGGATGGATGGATGGATGGATGGATGGATGGATGGATGGATGGACGGCTGGGTGGATGGATGGATGGATGGGTGGATGGATGGATGGATGGAAGTGTGGATGGGTGAATGTGTAGGTGGTTGGATGGGTGGATGGGTGGGTGGTTGGATGGATGGATGGGTGGCTGGCTGGATGGATGGATGGGTGGATGGATGAGCTAACAATGAAATCAGGGGAAATGAATGAAGGCCAGTCACACTGCCCCTTTCCTATACCGACCTTCCACATCTTGGTATATTTTGCCATGATCCAAGTTAAATGGGTTTCAATCATTCTCTCCTATTCTCTTGACCTTGCAAACAAAAACTGATAAAAATCTCTCAGTAGACAGGGTCTTTTTCATGGCTTTTCCTGGACCTCTTGATTCTGCGAACAGGCAGTGGGCTTGGGCACCCTGGGCACTGAACTTGCCCTGCCTGTGGAGCCCGAGGGTGAGGATCCAAGTGCGCTTCGCTGTCTTCACCGGCTGCAAAGCACTTCAAGTCGGGGCCCCTTTCCAGTGCCTCTGGGTGATGCTGAAGACATGAGGGCATGTCTTACTTGGGCTGAAGCAGCTTGTTCAGACTGTGGGTGCAGTTGGGGGAGCTGACACCTCAGGCTTTATTGAGACCCAGATGACGAAGGGCTGGCTCCCCAGTGGGGACACGGGCCAGCCCTGAGCCAGCACTCCAGCCAGGCACCTCCTCCTTGTCTTAGGTGCATTTACTCAAAAACTACCCACAGTACAAACAGGAACTTTAAGTTGGAGCCAAAACAGGTAACCAGGCTTGGATGTGGGCCAAACTGCTACGAGAAGCAGCTGGGAAAAAAGGACTGGGGTGTGAAAAGCTGCCGTGGCCGCCCCTGTAAGGGACGCGGCAGGAGCTGCGTGCTGGATGGCAGAGAAAATTAGTTGTTTACAGTCATTTAAGCTGGGAGTGATTCTTTAAAAAATCTGTCCTTGTTTCGTTTGGCTGTGAATAGAGGTTGATGAGACAGTGGACAACTTCCTCCAGGTGCACCAAAAGAATCCTTTTATTGGAAAGGGCTCGGGGGAGATGCAGATGATTAATGGTTGGCAGAGACAAACTTCAAATGGTTAGGACTGGGACCTGCTTAGCATGGAGCTAACAGGATGGAGAAATAAATTAATGTCCTCAATTACAAAGGAGGTTGTGATATAGAAAACTTGTCAACAGACCTCCCTGGAGGAGGAGGAGGGTGGAACTTTACAAAGTCATCCATCACTCCAAGGGCGTCCTGGATGGAGGGAGGAGGGAAAGGAGACTGGACATGGGGAAGGGGCCCGGATGACCCCGTCCTCAGAGCTGAGGCTTTAGAGGGCGTGGGGAAATGCGCAGCAAAGTGGAAAGGGCAGGGGGGTCCTCCACGGCTCCTCCGTTGTCAGAGCTGCCGTTGACCCCCCTGCAGGGCAGATGGCCGAGAAACTTGGAGGGAGCAGCCGTAGCCGGAGGAGCTTGGAAATCACACCTGCGATGCTGTGTTTCTCCATCGGGGTTTGGAGAGGGAGCCAGTCACGGCTGGAGGGAAGACGGCCACCTGGACCCCAAACCTGCTCGGGCTCTCCTTCTCCAGGAGCTACTGGATTCCCTTGCATTTCACTCGAGGTGGGAGGAACCGCAATTAGCGGATGGTTCGAGGTCTATTAGCCTGCGCCTCCCCCGCTCCCTCCAATTCCACTGGAATCAGAGATTGGATTTCTTAATGACAGAAGAATTAAGTAATAGGCCTGAGCAGGGCCGCAGGCAGCTGTGTGAAGCCATGTGCAAAATTGATATTTCAACAAGGCTGATAACGTATTAGGGCGCTGGCTGCGCAGTGCCGTGCAGCCCCGCGATAAATCTCCCATCAAATGCCTGCAGGTGCCCGTCAGCCACACTCACACATCCACTGGCCTTTCGAGAAGGCCGTCGGTCTGTTCCCAAAGTGTCCTAGGAGCCAGAGACATCTGTGCGCAGAGGTCCGAGCCGCCCAGAGGGCCTCCGCCTGCCCCACCGGGCAGCACCAGCCGGGGTGTCCTCGCTGGACGTGGGCTCTCTCAGGAGCCCCACAGATGATGCGGGGAGGCCACCCCAGGCTCCGGACCACGAGGTTATCGGCAGCCCATCTTCCTTTTTGATTTGCAGCCTTGAGCAAAAGGCAGGGCCTAAGACAAGATGCTCGGTGACAATTTTATGAAGATCAATGTTATTAGGGACTGGATTCTTGTCCGAAATAATTTGCATAAAATATAGTCACATTAGATGAGAATCTGTGCTGAATTATCAGCTAATGGGGGTGTTGAATTGTGAGGAGCCTCTGTTTTTTGTTCATGGGATAATTGAATATGACGTACTCTGCCTCGGTCTGTGAGGCTCACGAGTGCAGGGGGTTCTCGGGCTCTGGCCTCTGAGGAGCCGGGCGCTCTCCCCTGCCCCTGCAAGTGCCAGGACCCTGCTCACCAAGGCCACGTGCACCTGCCTCTGCGCACCCTCACTTTGTCCCTAAACAAGCGCAGAAAGCATCTGAGGCTCATGCTTCTCAAGGCTGCCAAGACCCCCTGGCTGCGTCTCCGCCCCTCAAGCCGATCTTCCTGCCCTGCTAAGTTGGAGTGACAAGGGTCCCTTTAGTCCCGAGCTGCTCCGCCCCAGGGTAGACGCCTCCCAAGAAGGTGAGCCCACCCGGGAGGCACCCTCCTGGTTGCATTGCCCACTGGCTCTGCAAAGGACAGAGGAAAGGGCAGAGAGAGATGGATGGGGACGGAGAGCTTGCTGTTGCCCCTCCTGCTTTCAAGGGGGCTCAGACTCTTGCTCCCTGGGTCCTCCTGGGGCCAGAGGGTCCCCCTCGGGGGCAGTGCATGGGCAGGGTCAGGGGGGTGGTGCCCATCTGCCCCCCCCCCCCCAGGGTCACGCCACGTCCTGCCTGGTTGGGAAGGAAACCATGCGCCATCCCCGGACCTGTCTGGACACTTATCTCTAGGGTGTCTCCCAACTTTAAATTCTGTGGCTGGAATTTCTTCCTTGTGAATGACCTGAGAGTTGTACTGTCAGTTGAGCCTCGGGGTTCCAGGGCCCACGGCCAGGATCCTGAGTGCTGGGTGGATGGGGAGCCGGGTGTCCGAGTCTGGGATGCCCGGGGACAAGAGTCAAGCCCCCACTCTGATCCTCCCTCAGAGCTAAGCTGAACGTGTGTCCTCCGTCATCTCATTTAGTCCAAAAATGGAACAAACGCAAAACCCTTTGACCTAAGTGGGATCGTCATTCCCACTTCACGGAGGTGGAGGGTGGGTCTGGGAGGAGCCGGGGCACAATTCAACAGAGCAGAGTCATCCTGCAGACCACACGCCCACTCACGGCCCATGTCCCAGGTCCGGCGTAGCTCTCCAGGTGAGCCCAGCTTAGGTGCAGGTGTGTGCCAGGTGCGCTGATGCCAGGCAGTGAGGGGGGTCGGGGAGCAGGGCCCCTCCTGGCACGCCTCCCCTTTCCCTTCCAGCAGCTCTGTGAGAACACGGATCTCCTGCAAGTGATCCCAGAAGCCACACTTGGGTGTGGTTTCTTCCGGTCACGCCTGCAGGAGGGTCACGCCTGCAGGAGGGTCACGCCTGCTCCTTTCCATTCCCAGCCCAGGTGGGACCCCAGCATTCCCTGAAACCCTGTGCCTGGTGCTGAGCCCACCCTCTTCCTTACAGAGAGGAGCCTGGGACCTGGGGAAGAGGGGGTCCCGGGGGTCCACCCAGCCAGCGGGGACAGAGCTCCTGGGAACGCAGCAAGTGGACAAGGTCAGCACCGGAGGCCAGGCCGCGTCTTGGCTCTGGGGCTCTGCCGCCGGCCTTGAGCCCGCTTTGCAGGCAGACTTCTACTGGAGGCTGGGCGCCCCGCCTTGGCCTGGCTGCTGTCCCAGTACCCAGGGTCCACGGCCGGGGACAGAGGACTGGCACCCCTCTCCTGCCTCCTGTCTCCTGTCTACGCGCCGGCCCACAGCTGGCTCCTGACTTATACCTGATCTCACCCCCGGGGGTGGCTGAGGCGAGCTGGGGAATTAAAGTTTCAGGCTGAGCAGCTCCCTCCCTGCTCCCGCCTCCAGCTCAGCCATCATCCTGTCAAGGCCGAGGGCCGGGGCAGGGCCAGGGGCGGCTGGATGCGCGGCCCCGTGGTCGAACAGAGGCTGTTTGCCGACTTACTTGTGGCTAGTGGCCAGCCCTAGCCCTGGTGCCCCTCCTCAGCCCTGGGGTGCCCAGAGGAAGCCCAGTGGAGGCCATGAGGCCCGGGTCTCCCCAGCATGGCCCAGGGAGAGAAACTGGCTGGGTGCTGAGACATGGTTTAAAGTCACGGGGATGCAAAACGGCCTGAAACTGGGGGCAGAACTGTGCTGGGGGGCGCTGGGGAGCCAACACAAGCCCTTTCCCTGGGGCCCGCAGTGGGGGCAGAGCAGCCTGGTGCCTGGTCCCCGGTCAGCACTGGCAGAGACGCCCTCCCCGAGGGCCCAGCCAGGAGGCACCTGAGACCTGCGGCCCCCCTTCTCCATCCCAGACCCTTGACTCAGCAGAAGTCACATTGAAAGCAGCCAGTGGAAAATGAACGTGGCTGTCGATAAAACTTTACTGACAAAGACAAGCAAGGTCCAGGTGGGTCCCCGGGGGCGGACCCCGGAGAGAGGCACCGGGGTCTTACACGGGATGTAAACACGTGAGTGGCACTTGTCGGGGGTGGGAGGCTTCCAGGGTGCGTGGTATCCCTCTTCATTTTTTGTTATTTGGCCTCATGCATATGTGACTTTAACGCATTTCTTATTACTTTAAAACATATATGACATAACATTTGCCATTTGAGCCACGTGTAAGTGTGCAGTTTGGTGGCATTAAGTCCACTCACGATGTTGTGCAACTGTCACCACCATGATCTCCAGAACTTCTTCCTCATCTCAAATAGAAACTTCAATAAATTTTAAAGAAGAAATTAAAGTTGCTGTAAAAGGAAAGAACAGACCTTGGCCTCTGAAGCCAGAGGGTGTTGGTGTTCAGATGAGCCCCCAGGGCCTCTCGTTGTTCTGGAGACACAGGGGCACCGTGGACCGAAGCCCGCACCCGACTCTGGCCCCTGTCCTGCGGTGATGGGCGCTCTGCTGGGCCCCTCTTCACTCTCAGCCATGTGCCTTTGGTGGGGGGACCTTGCCATGGTGTTCGGCCCCAGGGACAGGTTACAGGCTGACACGTGGCCCGAGACGGCTGGCCAGGCCCAGGCCCTGGTTTTCGGCTCAGCCCCTGGTCCCCTGCAGGCACCTCACCCCTTCCCACAGGGTCCTGACTTTAGGGGGGAACCGGCTCGCATTGGGTTTCCTGCCAAGCATCAGGCTGGCCTGGCCTGTGCCCAGACCCTGCTCCCGGGGGTGGGGGCCCTTCTGCAGGAGGGTCAAGGGTCAGTGTGGGCAGAGACGACCCCGAGGGGGAGTGGGAGAGCTTCCTGGGGCTGTCTTAATAAATTACTGCAGGCTGCGGGGCTTAGGATGGCAGACATTCATCCCCTCACAGTCTGGAGCCCAGAAGTCTGAAGTCAGGCTGTGGGCCTGGGGGAGGGGGGTCGTTCCCGCCTCTTCCAGCTCCTGGTGGCCCAGGGCTCGTAGGCTCGTGGCCGCATCGTCCATCTCTGCCTCTGTCTTCGCTAGGCTTGTCCTCTGAGCCAGTGTCTCTCCTCCTCTGAGCCCGTGTCTCTCCTCCTCTGTCCCCAAAGCTAGCCCGTCCCCACACGGCCTCAGCCCACTGCCCTAGCCTGGCAGCCAGTGGGGGAGGAGATGTTTGCTACTGAGCCGGAATGAGCCCAAGACCCAGCACCTCCGCGCATGGCACAGGGAGGCCTCGGCCCTCTGCTGGGACCTGTCCCAACCTCCCCACTGTGGCCCGTCCGCCCCTATCACGGGGGAGCCTGGAATTGAGGACATCCAGGAAGCAGTCCAGCCCTGTGGGCAGGCGTCCCTGGGCAGGGGTCCCTCGGTGCCCAGGTGCCGGGCAGCAGGAAGCAGGTCAGATGGGGGTTTCTGGAGGCCAGATCTCATAGCCCAGGTGGGTGTCCTGCGGCACCCGGCCCTGAGGCTGCTGGCCGGCTCCCCGCTCCAATGACCTTGCTGGCCTCCTGGCCTCCACCGCAGTCTCCCCTGATTAATGAAGCCATAGATCACCCTCCACACCCGCCAGCTCCCCGGCTTGGGCAACTCATTCTGCCACATAATGGAATGTGAACAGTGTCTAATTTCCAAATGGAAACTCAGATGGATGGCTATGCTCCCGACGGCACGGGTGGAGCTGGGGCAGTGCTGCCCCTGTTGGGGGCTCAGCGACGGAGCACAGCCTGGGGCCAGCCTCGTGGGTCCTGTGACTCATCCTCCAAGACGCCAGCCATGATTTCTGGAGCTGTGAGATCTGGATTTTGGGGGAAGGAGGACGGAGGCCGCCACCTGTGTGTCACGGGCCACACCATCTGGGTCCCCAGCCTGGTCCCTCCTCCGGGTAGGCCATACTGGCCTCTGCAGTCGAGAACCGGTCCTCCTGGGGTCAGGGGTCAGGGCCTGAGGAGGCAACGCCACCCCAGCTGCCCACTCCTGCACACCCTCTACCACAATGGCCTCCACCACGACCTTGACGCTCCCTGAGAGAGGAGTGGCCAGCTTCGCCCGGACAGCAGGAGGTGCACGAGCAGAGCCCTCAGGGAGTGAGTCCACCCAGCTTGGGGAGAGACGTCGCTGCCTCCTGCACAGATGTCCCCTGGGGTGACGAGGGGGAGCCGGAGGTGGGGGAGGAGGGGCGTGGATGGAGCAGGAGGTCAGGGTCCCCCGGCATCCCGCCCAGCCCCCCACACCTGTCCAGACCAGGTGGGTGTAGAGAGCTCTGGGGGAGGAAGCCAGACGCGTCTCGTTACCCCGTTTCCTCCCTACTGCCCTGGGCCCCTCATCCCCTCTGGTGTCCAGGTGTCAGGGCATCAGGGCCTGAGCCGGCACCTTGCTGGGCACCAGGCGGACAGCTCCCTTTGTCCCCATCGTGTGCGGTGCCCTCCGGGCCCGGGTCCGGGCCTGCATCCCCTCCTGCAGGACTTGTTCGTCGGGATCTAGCCGGCTGCCGGCAGCACGCAGCCCTGTCACTTGGCAGCCCTCGGCCCTCTCCTTCCCTGGCTCTCCTTCCATCCCTGAAGAACCTCTGGGGGGCCCCCCTGACCTGGCTCCCCACTCTCTCTCCCCGTGCTCCACACCAGAGCCTCCTCCACCAGGGAGACTTCTGTCACCGTCTGGTCCCTGAAACCTCCCTGAGGGCCCCCATGGGTCCAGGCTGACCTTGCAGATTTGGACTCTAGCTCCGTCCCCAAAGCCAGGGCAGGGGCGCTGCGGCCAGGTCCCCGCCCCCACCCCCCGCCCCTTCGGCGCGGCCCGCACGGCGCCCACCTCACCCCGCTGGCGGCCCCCACAGGACACACAGGACTCTGTGACACAGAAGCAGGAGGGGCAGAACTCACGTTCCAGGGTTAAAGGTCTCTGTTCGTTAATCCAATCCACTCCTGGAAGATGACAAGTAGCTGCTGACGGCCTACTGTGTGCAAAAGCACTGGGCCAGCAGGAAGGACAGGGGACAGGCAGCTGCCCCACCGTCACCACGGTTACATCCCGGCCGAGGCCTCACTGGCCGGGCCGGGTTGGGTCTCTGCTTCCAGCCCCGTGATCTCGGGCTTCCCTGCCTCTAAGTGCGGTGGCAGGAGTCCCTACCTCAGATGAGTGCTTACTGCGGGCAAGGCATTTGGACGGAGGCCGCGCTGCGCCGTTCGCGCTAGAAATGTCCTCTCAGCGCTGGTCTGGGCCCTGCCGGTGACGGTGATGGGGAGCCAGGCGCTGCCACCTGGACCAGGAGACAGGCCGAGGGGCCCAGAACCGCGGACGCGCCGCTCGGGATGCTGCGTCCGAGCAGGAGGTCGTGCTCCGTCCCTCCTGCAACGTGATGTCGCTGGCTGGCTCTGCAGCCCCGATTCATCATGGCTGAACTCAAGTTTGTAACAGGAGATAAAGCTGTAAATTGTACTGAGCCGCCGCTGTCAGCTGTGGCCCGGCGCCTGGAATGCTAACGGGGTCCTGGAGGCTCGCACACCCACTGCAGAGGGAGGAGAAGCCTGGAGGCCCGCTCTGGGGCGGCCCGGCTCCATCCTCGGACCAGGGCGTGGCTCTGCCCTCAGGTGGGGGCAGCAGGGCCCTCACCCCGCGGGGGACTAACCTCATGGGGGCAGAGGTGAGTCTGCTGGTCCCTTGGGCAGCACAGCAGGACAGCCCTGGTGGTGGCGCAGCACCGTGCCAGGTGGAACGGCCAGCGTGTGGGGCTGTGTGCCTCATGGGGACCTGGGGGCCGGGTAGAGGGGGCACGCACAAGGCCCACGAGCCCAAGAAGCCACACTAAAGGCCCCGAACATCCAGACCCGACGCCAGGAACCTGGGTGGCAGCCAGGGATGGAGAGCCTGGGAGGCAAAGGGCTCGATCACAGCTGGTCCTGGGGTGATGCCCGGCCTGGCAGGCTGAGGGGCTCCCTGTGCTATGGACGGAGGTCCTGGCTGCTCCCCTCATGAGGCTCAGAGAACGGTTCTCCGCCCACTCTCTCCCCAGCAGGCCCAGGTGACTCCTCGGCAGGAAGGGCTGAGCTCCGGGGACCCTCTCTCCACGTCTGAGTTGGAGACTCAGGAGGGAGCTTGGAAGAGTTTCACGTCCATGTCCAACATCACGCCGTGGCGGAGGGCAGGGCCGGGCTGCAGCGGGGCCTTCCCAGCCGCCGTGGTCCTATCTGTTCAGCAGTCGGGGGGTAACACGGCGAGGGGTCTCCCCCACGTCCTCCATGGCGGCCCAGTTTCTTTCTCCAGACAGAGCTGGGCCCGCAGAGCCTCCGTGGGGTCTGGCGGGTGCCTGTGTGGCTGGACGGTGGTGATTGATTGTGTACGGAGTCGTCCTCCCCAGCGTCACGTGGCCGTCTGAGGTTAAACAGGATTCGCCGCGGCCACCTCCTTAAAACGGTCCCTACGGCCACACACGGGGAAAAAGATGCAATTATCCACACGCCCTCCCGTCTGCTTGGCCTGGAGGCGCCTGGCGACTGGAAGGCAGGTGCAGCTCCGCATGCCGAGCACGTCCCCCTCCTGCACCCAAATCACTGTTGGTGTAAACAAAAAATGTAGGAATTTATTAAATCCATCATTTCTCAATTTGCTCCTGCACGTTGCCGGTAATTAGCAGAGCGTCGCCTGACATCTGCATTTGCTGCTGTGCACGTCCCTGCCACGTGCTGCGGTCCCAGCCCTGGGAGAGCACCGCTTGGGCAGGACAGGCCGGGGTCCGTGGGCACGGTGCCATCCGGGCACCACTGTGAGGACCATGGGGAAGGTTCTGTTCTTCTCCCGAAGCCAAAGGACAAGCAGGGAAGAGCCGGACTGGATGAGCAGGCCCTCGGGCAGGGGGGACACTTCTTTCTCCATCCGTGGTGGGGAAGTGACCCCCCTGCCCCTCAGTGTCCCAGGGCCCCCGACCCCAGGCTGAGAGGCAGCCCTGTCACTCATGTTGGCCGCCAGGTCCCGCACAGATTGTTTTAACAACTGCCCAGGGGCCTGGGATTTTGAACTTTAAGCGATGGGGCAGTCACTCCAGTTCCAGCCTGCCAGAGGCAAAACTGGCACCACCCCCTGAGATCGTTCTCAGGAGAGTGAGGGAAAAAACACTTCTGCCAGCGATCTCATCACCTGCCTCGACTCCTGACCTCTCTCCTTCCCCAGGAGGACCCTGCAGGCACACCTCACACCGCCCTGGGAGCAGGGCGCCACTGTCTTCCCTCTCCCAGGCCCCTGGGACCTGCCCCCTTCCCTGCTGGGATGTGGAGCGGGCACAGGCTTGGGCACCAGGATGCCTGTGGGAAGTCACCCCAGCAGCCTTGCTCTACCCCAAGCCTCATGTGCTGGGCTGGGGAGCTGGGCTGGATGCAAGCGGGAGGGTAAGCCTGCACCGCCCTGGTGAGTGGGGCGTCCAGGGCCCAAGCGGGGACACACAGCTCCTGCTGCCTCCTCTGCCTGCTGGCTTGTTGGGCCATGACCCTGACCTTGGGACGGCTTCCTGTCTTCAGTCCTGAGCTCCTGGCTGAGATGCACTGTCTGTCACCAAGCCCTGGACACCCAGGGCCTCAGGTGACAGGTACCAGCACCTCGTCCCAAAGGCGCTGACTTGCAGGAGGGCCTGGGGACACCCTGACCCTCAAGTCCTCTTTGAGCCCCAAAGCCGCCAACTCTTATCTGCTTTCCTTTTCTTCTTTTAAAAATACCTCTCTGTTTGAATATGTGTTTGAGATGGCCCGTTTTTTGACTATGGGTCAGCTGCTGTGCACAGATGCCTGTCTTGGCAAGCACTTATTTGGGCGCATTTCTGGGCCTAGAATTTCTGGGCAGTAAGGTATGTGTACATTTAAAGGTAGCAGATAACGCCGAGAATTTCCCAAGTGCCGGCTCCAGTTCATGCCCCCCAGCAGAGCACTGACCGAGCGCCCCCGACCCTCACCAGTGCCCGGATTCTGTCTCCTGGTGGGCACGCGTTGCCCCAGGCCTAGCAGCTGAGCCTCTCTCCCTATGGTCCCAGCTCTCCCCGCTCCACCGTGTGGGCGGTGCGTGTCTGCACGCCGGGACCTTGTACACCCCTGACTGACCCCGCCTCACCTTCAGAAGCCATCCCTGAACCTTCCGGGCGGTGCCCCCAGGCGGACCCCGAGCCCGCCATTCTTCACGTGAACTGACTGCTGTCCCTGCCTTGAAGCCCCTCCCTCTTCAAGGCCTGGGGTCCCGGGTGCCCATCCTCTGGCTGATGGATGACTGGCTATAGTTTCGGGCGTCTGATCAGAGTATGTGGATTTTCCTATAAAAATGAGCACCCCTCCCATCCCCCGGGGGCTGCGGGAGCCCCGTCCCCCTGACTTGACACACAGTAGAGCATCAGTCCTCGGGAGTGACGCAGAGCACATTCCTGCGGTGGGCAGGCACCTGGGAGGAGGATTCATCCGGCATCTGCCCCGAGTCAGCAGCCCAGGGGAGGGAGAGGATGCTACTGGGGTTCCACCTGGAGCTGCCAGGACAAAGGGGACAGCACGGCAGGGGGACGACTGGAGGCCCTGGTGGCACAGAAGGGACTTAGCAGAGGGGACCCAGACGGCGCTGGAATGTCACGGGCTGGCACACGGAGTGGGGTCCACACTCACACGAGGCCGGGGAGGAAGCTCAGAACCACTTCCCCCGCCCCGACCGCAGCCAGGCTAGGAGCTGGTGAAAACCAGCGGCAGAAGCATCTCAGGTCTTAGAAGATAAGACGCAGATAACTGTCTCTGGCCTCCGGCCTCTCCTCCTGGTTCCCCCTCCCCACCATCTTTGTTACTATGGCAGCAAGAATTGGTCATTTTCTCCTGCTTTCTGAGATTTGCTTTCAGTTTCTAAATCAAGTCCCCATCTCGCCATGAGCTCCTGCCCACAAAGACGCTGACCAGCTGACCTGCTTGGGACACCGCACACCTAGGCACGGGCAGCATGACCCCGCACAGCCAGCCCCTGCCACCATCGTGCCCCCGGTACCTTCCCCTCCCCAGGCCTCACCTGCGAAGGGCAGAAGGGAGAAGGTGGGGTCGTGAATGGTGGCCCCTTCCCACAGCTGCCCCCTGGTTGGGGCCCAAGCCTGTGACACCATGCCCTCCCCAGTGTCCCCAGCTCTGGGGTCCGTCCTGGTTTCTGTTTGCACCCAGCGTCTAAGCTGTCCTGTAGGCTCTTCATGACCCTGAGTGCACACCCGGCCCCTCTCCCACCTTTCCTTTGACAGCCCTCAGCATGTCCTGCCCGGAGATCACTCTGGCCACTCTTGCTGTACCCAGAAGGCCAGCTCCATCGCCTCCCTCTCTGCCCAGAAACCCTCTTTGCTTCCAGGCCCTCTGTTCCAGAGGGACTTGCCCAAACCACGGGCGTCAGCTCCTGCGCTCCCCCTCCCCCCTCAACTCCTTTATCCCTCACCTGCTCTCCACCAGGACAGCTGGCAGCAGGGACCTGGCCGGGCATCCTTCCTCTGGATGGCCTAGCCCTGCTTAACTGGGAGACAGCTGCCCTCAGTCATCCGGTGTGGACACATAGCTCTGGGATGCTAGGCCAGCTCCTGCGGGGGTGCAGGTTGAGATGGGGATGGTTAAACCTGCAGATAGACGAGGGCCCCTGAATTCTGAGCCCCATGCATACAAGAAACATAGCAGGGCACTGTCAGCTGTATTTACTCTAGGTCCTTACTTTTGACTGCAGCCATGTTGCAGAAGCTTTTACACTTTGTAAGTATATGTAGGAAATTAGCATATTTTAACATAACGTCTACACCAGGCAGAATTCTAAGATGACCCCCAAGATTCCTGCCCCCGCTACTGTGCATGCCATCTGAACAACCTCTTCCCCTTCTGTGTGTGTGTGTCAGGGGAGCGGCTGAATATTATGGGATGTCCCTCCAGTGATTAGTTTCTAACCAGTTGACTTTGAGTTAATCAAAGGGAGATGACCTGGTGGGCCTGGCCTAATCAAGTGAGCCCCTTAACAGAAGGTAGAGAGTCAGATTGTGCAGGAAGCCGGCAGCCGTGCTGTGTGCTGCCTATGAGGAGACAGAGGCCTGGGGCCATGACCTGAGGGGCCTCGCTGCTGAGAGGCCCTGGCCAATAGTCAGCAAGGAATCAGGGACCTGAGCTCTATAATCACAAGGAGCTGAATTCTGCCAATCCCTGAATGGGCCTAGAAGAGGATCCCAGGCTCCAGGCGGGCCACAGCCTGCTGATGCCTCGATTTCAGCCTCGTGAGACCCCAGTGGAGGTCACGGCCTTGTCGTGGCTCAGAAAGTTGTGGGTAGTAAAGGTGTGTTGATTAAATCACTGTGTTTGTGGAGGTTTGTTACACAGCATGGAAAACTAGGATAGTGTCTGTTTAACAAGGTGATCTGCTTCGCAAGTACGTGTTTAGGAGATGCGTGTGTGCCTGAATCGCACTTATCTTTATTGAATTTGATTTTACAAAACATAAATATTAAAATAATCCTCTATTACAAGGTATCAACTCATATAAATATATGCATATTTATATATACCCGTTCTTTTTTCTTAATTTTGAAAGTATAGGTGATTTTTCACTTTAAAGTGAATGCATAATCTTTGAAGGAAAATTGGAAAGTATAGAAAAACAGAAAGAAGACAATGTTTCCCTAATTCAATTAATGTTACAGTTAACATTTGAGTAATGTTTGACGTTTACCTTCCGCATAAAGAAAATGATACTATTTTGGTCCATTTACAGTCTATTATCTCTTTTTTAAAATTGAAGTATGTTTTTGCACCCAGTGTTTATAGCAGCACTATTCACAATAGCCAGGACATGGAAGCAACCTAAATGTCCATCAACAGAGGAATGGATAAAGAAGATGTGGTATATATATACAATGGAATATTACTCAGCCATAAAAAAGAATGAAATAATGCCATTTGAGCAACATGGATGGACCTAGAGATTATCATACTAAGTGAAGTGAATCAGACAGAGAAAGACAAATATTACATGATATCACTTATATGTGGAATCTAAAAAAATGATACAAATGAACTTACAAAACAGAAATAGACTCACAGACATTAAAAACAAACTTATGGTTACCAAAAGGGAAAGAGGGGAGGGATTAATTAGGAGTTTGGGATTAACATATACACACTACTATATATAAAATAGTTAAACAACAAGGACCTGTGTATAGCACAGGGAACAATATTCAACATTTCGTAATAACCTATAACGGAAAAGAATCTGAAAAAGAATATACACACACACACATATATATGTATAAATCAATCACTTTGCTGTACACCTGAAGCTAACACACTGTAAATCAACTACACTTCAATAAAAAAAATCATAAAATAAAATAATAATCGAAATATATTTTGAATGTAGTAAACTACATGAGATAGAGGTGTCCACTGTGATGAACTTCCGCTACGTGTATGCCTGGTAAACCCCACCTGGACCGGTGCCTCTGTTCTGCCTTCCTTCACTCACCTAATGCATTTGAGACCCATCCATCTGCCTGGAGTGAGCCGGCTATGAACCCGCCAGCTTTCTTATCTGTGGTCCTGTTCACAGATTTTTGGACCTTTTCTGGCTTTTGAGGTTTATAAACAGAGGCTGCTGTGAGTGTTTGTGAGAAATACACATTCACCTCTCACGGTCCACCCCCGAGAGAGGGGTCGCGGGTAAAATCACTGACAGTGCCGGGTGCTGGCAATGGTCCAGAGCAACTGGGGCTCTCAGAATTGCTGGTTCCACCATTCTGGCATTTAAAAGATAAAGTTAAACCTGCATTTACCATCTGATCCAGTAGTAAAGAACTTTACTGGGACTGTGCTTGACTTTATTGGGAAATGTCATCAGCTTCTCATCACGGTCGTCCTGTGCTTCTCCTCCAGGTGTAGACAGGCCCCACCCTCCACATCCTTGTATACACTTGACATCTCCTGTCGTGTCATTTGAGCCATTCTCGTGGGTGGGTCGTTGTAGTTCATGATTTTAATTTTAATTTTTCTAATTTGTATTAATTCTAAGTGCCTGGCTGTATGCTCCTCTCTTATGTGGGCATCTTCCTTTGTGAAGAGCTTGTAGGGCCTTTTGTCTATACTTTTAAATGGACTGTCTTCTCCTACAGAGGTGCAGGAGTCCTTTACATGGTCTGAGTGTGTTTCCTTCATCAGGTACATACTGAAAGTCTGCCCAGAATCTGTGGGAGACTGCTCACTTTTTTATTGCGAGGAACAGAGTTCTTTTTTAAAAATAAAGTACAATTTATCAACTAAAAAAAAAAAAACTTGCATGATCATGTTACCTACAAATAAAGATATTTTCACTTCCTTACTTTCAATTTCTGTGTAGTTTTTTTCTTACTTCCACTGTTGAGGATGTCCAGGACACAGAATTTTAGTGTCCTGTTTAGGAAATTGTTGCCTACCCTGAGTTCATGAAAATACCCTATTAAGTTTTCTTCAGAAAGATGTATAGTTTTTGCTTTTACATTTAGGAAAATGGTCATTTAAATCAACGGTGTGAGGTAGAAACAGAGATTCACTTCTCTTCAAAGGGATCAAATCACGTTCCCTTCCTCTTCCGGTGACCTTGGTGTTTTGTCTACATCAAGTGACCGCACACCTGTGATCCATTCCGGTCCCTTCCTCTTCTGTTTGTCGACATTGCCTGGTGCCAACAGCGCGGCATGTTTATGGAAAGTCTTGGAATTTGGGGGTCTGCCCCTCAAAGGTGGTCTTGGTGCCTCTGTATCCTTTGATCTGCTTTATCAATTTTAACATCAGTTTGTACATTGTGACAAGAAACTACAGTGGAGTTTGAAATGGACTTGCAATGAATCTATAGATCAATGTGAGGGGAACTGGCAATACTGAATCTTCAATCCATGAGTGAGATTCATTTTCACGTTTATTTAGACCCTCTTTAATTTCTCTCAGCCATGATTTGTGGTTTTCAGTGCAGATGTCATGTACATCTGTCATTAAGTATTCAATTTGTTGATGCTATTATAAATGGCATTTAAAAAATTCACTGCTTAATTGTTACTAGTATATGGAAATACTATATCGACCCTAATAAATTTGCTTATTAATTCTAATGATTTGTTTATAGATTCCTTCAGATTTTCCTCATACATAATCACGTTACCTACAAGTAAAGATATGTTCACTTCCTTACTTTCAATTTCTATGTATTTTTTTCTTTTACTTGCAATGATGAGGATCTCTAGGACGATGTTTTTATTATTATTATCATTTTAAATTTATTTTATTGAAGTATAGTTGATTTACAGTGTTGTGTTAACTTCAGCACAGTGATGAATATTGAACAATATTGAATATTGTTCCCTGTGCTATATAGTAGGACCTTGTTGTTTACACATTCTCTATATAATTGGACAGTGTTTAAGCATAAGTGGTGATGGTGGAATATCGTGCCTCATGCCTGATTTTAGGGGGAAATCTTCAATATTTGATCAGTATGTATAATCTCTGCAGTTGGTTTTTTGGTAGCTGCCCTTTGTGATATTAAGGAACTTCTTTATATTCCTAGTTTGCTCTAAGTTTCTGTCATATATAGACTGAATTTCATTGAACAAGTTTTTATTAAATATTAGGACAATCATTGGTTTTCTTTTTTATTCTGTTAAGGTGGTGAATTACATTGGTTGATTTTTAAAATATTAAACTAATCTTTCATTCCTGGGATAAAATTAACTTGGCTAAAATATATTATTATTTTTACGTATCTCTGATCTTGAGGACTTTAGTCTTCCACAGTACCACCCTCTGCAGGCATGAGCCACAGCCCTGCCCGCCTGCAAGGACGGGAGACTGGGGTCTCCCTTCTACACAGAGGGAAGGGGAGAACTTTGTCTCACCAAGACCTACAGGAGAGAGAGTGCCGTAAGAGTTACCGATATGGGGGACTTCCCTGGTGGCGCAGTGGTTAAGAATCGGCCTGCCAATGCAGGGGACATGGGTTCAATCTCTGGTCTGGGAAGATCCCACAGGCCACAGGGCGACTAAGCCCGCGTGGCGCAACTACTGAACCCGCGTGCCTAGAGCCCGTGCTCCGCAACAAGAGAAGCCACCACACCGCAACAAAGAGTAGCCCCTGCACACTGCAACTAGAGAAAGCTCGCATGCAGCAACAAAGACCCAATACAGCCAAAAAAAGAGGAAAAAAAAAGTTACCGATACTGAAGCCAAAGTGAAAAGATTAAATGTCCTCTCCTTGAGAAATACATAGTCAAGTGGTTATACCAATCACCTTTCTATATTTTGTGGATATTTAGGTTATTTCAATTTTTACACTTTAAATACAGCTTTGAATAAAGATTCAGCTGGACTTAGAATTATACACTTAGTATTTATTACTAGACTCAGGCAAAAGGTATGAATCTCTAGAAATTCACTCCCAGCCCCTCCCCACCAAGCATGACATAAAGGTGGCCACCTAACCATAACCTGTCCAGAACGGGTGTATCCAAGTGTATAAGCTTCCCTGCACTCGCAGGCAAGACACAAACAAGCAGAAGCCCCTCTCTGCTCCGACGTCCTCTATTCCTGTTGAAGTGACCACTTCCACAAGCGGGTTTACAAATTGCATTTGTTCTCATGTGATGTTCTCACTCACATGTGCATGTGTACCTTACCCATGTGTGATTATCAAGCCCTGCACACATTCTCCATGGATGGAATATTTGGCTTATGTTTTGTCTTCTCATACTGGTTATCTTCATTTCATATACAGATTGTTTTACATTTTCGTGTATTCTGACCATTTCTTTACTTCTTATTTCCTCAATCCCTACTCATCACAGTGGAGGGAAAAAAACATAATTTTAGTGTAATGTGGGAAAGCCCAACAATGCCCTAGGAGCAAGGATGAAGAAGTCCAGGTTGGGGGTGTCTTTCTGCAGGAGGGGGTGTGGAGCTGAGGCTGGAAGGCCGGGCACAAGGGGCAGAGGCACGAAGGGCAGGAGGACCCGGGCCATTGGGCAGAGGGAACGGCATGAGCGAAGGCACAGAGGCCAGGTCGGGGCACAATCGGGCCGTCTCACACTTGCGGGGCAGTGGCTGGAGGTTATTGAGCTGAAGTGTGACAGGTCTCCAGGGGAAGATGAAATACACATTTTCATGTTAGAAAGTTGCGGAGGCAAGATTGGAAGGAAGGAGACCCAACGGGAACTGAATGGGGCAGAGTCACTACAGACTACAGTCAACCACCAGGGACGAATGCAGGGGAAGAAAGCTGAGAAACAGTTGGGAGGTAAAATCGGCAGGAATGGGGAAGGAAGAGAGCCTGGCGTGATCAGCCTTCTGGTCTGAGCAGTAGAGAGATGGAGGTTTCGTCCACCAAGGTGGGCTGGTTGCAAAGGGTCAGGTAGATGGAGCTTTTTCTCCATCCCAGAGGAGAGAGGATGGCAGCTTGGACCAGCTCCAGGGATGGAGACGGAGCAAAATCAATGCCATAGGGAAGCATGAAGGAGGCAAAATAGATAAGACTTACTGATTGATGGGGGTCAGGGGGGAGGAGGAGAGGAGACGGCTGACTCAGAATGACTCCTCGATTTCCGGATCGAGAGATGGATGATGTCACAGGAGCACCTGCGAGGAGGATGAGGCCACCGACCCAAGAATCCCGCCACGATTCCCTCACGTCTTCTCAGATTATGGTTTCAGTTCTCGGCTCATGACGTGCAGCGAGTGTCACCACAGGGACGGTCTCATGGCCCGCGAGCAGGTCCCGAGTGCCACCAAGGCTGGGATGGCGGGGGCCGTGTCCCCAAGGGGCTGCCCCAGGGCTGGGATGCGCCACGAGCTCGCGCTGGGCATGTTGTGGTGTCAGAGCAAGAACGGCAGGTCCTGCAAACACCCGTCCGTTCTGTGCATTTGCTGTTTGAGATTCCAGAGGCAATGTCACAGGACCCGGAGCAGCTGGCGAGCGTCTGTGCCGATAGGAAAGCACACGTGTCCATCGGCAACAAAGTCAGATTGCTTCTTCCCACGGGTATCTCTGCAAACAATTTTTTCAAGAGGACAGAAGCACCAGGCCGGCACGGGAGGCTCTCAGGCCGCGTTCCTCCTGCAGGGACGACGTGGTCCGACAAACACTTGAGATGAGAAGTGTCTCTATCTCCCCTGAGAAGCACCCGCCCCGCTGGATGGGCTGCAGTGCGGGGAAGGGGGGCTGGGGGCACTTGTGCCTAGAAAACAGTTCAGTGTAATTCAGGGCCTAACAGAGGTGTGGATAATCCAACCTTTCCTGTCAAGACTTGGGTCTCTGTGCTATTTTTGAATGAAGCTGAGGAATTAAAGAAAAACCTGAGAGGAAATTGTGAAACATAATAAAATTGGACTCAAATCAAAGCACCTCCGAGGCTGGGAAGTTAATTATACCATCTGAGTTGTGTCGTCTGCAGAGACTGAGACGGTAAAGTCTGTTTCTCCTTCCAGAGCGGATCTCAGTCAGCCAATTCAACTGGGGCTCCTAGCACAGGATAATAGTTCTTTTTTATTGACAAAATTGGGCAAATTAAACAAAAAAATGCATTGAGTCACTACTCTGTGCAGATGCTGTGCTTGCTGCCGAGATGAGTCCCATCACAGTTCCCGTCCTGAGGGATCGCGGGTCCCTGTAAGTGAGACACAAAAGTTAAGGCCGTCCACCATCGGGGGCTCTGAGAGTTAGTGGCCCAGAGTCAGAGAGCACCAAGGGCAGGGGAGTCAAGGGAGGCTTCCTGGAGGAGGTGTCCCCAGAGTCAGCACGAGGGCAGAGGGCACATGAGGTGCCCAGAGGGAGGTAAGGCCAGAGAGGAGACCCCCCAATACATTGAAGTGGCCCCACGTCTGCCCATGGGGGTCCATCGCAGAGAGCAGGGGGATGGTGTTTGGGGGCCATGGCAGGGAATGAGGTCAGTGTCCAGGCATGTGCGGTCCAGGTTCTGGGTGCTGAACTGTGGCCCCAGCCCTGAGTGGTGGCTGCGGTCCTCTAGTCAAGCGCCTGTTCACCCGTCCCCACCATCAGGCAGCCCACCCGTGCGGTGAGATGCTGCAGGAGACCCTCGCCAACCCCAGGGCTAACGTGTCTTCTTTATGGGCACAGATGACTGGTCAGCGCCTCCGGACCTGTGTCCCGTGGGCTTAGACTACACGGCGCCCCCTGGGGAGGGGGTAAGAGGTGGGGTCTGGGCTCAGGGCTTGGCAGATAGCCTGAGACGTCCCTCCCTTGCTCGTTCCTGGGGGGCTTCAGGGGAGGCCAGGTGCTGCTCTCGGGCCACAGCCAACAGGGGCTTGTTGGCAGTCTGCCACGTGCTCGCTCACACCTGTGCGCGTGTGCGGGTGTGCACACACACACACACACACCTGCGAGATCGCGTCCGAATATGAGTGTGAAAGTTCATACACCTGTCTATCTGTCTCTCTACCCACCGACTCTGTCCACCCCCTCCCCCCTTCTTCTTACCTTCCATCCACCCACCGTCCTTCCATCCATCCATCCATCCATCCATGTCTCTATCTGTCTATCTGTCATCTACCCGGGTGCAGTTTTCCTGCTACAGCTGAAAAAGACACCAGGAGACCTGCTGAGCCCTGGGGGGGTGTCCCTCGAGCCTCGGTGTCCTGACCTCACTTCTCACCCCCATGCCGTGGCGCTCTCTCTTTTTGTCCCCGACCTTTATCTTCACAGGACGTATGACCTGCTTACTTGTCCACAGCTGAACCCCAGAAGGGACCGCGGCTCCTGTGCTGACACACTGCCAGGGAGGTGGTCCGAACGCCCATGCCCGGTGGACGGAGGGAGGATGCAGGTACCACGGAGACCACTGCTGCCTCCTTCTTCAAAGGGCCTGGTGAGGATCGAGATGTAGCACCCCAGTTGTGGCCAGAGTTCTGTGCCCTGCCACCCCCTAGTGTGACCCCGGCCTCCTGGAGGGGGTCCGTCGTCCCTCCTGTCTTGGGGAGTCCAAGCAGCCCGATGCAGAGGCTAAGGATGGGGTTTCTGTGTGTCTACTGGAACCACTTGGATGGGAAGGAGGAATTTACTCTAAGAAACAATGTGCTGAAGTGACCATACTATGAACATAGCTGTTTTCCATGAATAAAACTTAGAATCAAAGGCTCTCAGAGCTACAAATGGCTTTTGGACTTACTTGCTACACAAGCTCACTTTCCCGACGAGAGGCAGGGTCCCAGGATCTGAGGGAGTGAGCCCAGGAGCACGTGAAGCTTCCCGGCACTGATGAGTTTGGCCCACATGCTTCTCCCAGTTCCACGCTCCCTCCTGGCACATACCGCGAAGGTCTGGAAATGCGGCCCTGATGCACGGTCATTGGTCCCCACAGAGATGGAGACCAGGCCCAGGGAGGTGCAGTCCTGGCCCTGCTGTTGGGAAGGGGGTGAATTCCACCCTGACACCCCTCCTGGAGGTGCTGCCTGGGCTCACTCTGTGTCCCAGGAAGGGCGGAGGAGTGACAGCCCAACTGGGGAGGTTGGGTGGGTAACTGGGGTCCAGCCTGTTCCTTCCCATCTTCCTCTGGGGCTCCAGCCGCTGCAGGGCTGACCCAGCACCTCTTCCAGGTCGGGGTCCCCTCCACCACGCGGGGCTGCTGGTCCAGGCTGTCTGTCCGTCTCTGGAGAGCCTGCCTTAGGCTGTAAGGCAGCTCCAACCCCATCCCCGCCTCCTGCCACCCGCCCACCCTGCTCCGGCCAGGAGGTTCCCTTCTGCTGCCCCAGGACATCAGGGCGGAAGTCTCCCTGGAAGCCGAGCCTGCCCTCCACCTTCCCCCCCACCCCAGACAGCTTCTGGCACGTGGGCAGCCAGACGGAGGGAAGCAGACAGAACCCTGGATCAGGCCCCGATGGGGATGGGACGGAGGATCTGGGAAGACAATACAATGAAAGCATGTAGGGGTCAAGTGCACCGGGAAAGATCCTTCTTGGAAATGCAAAAAAATAAGGTTTTCTTACTAAAAGCCAATCAGATGGAGAGCACAGTCACCGCTGAGGCTCAAAGTATTGTCCTAGAAGACAAGGTGGAGGAAACGTAGCAAAAAAAATTAGAAAGAAAATCTCTAGTGCAAAATTCGACTTAGAGGATAGATTTAGGAGACCGAACATTCAGATGATAGAGGTTCTGGGGGCAGCGGAGGATAGTCAATAATTAAACGAATAGGAAGCTATCCCTCCTCCACTGACAAGGAGCTGGGGTTGGCTGGCTCAATCTCACTGAATCCCAGGCAGGATTCTGAGAAAAGGATGAACACTTGTATGTATTCTGGAAAAATTCCCGGAATCCAGGGATAAAGGGAACATCTTAGATGCTCAGAAAGAACCAGTGGTGGCAGGGGGAGTGGGACCAGCGTCACAGCTGGAGGGAAGGAGTTGTCAGGGAGGTGACGTCTGCACCCAGAGACAGAGCCCTGATGGCCCACGGGGGCTCCACACGGTGGAGGACGATGCAGGAGGGAAAATGCCGCTGAGGAGGGACAGCGTGAGTCGGGGTAAAGGCCCCCATTGAGACAGTAATTAGAATTATTCAAATTATAATTGTCATTTTGTTCAATTATTGTATTACTTAATATAATTATTTAAGTATAACAATAATAATGATAAGGAAACCACATAGAAGAAATCAGGATTATCAACAAAGAAGAAGAGAGGGGAAAAATCAAGTCTATCGTGTGTTCACAGGAAATGTTATCAGACTGAATCCTTCCCTGAAATGACAAGCCTGGGGAAAAACAACAACTCTAAACCAAAAACTAGTTACCTGCAATTTGCATGAAACATATTTAAGAAAAATCAGTGTTGAAATGAACAGAAATTCCAGGTAAATACAAATGTAAAAAAAAAAAAAAAAAAGCAGACATCCATATTCATACCCATGTGCCATGTGGAATGTTTAGAATTTGAGATAAAAAGTAGTAAACAGTCACAGACATATTACGTGATTAAATTGTAAGAAGCACAATTTCTGAATAAATTTTAACAGTCTCAAACTGTATCAAAAACCCTATAGCAGCTAAATAAATAAATAAAGCAAAAGCTGATTACAAATAAGAGATCTGAATAAAGGAGCTTGACAGTGAGAAATTCCATCTGTTCCAGAATTGAATAAATATGTTAGACAAAAACTAAAACAGACCAAAGAATTGAATTATGCCATAAATTAACTGAATCCAGCAGATATATAATGAACTTTGTTAGAGACCATTGTTTTTTCATGTTTAGGGGTTATCTTCAAAATCAATCGTGCATTTCACAACTGATATCAGTAAGTGTAAAAGCTGGTTGGGATGTCACAGGCCTTTTATCCAGTTCTAAGTCAATGGAATTAAAATCAGGTAATGAAGTGGTGAACCCAGATCTGAAGGCCCTGGGGGAAGAGCCTCTTCCCAGACACTTGGTTCCAGGTGTTAAGACTCTGTAAAGAAGAGACTCTTGTTCCCAAACTGGCGGGACATCCTGGGGGTGTCGGGGGAGATGCAGCCTAGTTCAATAGAGTGCTTATAAGTAAGTGTTTCATACCAAAGAAAGACAGCTGAAGAGCAGGGAAAAGAAAAGAGAGATTAATAACACGACAGCTAAAATTAGGCACAGACAAAAAAGCAGTAGAAATATACCCAAATCCAACAGCTATTTCTTTGAACAGGTCCATAAATAGATTAACCGTGTGGAACCCGATCATAGACAAGGAAGATGACTGGGGTGTAAATGGAGACGTGGTTCAAGCCACAGACACACGTCAAAACAGGCTTCCTGCGTCCATGACGAGGCCTCCCTGTCACGGTGTTTCTCCCCATTTCTGCCCCTGGAAGTCTTAAACATCCCCACAGAGTGTCAGCACCACAGGTATGTGGTGTGTCCTGTACATTCTGGGCCCCTGGAGGCCACAGACCCTGGTCACACCTAAATCTATTTGCCCCTGAGAACCAATTTTTGCTCTGGTTCAATGCATGATATAAATGAAGACCCACACTTTATATGGTTCAATATTCCTAGGGAATAAACCAAGCACAGACCACAAAACACATTCCTACCCACCCCCCTCGACAAAACCCTTTCCTACCAACTAGACCAGGCTCAGCTCAGACACCTGAGACCACCCAACACTCTTGTGTCAAACGCACCGAGGGCGGCCAGTGGGCGGCCTCCCCGCCATCCACTCCGTACTGAGTCCCAGGTCTCTGCAACCTGCAGAAAGCCATCCTCTGACCCCTGCAGCAGGCCAGGGGGTGTGCATCTCAGCCCACCCTCGGGAGAAGACAACCAAAGACATGGGGACCCCTGGCTGTGTGGGGTGAGGCCACAGCAGGGCCATGGGTGCGGGGCGGTGGTCAGGAATAAGGGCAGTGTGTTCATAGAAATAAAATTTGAACCACAAAGGAAACACTTGCCTTTGAGAATCCTGAAATGAATTTATTAAATCTGCCAACAGTCTAATAACTGCTGTGTAATATAGGAATGCAAACAAAAGTAAACCACCAACCTTAGCCCAAGAAGCAGCAGAGGCCCTGGAAATTTGCTTTGAAAATATTGCTTTCAGTAAGGCAGTAGGGTCAAATGATTTCGCAGCTGAAATCTACCTCATTAGTGGTTATTAAATACCATGGAAAACATGGTGGTATCACGGAAAACTGTAAAAAATGCCTGATTTCACGTTTGGAAACAAGTGTAATACCCACGCCTTAAAAAAAAGTGCACTAATTATGACTTAGATGTCAAAAATTCTAAGCAAGGGGTTAGCAAATAGAATATGGAAATGCTTTGAAAGAACAGGACAGTGTAACAATGTAGGATTTATTTCAGAAACTAAATATAATTTAACATCAGACTACTCACCGACTTCACCCATGCCATAGATAAATTGGATGAAAAATAAAGTAACATTGTATCAAAAAAGCTTGAAAAGAATTTTATTATATCTGCAAGCATTCTTAATAATTGCTGTATAATATAGGAATACACAGAAATTTTTAAATGTAATTAAAAGTACTTACCAAAAGCAACAGCAAATATAATTTTAACAGAAAAACATTACAGTCATTTCAATAAAAGTCAGGAACCAGTTATTAACCCTGGTAGTCACATTACTTAAGAGTGTGGTGAATTTTATTGTAAGCACATTAGGAGAAGTCCATTCTAAATGTGGTTTAAACAATAGGAAAGTAGAATTCTTAACAACAGCAACAAAAATGCTTGCTGGTTTTGTAATTGCTTATCTAGGAAACCAAGAAAATGGAAAAATACCTTCAAGAATTAAACGAATGACATGAATTGGTACACACACACAGACCCCTACAAATGGATAACATATCTGACTCAAAATTATGATAGAAAATAAAAACTTCTTAACAATCTATTCAGAAAGAGTATCTCAGGGCCAATATGAATGAAGTTGAAAGGTTTGTGGAATGACAAAACATTTGGGGCTTCTGGTTCTGGGTCGGGGGGAGTATGCAGGCTGCACCCTGTCTATCCCTTTAAATGCTATTATAAGACCCGCACACAATGCCTGGAGCATACACCTGAAGGCTCTGAAAGTCTGTGGCCGAAGGCAGATTGGGGAAGAAAACCAGAATTCAAAGGACACCAAGATAGTGGTGAACGCCCTTCCCCCCCCGTACGTCCTTCAGTATCTCCTGGCCTGAATCCAGACAAGGCTGGGGTGCTGATGGGGGCTCCAGGAGAGCCCTCTAGCTCTGCTTCAAGGAGAGAGAGGGATCTCCTAGCCCTTGAGAGACGGGGGAGGGGAGATTCCCCATTGCTACTTTATCTCTCCTGTGTTATCGCAAGCCCCCAGCCCAGACAATGTCAGTAACTCAGGGACGACAGCAGGAACAGAAGTGACAGAGGCAGTAGGGGTACCCATGGCACCTACAACACTGAGGGAGGGGGGCTTCCTATCTGAACAGAGATGCTCTGGGCCAAAAGGAGCTGGGCGAATCCCACTGCTTTTTTCTGTCTCTCATCTCCTTCCACTTTGGTTCTGAAAGTGGGTGCAGCCAGGGGGCATGTGCAGCCATAGGGGGTAAGTAAAGCCCCAGATTTGTGGCTGGAGGATGAAAAGGGGGAGCTTCTGGGAACTCAAAAGGACTGATGTTGCAGAAAGAGACTGGGATGGAATTAAAATTGTTCATACAATCCCAAAGACAGAGGAAAGGAGAAACAGAGGAAAGAAAGATAGTTGGAACAAATAGAAAACAAATAATAAAATGGTAGACATACATCTAAATATATCAATACTTTTTTGAATGGTGAGTTGTTTAAACAGATGGACAGATGTTATCGGAATGGATAGAAAAGTTTGACCCAACTATACATTAGATATAAGAAACTCATTTCAAACAAAAAGATACACTCAGTTCAGAAGTTAAAGGACAGAGGATGGTATAACATGGAAACAAGTCAAAAGAAAGCTGAATGAAGTAGCTCTATTAATATCAAACAAGGTAGGCTTCAAAGGGAGCGAAAATAAAGCAGGAATAAAGAGGTACCTTATGTGAGGACAAAGGGTCAATTCACCAAGAAGACATGACAACAATACTAAACTTGTATGCACCTAAAAATATAGCTTCAAGATAAATAGGATAAAAGGATATTAAACTAAAAGGATAAATAACTAAAAGGATAAATGGACAAATTCACAGCTGTAATTGAAAGCTTCACCAGTCCCTTCTCAGTAATTGACACACCTCGTAGTCAGAACATCAGAAAGACTGAAGGAGGCCTGAATCACACCACCAACCAACTGGGTTTAGCTGACGTTTGTAGAAAACCCCCCCATCCCCCCATCTCCCACCAACACCAGCAGAACACACATTGCTTTCCAGTGTACATGGAACATTCACCAAGATAGACCACATCCTGGCTTATGAAACAAACTTTAACACAATTTAAATAATGGGAATCATACAAAAGATGTTCTCTGACCACAAAGGAATTAAATTTTCAATAACAGGAAAATAACAGGAACATATCTAAACACTTGGAAATTAAGTAACCCACTTCTAAATAATTTGTGGGTCAGGAGACAACCTCAGTGGAAGATTGAAAATATTTTGAACTGAACAAATATGAAAATACATCATATCAAAATTTGCAGAATACAGCTAAAGGAGTTCCAAGAAGGAGATTTATGGAATTAATCACTTATATTGAGAAGAAAATTAGTCTAATAGTGTAAGTTTTTACTTTAAGAAATTAGAAAAGGTGAGCAAAGGCATCAAAAGCAAGTAAAATGAAGGAAATAATAAGGATAAGAATAAGTCATATTTCTATATTCTGGCAATAAACAATTGAAATCTGAAATTAATAAAACAATGTCATTTACGATAGCTTAAAAATGAGATACTTAGGGATAAAGCTAACAAAACATGTATAAAATTTTTGTGCTGAAAATTGCAAAACGCTGATGAAAGTAATCAAAGAAGATCTAATAAACAGAGAGACATATAGTGTCAGTGGATATGAAGATTCAGTATAAGAAAAATGTCAAATTTCCCCCAATTTATCTACAGATTTGAATTAAGTCCAGTTAAAACACCAACACAATTGTTTTGTAGACCTAGACAAACTGATTCTAAAATTTACTTAGAAAGACAAAGAAAGTTGAATAGCCTAAACAATTTTAAACAAAAAATAAATTTGGAGGCATTGTAATGCCGTATTGTAAGACCAGCTTGAAGCTGCGGTAATCAAGACCCTACCATATTCACGGAGAGATAAACACATAGATCAGTGGACCAGAGCGCAGAACCCAGAAGAAGACTTACCCAGAGGTGGCCAACTGATTTTTTTTTTAATTAATTAATTAATTAATTTTTGGCTGTGTTGAGTCTTTGTTGCCGCATGCGGGCTTTCTCTAGTTGCAGAGAGTGGGGACTACTCTTCGTTGCAGTGTGCGGGCTTCTCATTGCGGTGGGTTCTCTTGTTGCAGAGCACGGGCTCTAGGCATGCGGGCTTCAGTAGTTGTGGCTCGTGGGCTCTAGATTGCAGGCTCAGTAGTTGTGGTGCACGGGCTTAGTTGCTCCGCGGCATGTGGGATCTTCCCAGACCAGGGCTTGAACCCATGTCCCCTGCACTGGCAGGTGGATTCTTAACCACTGTGCCACCAGGGAAGCCCTGGCTGACTGATTTTTAACAATGGCACAAAGACAATTCAGTGGAAGAGAATAGTCTTTCAACAAAAGATGTTGGAGAAATTGGATCTCCATTTACCAAAAAGTAAACCTTGACTTAAATCTCACTGCTTATGCAAAAGCTAACCCAAAAATGAGCCTCAGATCTAAATGTAAAGTGTGAGCTATACAACTTTTGTAAGAAAACATTGCAGAAAATCTTGTGACCTGGCACCAAGAACACAATACATAAAAGGAAAAAAAACATTGAAAATTGGAAATGATAGAAGTTAATAATTGTACTTATAGGTATTTACCTGAGAGAGATGAAATTCATTGTCTATATAAAAAATGTGCACTAATGCTGACGGTGACTCTATTCATAGCCAAACACAGGAAACAATCCAAGTGTCCTTCGGCAGATGAATTGGGATCCACACTGGATATATCTGAGCGATGGAATAACAGAATGGGATACAGCAGAATCTGTGCCCTGGAACTGCCCTGTGGGAGTGGACTCAGCAGTGAACGTGAACAGAACATTGACTCACACAAGAGCACGTGGGTTCTCCAAAGGAGCCGTGTGGGTGAAAGGAACCGTCTCAGCAGGTTACACACACTGTGATTCTCTTTTTAGGCCATTCTTGAAAGGCATAACTACAGACATGGAGAACAGATCAGTGGCTGCCACGGGGCAGGGACAGGATGGGGAAATCACACGAGAAAGGTCCGTGGTGACAGATTCCCATCCAGCTGGACTGGATCTAAACAAGTATTAAAACTCATGACTGTCTCCACATTCCTCTTAAAGCCCATTTTACTCTATGGTAACTTAAAAAGGAATAAAATAAAACAAAAGCACCAGCCCACAAACTTTTTAAAAAAGTATGAACGAATTGAGAGAGAGAGAAAGCTCTTCTACAGAATAATTCAATATCATTTCATCACATAAATTAATAATTTAATTAAAATGTCAGTAAACCAAAAAGTAATGTCGAAAGCTAGAAATTTAAAAATAGAATAGAATAAAAACTGAAGCAGTGTGAAGGAAATAAGACACAGAAATTAATGAACTTGAAAATGAAAATCAACGGAATCAGTGGCAGTTCTTAGAGAAGATCATTAGGATGGCAAATTTCATCAAGATGGATGAAGACGAAAAGACTAAACCATAGTATACATTTTATGAGCCAAAAAAAAAGATCATGACTTCAAGAAGCAGCCAAGATTAAAAAGATAATAGTATGAATAATTTAACACCAATAAATTTTAAAAAATTAGGTGAAGTAGACAAATTACAAGAAAGACAACAGATCTAATTGAAGCAGAGGAAAGAAAGAAAACCCTTTAATTCTCATATTACCATTTAGGAATTGGAAACACAGATGAAAATTCTTCCCTCAAAGAAAGCACAACACCTGGCTTTTTAAAAGGCAAATTCTGCCAAATGTTTATGGAACAAAATACAAATTTTCCATCCCATACACAGTGGGCATTCCCTAAATCATTTTAAGAGGCTTATATGACCTTGATAGTGGAAAAATATTGATCTCAAACAAGACAATTATGAGAAAAGTGTGAATAGGACAATGTCACCCATAAATATAGATACAAAGATCTTCATTAATAGCAGCAAGAAGAATGCAACAGCATATAAAATAGAAAACATCACTGCTTATTGAATTGGGCTTATCCCAGGAATGAAAGAGAGGTTTAGCCGTAGAAATCAGCTTCTGTATTTCTCCACATTAATAAGTTAAAGGAGCAAAATGATATCTTTTCTCAACTGACTCAGTTAAACTGTCTGATACAGTTAAATATTTGAATAATAAATATTATAATAATAAATAATAATAATAATAAATATTATTTAATTAATGTTAAAAAATTATCATACCAGCAATAATCTAAGAAGACATACATAAGACGTTTTTGGAGAAAATTACAAAATCTCTGAAAAAATTAATGAGCTAAAAATTAGGAAAGATATACCATATGCATGGACTTTGGGATATTATTATAAAAATATTGATTTCCCTGGAACTAAATTATAAAAGCAATTAAATTCCAGTGAAAATCCCAACATGTTTTTCTATTTTTTTCTTTTTCTTTTCTTTTTAAGGGGAAGAGTCCTGACCCACTGCTTTTAAACGGAACAGAACAGAGTCAAGAAACCAAACGGTGTGCAGTCTCTAAACAAAAGGAAGAGATAGAAATGTCAGATATTTCAACAAATAATATTTCAACAAATTATTCTCATCACAAAAAATGGAATTTGATCCCAATTCATACCATGTACAAAAATTAATTCTATTTGAATTAAAGACCAAAATATAAAAGATGAACTAACGCATTTTAGAAGTCAACACGGGAAAACTTTTATGCTCTCAGGGTAGGACAGTATTTCTTCAACAAGACACAAAAAGCACAAACTAAGAAACAAAAGACTGATGATTTTAATTCTATTAAAATCAAGCAACACTGCTCAGCACCTAATAATGTAAATTCAGTGAAGAAGCAAGGTGCAAAGGTGGAGAAAATCATGGCAGAACACGTGACTGACCGTGGGTTAGTACCTGGAACATAGGAAAACCTCCGCACATCAGGAAGGAAAAAGGAAAGTCCATACAAAAGTGGGCAAAAGACATGGAAGGGAAAACCTGAGTGATCAATAAATAAACCAAAGGATAATCACCATTCTTCATAAGCAGGGAAATGCAAAATGAAATGAGATCCCAGTACACACCCGCGTGTGTGCAGCACACAGGCACACGGCCACACATGCCAAGAGGGCACCTGGGGAGTAAGTGGGGCTGCCTCAGGCTGTTGGGTAGTGAGGTGTCCAGCTTCCGAAGCCAGCCTAGCTTCACGGCACACCTGGATCACGCATCTCCTTCAGGCCAGCAGGTGCACCCCTCGGACTGGAGCATCTGGAGTGAACAACGTTCACGCGTGCAGCTAGAGACGTGTGCGAGCGCGCCCACAGCTGTCACGTTCACGGCGCCAAGACCCGAGACCATCTCACTGCCGCCAGCAGCAGCGGGATGGGTCACACGTAGCACATCCGTAAATGCAACATCACATGACTCTCAGCTGCACACATCAGACGTGGCTGATCCTCAGAAACCTGCTCTGGGAACAGCAAAAAAAAAGACAAGCCGTAGAATACATTCACTATCATTCCATCTACAGAAAGTTCAAAACAGGGCAAATCTAAACTATACGTTATTTGCAGACGTGAGTTGTGTGTGTACAACAATCTTATTTAAAAAGCAAGGGGATGATTAAGGCAAAATTTAGGATGGATTTTATTTTTGTAAAGAGGAAGCAGCTTATGAGCATGAAGGGCCCCTAGGAGGCATGAAGTACCGGGAATGTTCTCTTTTCTAGGCCAGATGGCGGGTACACTGTAAACTTATCTTCCTATTACTATTAGCTCTTAGTATGTCCACACTAGCTCTGTAAGCCCGTAACCAGAGGCTGTGTCTCAGCGGAGAAAAGGGTGCTCTCGGCCTTGGGGATGTGCTGGGTGTGGAACCGGAAGGCAGTGAGGCCTCAGGGATGGTGTGGAGTTGGAGGAGAGGGTGGGTCCGGGGTCCTGGTTCAGAGGGCACGGCGCCTCCTGTCACCCCATGAATTCACGTCCCACTCTGGTGGTTGCCGAACGCAGATGTAGCAAGAGCCCAGTTTCCTGAGTTAAAACCGTGATCGTTTATTAGACACTCCAAGTGGAGTCAAATCAAGACACTTGGTTCCAGCTGTTCTGGTGGGTCTGGAGCTTGGTCTTTGCCTCTGCTGGACAGTCACAGCCCCGGTCCCTCCATCTTCCTGAAGGGAGCAAATCGATGCATGTAGAGGGCTTAGCGCGGTACCTAGAACTCAGTATGGATCGGCTGTTCTCACTGCCATCGGGAGAGTCAGAGGTCTGGTCTTGGGTGGTTGGGAAAGAGCCGCCCACACCCAGTCTCCTTAGAAACACCTTCTGAAATCGCGTCGCGATGGGCACGAGACTGCGGAGCTGCCCTGGAAGAGCCAGCCTGCAGATCTCGCCAGCATTGTGTGGCTTGTTCTCTCAGTTCTCCGAAGAGCTTGGAAGCTGCAGTGAGACATTCAGGAGAGGGGGGTCCCCAGGGTCACCGAGCTGGACCTGCCCTCAGAGACAGAGCAGTTTGGAAGCAAGTCTGTGGGAAAGACAGGCTTAAGGACTGCTGGCCCGGACATCTCTCGAGAGGGAGGGGTCCAGGAGGCCCTGAGGCGGGGGGGACCCATGCCACCTGGCTGACAGTGGAGGGTCCAGGGGGACGGTGGCTTGCTAGTCTCTTCCATGTCCCCACGTCCTGGCCAGTGGGACGTGTGGCAGGGGCCCCAGAGCAGGGTGGGTGCACGGCACGACGAGGAGTTGGGAAGCCCAGGTGAGCGTGTGTGCACCTGCCAGGATGCGCACCTGCGGACATGGCTTGGAGGGGAAGCTATGCAAAAAAAAATAAAATTAAAAATAAATATCATATATTAACGCATATATGTGGAACCTAGAAAAATGGTGCAGATGAACCGGTTTGCAGGGCAGAAATTGAGACACAGATGTAGAGAACAAACGTATGGACACCAAGGGGGGAAAGTGGCGGCGGGGGTGGTGGTGGGATGAATCGGGAGATTGGGATTGACATGTATACACTGATGTGTATAAAATGGATGACTAATAAGAACTTGCTGTATAAAAAAATAAATAAAATTCTAAAATTCAAAAAAAAAAGAAGTAATGATAAATGCAGAGGCCATGTGATGAGGAATCACGAAAAGTACACAGAATTGAATGACATTTCCTGGCAAAAGAGAGTGAGGGGCAGCATAATGAGGGAAGAAGGTAGAAGGGTAATAAAAACATGATGAAATAAAGGTGTCAATCCCGTGCTGTGAGGGTTCCTAAGGGCTGAAGAAGCCTCTCACAGCCTCGCAGCTCAGGACGGTCTCCTTCAGGACCTGTCCACAGCCCTTGTGAAACACAGCCTCCAGGGACATTTGGTGGACGCCTTGCTCCAGTTCACAGACTACCTCCCGTCCTGAAGACGGAGAGCCCACCAGGGGGTCTCCCCATCTCCGTGATCAAGTCAGGACTGGCTGGGACAAAAGGGACAGACATCCTGTTGTTCACGGACTGCCTATGTTTTTCTCGAGACGTGGATGGAGTGGGGCGTGTCTGCGTGGCCGAGACAGGTGAGGTTCCTTTCTCTCTGTGACTTCTTAGCAGATGGCCTGAGACACTCAGCACATTCTGCCTTCATGCTTATTCAGTAACAAACCTGCTTTCTTTCTCTACAACATATTTGGAGAAGTTTTCTGGGTTGGGGGAAGATTTGGTTTTTTTAAAAAATTTCCCCAACAACCTGGGTGCATGTGTTCGTGTGCCTGCACGTGTGTGCGTGTGTATGTGTACACATGAGGGGGGGTTAAGGGGGAAGCAGCCGCTCTGGCACCTGCCCACCCTCACTGGCTTTGCACCTCAGTCACTGGGAGGAAGGTGGCATTGAAAGCCTCTGGGGAGCCAGGTGGGGAGCTGGTTTGCAGGGGGGAGTCTGGCACATGAGGTCCAGCTTGACTAGAAACTTCTGGAAGCCGAGCCAGGGAGTGACTCCAACCCCTGGCGTCCGTGCCAGACCTGGGCCTGACCCAGCTTTTTCATTAGTGAGTATTACTTAATGAACTCTTGAGAAAGTCCCCTCAAATGCAGTGCATTTTATCTCACGTTTTATTGTGAATATCTCACTGTTTACTTATATTCATTCAGCATATAGTATTCAGCGCCTTGAGAAAAGCAATTTCAAAATAGATCAGGAAAAACAATGATAGCCCTGATACTTGGCCTGAGAGGATAAAAGGGAAGAAGGCCAGGGAAAACGAGAATATACGCCTCAGAAATAGCACTGAATTCATGGCTCTGTTTGCACCATCAGTCAGGGTTTTGGGAGAAATGACAACATCTCAAGTATACAAAAAAGAACCAAGAAAGATGTAACAGGTACATTTATGTCCACGACCACGGGCAGCATTTGGTTGTATTTGCTTCTGATTTTACGAAGAAAGCTGATTTTAAAGAGTAAACAACTATGGTGAAGTTGGCTTGTAATTTTTTGCTCTGGGTTTTGTAGTTCACTCTGTAAACAATTTGTATTATATTTTAGTGCTTTACATTTTAAAATAAAATATAGCTTATTTGGGACTTTCTGTTTCACACAACATTACCTGTGTTGATTTGGTCACTTGTTTTAATAGTGATGTGCTGTATCTCACATGTCAATAAACAGCCCTTTATTTATCCATTCTCAGGTTTGTTCCCAGGTATTCTCATCACTATTGTTTATGCCAGAAGCATTCCTGTATTTGTTTCCTTGTGACAGTACTTTATGTCAGTGGTTAAATGTTTTGTTCTTCTTCCTCCAAAAGAACTTTGAAAATTTATGAAATGTCTCAGAAGTTTTCAAGTTGAAATCCAGATTTGTTACTGTATGTTTAATAACTACTTAGAATGCAAACTATGACGTTGGATTTGGTGTACAGGCAACCTTGGGGACACTATGAGTTTGATTCCAGACTACCACGATTAAGTGAATATCAAAATGAAGTGAGTCGCGTGACTTCTTTCGTTTCCCAATGCATATAAAAGTTATATTTACACTATACTGTAAACTATTAGGTGTGTAATGACATTATGGCTTAAAAAATCAGTGTACATACTTTAATTAAAAAATACTTTATTGCTAAAAAACTGTCATCTAATAATGCAGGGATGCCACAAGCCTTCAACTTGTATAAAAAAAGCAATATCTGTGAAGCACAATGAAGCAAAGTGCAATAAAACAAGGTGTGCCTGTGTGTGCTTTTAATATACTTTCTCAGAGCCTCATTTATCATTCCTTGGATTTATGGAAAATATCATAATTGGCAAGGCTCATCATCATTCTCAAACCTATCAGGCAAATCAAACTAAGCTTATGTCAGAAAAGTTTAAAGTTTAAAGTTTACTGACTTCAAGTAAAACCTTCAAGACAAACTTCTTACTTACGTATTCTGATTCTAAGATGGGTGGTTTGATAGAGAGAAAGAGAAAAAGATAGAGATAGAGATAAAGATAGAGATGGAGAAGGGGATGTGGATACGGATGGGGATGGAGATGAAGGTGGAGATGGAGATGGAGATAGAGATGGAGAAGGGGGTGTGGATGCGGATGTAGAAGAAGGAGAAGAGGTTGAAACATGCTGTCTTTGGTGACTTGGTGGCTTGGGTGAATAAAGTGCTGACACTTTAAATATTTCTTACCACAACTCTCAGAGGAATTCACCGTAGTAAGATTAAGATTCACGATGGATGGTAATTCTGTTTTGCTTTGTCAGGAGAGCAATTGCATCAGGAAGTGGAGAAGAAGAGGCAGGCATCCTCACCAGGTCAGGGGCTGGGCATCAGCGATGGAACGAGGACATACATTTGGATGTACTAGGACTCCCACTCAACACTGTGCTGAGAATCCAAGCATGAAAAATACATAAAAAGGAAAAATTAATAATAAATATAGGGATTGGAAAGGAAGAGAGACCATTGTGCATATGATTACATATCTAAAGAATCTTTACTAGTCTACTGACAAATTATGAGAATCAGGTGAATTTACCAAGGGCACTCAAATTCTGCTCCCTATGCAAAAATCAATTATATATTTTTTATGTTGGCAACAAACAAGTAGAAGATAAAATTAAGAAAACAAGGTCATTTGCAAAAAACATCCAAACACATTAAAGATATTTTGCATAGGAACAAATCCAACAAAATATGTAACATTTTTACCCTGAAAAGTATAAAATATTATAAAACAAATTGTTGGAATAAATTAAGAAAGACTTAAATAAATGGAGAGGTACATTGTGTTCATGTATTGGAAGACTTAGCATTATGAAAATGCAAACTCTCCCCTAAATTAATCCATGGCTTGAACTCAAGCTCTGTCAACCTCCTGGTAATATCTTTGGGCGGAAACTGAGCAAGCGCCCTCTAAAGGTTGTATGTAAATGCAAAGAGCCAAAGAAACCAGGACAACTCGCACTGGGGGTGCTCCACGACCGCCCCCCAGGCCGGGGGTTCACCGGAGGGACTTGCTTGGCTCGACATAGAGCTATTCACAGTGAAGTTTTACTCCAGTGAAAGGCTTGTACAGAAGCTTCAGAAAAATGCATTTGGAGACAAGAGCCAGAGAGACTACGCGCCGTTTCCCCAGCCTCCTTCTGTGAGCTCATAGACGTGCCCTTGTCTCCAGATGAGAACCATGGAGATGCATGTGCCATGTCTCCGTCCAGGGATGCCCATTCCAGCCTTGGTCTCCAGTGGTCTGACTCCAACTCAGGCAGGCACTGGTGATTAATAAAGCATAAATACTCAGTCTTTGTCCCTGGTTCCTGGCATACAGCTCCTACAACCTTTGCAATCTCTGGGGTGACAGAGTGTCTTTTGTATGCTAATGGGATGCCTGGTGACGGCGGTGGGGGGGGCCCTTGATAGGCTCAGGGTCAGGGCTGGTCCCCAGAAAGACCAAGAGTCAATTAGAGGATTGGACTTTTCAGCCCCAAACCCAGGCACCCAGGGAAGGGGAAGGGCTGGAGATGGAATTCAATCCCCAATGGTGGGTGATTTGATCAATCAAGTCCTTGTAATGTAACCTCCATAAAACCCCTAAACGACAAGGTCCAGAAAGCTCCTGGGGTGCTGGGAGGGTGGTGCCCCCAGAGAGTGTGGAAGCTCCTCCCCCCACCCCTACACCTGCCCTGTTCATCTCTTCCATCTGGATGAACCTGAGTTGGACCCTTTACAATTACTGGTGATAGTAAAGCGCGTTCCTGAGCTCTGCGCCATTCTAATAAATTACTGAACTTGAGGAAGGGGTCATGGGAACCCGCAGGTTATAGCAGCTTGGTCAGAAGCACAGGTGGAAACCCCAGACTTGTCACTGGTGTCTGAAGTCAGGGGCGGTCTCGTGGAACTGAGCCCTCAACTTGTGGGCTCTGTGCTGACTCTGGGTGGTTTGTGTCAGGACTGAATTGAATTGTAAAACACCTGCCCTGTTAACTCTTCCCTCACACAGGAGAATCTCCCTGTCAGATATCAGGACCTGGTGGAAAAGTGGGGTGTGATATGGATGCAAATGTGGACCAACAGACCAAAGAGGCCAGGTGATGGCCGGGAGCCGACCTATGTATACGTGGTCAGCAGGTTAATGTCGGGCGGCACCGGGCAATAAATGGTCCAGGGTAAACTGAATGCTCGTATGGAAAAAAATAAATGTTACCTCACATCTTAACCAAAAATCAGTTCCAGAAGGAAAAAGTGAAGTGTTCTCATCAACGAACTCGGTAACAATTCACTAACCAGATACAAATGCTTGAACTGCACAGGAAAGGAGTTCTGACTACATGAAGATGATGACCTTGTGTGCAGCCAAGGGCACCCCAGAGTGGAGAAGACACTCGCCATAGACCCACAAATAGACCCACTATGAGTGTCCCACAAAGTCCTCTCGTACAAAATCGGTATTTTTTAGTTACGAATCAGTGAATGGCACAAACCTCATGGAAAAACAGGCAAATGACTTGAATAAGCACTTCACGAAAGGGTGAGTCCAGGAGCCTGTAGATGTGAGGAGGGCTCGTCATCAGGAAGAGGAAAGGCAGGGCACAGGTGACCGGCTGCACCCCTGTGGGTGACCGGGATGGAGACAAAGGGCTCCTGGCAGCTCTCTTCTCTGGCCTTTTCCGGAGCATCTCCCCAGGCAGCCCTGGAGGGCTGGAGCCAGCTCGTGCCCACCAGGCACACGTCCTGTGGGGGAAGTCACACCCTCACTGTGCACACGATTATAGGGGATGTGTAGGTCCTCACTTGGCGTACGTCCTGCGGGGGACGCACGTGTCCTGACAGCGTACCCATCCTGTGGGACAGGGGTGAAGGAATTCCCGGGGAGTGGGCAGGCGTCCGGGGGGAGAGACAGCAACTTGACCTCTGTTGACTGAAAGAAGTGCACAACCTAAAGTCAAGAGTTATGTTTTGTTTGAAGGACAAAACTGAGGACTTAAGCCAGGGACACAGCCTCTCAGATAGCTCAGAGATTGCTCTGAAGAGGCAAGGGAGGGGCCGGGATCTAGAGGAGTTTTTGCAACAAAGACCCAGCAGTCAGAACATCAGAAGATTACTGTTCATTAAAGAAAACCAGACATCTCAAGTTAAGGAATTTAGCGCTTTTCTATGCATAGGAAGATGCAAGAGTCTGGGCTCACTGAAATCATTCCTTTGATTTGCACCTTAGCTACATGGGGCCAGCATCCTGTGCTTTCTCATCCCGAGTCTCCCCAGGGTGCACCGCTGGGGGTGCTGCAGCAGTTGACTGCTAGATGCGGGGCATCCTGTTTCCATCCTGAGTTCCCTCGGGGCTCACCGTCAGGGCGGCTATAAAGTGGTGGCTTGATGGCTGCAACATCCTTGGTTTACTGATAAAAACGGCAATATTTTTCTTCCACATCTCCGTTGCAAACCACCAAGAGCTGGGTTAGCTAAGCATCACATTTCATCCGTCGTTTAAAATTGTCCTTTAGAGGAGGATGGAGTACTTTTCCCCATCCCCCTGCAAAGTCCAACCAAAGGCACTGGACGTCGTATATAAAACAAACAGAAGGAGAGTCTGAAAGATGGAGAGAAAATGTCCGGTCAGTGAGTCGTGTCAGGAGCCAGGGAAGGACATGACGGGGGTTTCCTGCGGGTTTCTTTTTGTCTTGTGTACCCCAGAAGTGGGGCTGAAGAATTGGTGGCCCTGGAAGGCCACCTGTGGGGTTAAGATGTCCTAACAAAAGCTCACCCTCCCCACCCCAAAGACCAGGAGAGGGCAGCCTCGCAAGGCTGCTTCAGTGTTTGAAAATCAGTCCCCCTTGGTCGTGGTGTGTGATTCTATATATTACTCAATTCTATTTGCTGCTATTCTATTAAGGATTCCTTTATCTGGGTTGATGAGGGATGCTGGGGTATAGTTTTTTTTTGGTACTGTCCTCGGGTGGTTTCGGTACCCGGACAATACCAGCTTCATGCGTTTGGGGGTGCTGTTTCCTCTTTCTTTTTCTGGAGATTATGTAGAACTGGTGTTAATTCTCCTTTGAAAGATGGGTAGAATTCTCCATTGCAATCATCTGAGCCTGGGGACTTCATTTTGGGAGTTTTAAAATTATGAACTAAATTTCCTTAATAGTTATAAAGTTATTCGTATTATCTCTTTCATTGTTGAGCAGTGCTGGTAGGTCGTGATTTTTGAGGAATGGCCCATCAGACCTACGCTGTCAGATTTGTGTGTGTAGAACTGTTTGTCATATTCTTTTATTTTTATTATTTTGTGTCTGCAGGGGGTGTATTGACAGCCCTCATTCCCCTTGTTGATATTGGTGATTTGTGTCTTTTTTCTTTTCTTATTATCAGTCTTCCTGGGGCTCCTACAATGATGCTGTGCTTTGTTAAGAATAGTCCTTTGCTTCACTGATTTTCTGTATTGTTTTTCTGTTTTCAGTCTCACTGATTTCTTCTTTTATCTCTATTCTTTTCTTCCTTCTGCTTACTTTAGGATTATTTTACTCTTTTTTATAGGTCCTTGAAAAAGAAATAAAAGGCATACAGCTGAGAAAGAAACAGTAATACTGTTCCTATCTGCAGATAATGAAATTGTCTAGGTAGAAAATCTCCAGGAATATACAAGAAAAAAAAAAAGAGAGAGACAATAAAAAAACCAAAATGAACCCACCTCCTAGAACTAAAACAAATAAGGTGGTTCAGTAAGGTCGCAGGATACAAGATAAACATACAACATTCAGCAGTATTTCTATATAGAGTAATGAACATGTGGACCCCAAAATAAAAAATACAAAACCACTCAATAAATGAAACACGTAGGTGTAAATCTAACAAAAATGTACAGGACTTGTATGCTGAAAGGTACAAAATAGTGATGAAAGAAATCAAAGCAGATCTGAATAAATGGAGAGACATTTATTTATTAGGTCCACAGACTGGAAAAGTCGGCAGAGAAAGATGTCAGTTCTCCCCAAATTGATGTACAGGACTAACATGATTCTTATCAAAATCCCAGCAAGATTTTTTTATAGATGTAGACAAGATTATTTTAAAATGCATAAGAAAAACAAAGAAACAGCTAAAATAGCTAAAAGCAGTTTTGAAAAAGAAGAAGGAAGTGGGAAGGATCAAGCTACCCAATTTCAAGGCTGTAGCCATAGTCATGAGACAGTGTGGTACCCGCAGAGAGACTGACACACAGATAATGGGACAGAACAAGGAACCTGGGAACAGACCCACAAAAATACGCCCAACTTATTTTTGACAAAGGTGCAAAAGCAGTTCGAGAGGAAAGTTCATCTTTTTCACAAGTGGTGCTGAAGCAATGAATGACTAGACTCCAAAAATGAACTTGACAGAAACCACAGATTTTGTACAAAATTAACCCAAAATTCATCATGGATTTTCATGTAAAATGTAAAACTATAAAACTTTTAGAAAAAAGAGGAGAAAAATCTTTGGAAACTAGGGCTAGGTTCCTAGGCAGCAAGTTCTAAAAAAATTGACAAATTGGACATCATCAAGATTTAAAATTTCACAGTTCAAAACACCCTGTTAAGAGGATGAAACCATCAGTTACAGGCTGGGAGAAACTATTTGTAAATCACATACCCAACAAAGTACCAGTATCTAGAATATAAATGAACTCTCAAAACTCAACAGTAAACAAACAAACAAACCTATCAAATTAGAACATGGGCAAAGACATTAAGTGACATTTCACCAAAGAGGATGTACAGATGCCGAGTAAGCACATGAAAAGATTTTCAACATCATTAGCCATAAGAGAAATGCAAATTAAAACCACAGTGAGATACTGGATCTATCAGAATGGCTGAAAACTTTTAAAGGGCTGTAAGGATGCTGAGAATCCGGATCACGCAAGCATTGCTGGCGTTAATTTAGGACGGTACAGCCACTCTGGAAAACAGCATGGCGGTTTCTGTTTCTTTCTTTTTTTTAATTGAGGTATAGTTGATTTACAATATTATATTACTTTCAGGTGTACAACATAGTGATTCAAATGTTTTATGTGTTATACTCCAGCACCAGTGTCCACGCAGTAGAAGGAGCTCCCAGGCATGGATACCGCCAGTGTCTATGTCCCCAGGGTGAGCTGCAGCCACCGCCGCTGCCCTTCTCCCCTTCTCTAGGAGACCCTCCAAGACCAGCAGGTGGGTCTGGCCCAGGCTCCCATCAAATTACTCCTTCTGCCCTGGGTCTGGGAATGTGTGAGATTTGTGTGTGCCCTCTAAGAGTGGAGTCTCTATTTCCCACAGCCCCCTGGTTCTCCTGAAAGTAAGCAATTACTGAGCCTGTGCTCTAGAGCCCGCAAGCCACAACTACTGAAGCCCACGCGCTGCAACTACTGAAGCCTGCCCGCCTAGAGCCCGTGCTCCGCAACAAAGAGAAGTCACCTCAATGAGAAGCCGGTGCACTGCTACGAAGAGTAGCCCCCGCTCGCTGCAACTAGAGAAAAGCCCGTGCAGCAACGAAGACCCAATACAGCCAAAAATAAATAAATAAAAAAATAAATAAACTTATAAAAAATAAAAAAGAGGTTGATGGGATTAAAGGAAACTAGACTGGGTGAAAATGGAGGAGGGAACGGAGATTTTGCTCATTGCTGTAAATTTAGCAACAAGTCAATGTTACAATAATCACAGTGCCAGAGGAAATGGGTTTACCTGAAGACGGTATCCCTGCAACACTTCCCAAGCCAGAGGGGATGTCTGGGCAGCACGCCAGGTCCCCTCTGTTCCATGGAGTCTGGACAGTGATTAAGAGGACCTGGGCACCTGGGCACCTGGAGATCTGGAGACCTGGGGACCTGGGGATCTGAGGACTGAGGACCTGGGCACCTGGGGACCTGGAGACCTGGGGACCTGGAGACCTGGAGACCTGGGGACCTGGGGACCTGGGGACATGAGGACCTGGAGACCTGGGGACCTGGGGACCTGGGGATCTGAGGATTTGGGGACCTGGAGACCTGGGACCTGAGGACCTGGGGACCTGGGGACCTGGAGACCTGGGGACCTGGGGACCTGGGGACCTGGGGATCTGAGGACTGAGGACCTGGGGACCTGGGAACCTGGGGATCTAGGGACCTGGAGACCTGGGGACCTGGGGATCTGAGGACCTGGGGACCTGGGGACCTGGAGACCTGGGGATCTAGGGACCTGGAGACCTGGGGACCTGGGGATCTGGGGACCTGGAGACCTGGGGACCTGAGGACCTGGGGACCTGGGGACCTGGGGACCTGGAGACCTGGGGATCTGGGGACCTGGGGACCTGGGGATCTGAGGACTGAGGACCTGGGGACCTGGGGCCATGAGGACCTGGAGACATGGGGATCTGGAGACCTGGGGATCTGAGGACCTGGGGACCTGGGGACATGGAGACCTGCGGATCTAGGGACCTGGGGATCTGGGGACCTGGGGATCTGAGGACCTGGGGACCTGAGGACCTGGAGACCTGGGGCACAGGGCCAGCAGGTGTGGCAGGAAGTGATTTCCCTCCCCCACCTCTCCCTGCATGTGTCCCCACCACCAGGAAAGGCCTGTGTCATGCAACTTTCTACCTAGTGGGCTTCAGTCAATGCCTGTGGATCTTCAGGGCTGGCTTACCTCCCTGACAAGGTGCCTCGGGACTGGCACCTACCCTTTTGTGCTCATTGCTGGGGGAGACTTATTTTGTGGCTCAGGTGTGGGTGCCTTGAGGGCAAGAAAGTTGATCTGATTGATTGACCTCCAACCGATCCCTGTCTGAAGGCTTGACAAACTCGCTAAAGGAATAAATGCATGATTGATCTGGATGATCAATCACAGGCACGTGAGTTCCACATCAGTCAGCGGGTGACCCCCAGGGCCGTCACCCCACCTCAGCTCCTGGGGACCCAGCCACCACACAGTGTCTGCAAGCCACGTCTGGCCACAAGCCGATCGGCCAGCCCAAGGCAATGGCCTTGGCCTTGACCACTCGGGGCAGCCTTGCCTGGACCCTGACACTTCCAGCCCCTGACTCTGCCTGAGGGTCCATCCTTGGAGCACCAGCCTTCTCTCAAGCCCCATCCCTGACCAGTAGGTGGTGAGGCCTGCGGAGAGGGGGCTCTGAGAGCAGTTATGGGGCTGAGGGCAGGAGGCTCTGATGGGCGATGCTGCAGGTCTCAGTCCTGCTGAGGGAGTCACAGGGCGGAGGGACCTCGGACAGCACCTGGGGCACCACGACGTGAAGGATGGGCTCCTGCAGAGAGGCGAGCACAGGTGTGGGGAGCATGGCTCCCCGGGGACGTGTCCCTAGGAAGGACAGTCCTTTCAGCACGCCGGGCTCTTCGGAGCATGGTTCACACCGGGTTTCCCTGCACACACGGCAGGCGTGGTGAGTGAGTGCAGGTTATGCGCGGCCCTCGGGGCACTGAGGATGTGGGGATGCAAGCAGCTCACACCACTCTCCGCCCCGCTGGGTACCACCCTCAGAGGCAGAGGCTGCTTGGTGAGGGTTCTGAGGTCCCTGTGGGGAGAGAATGAAGGGGCCATGTTGGCACTAACCTCGGGCAGGACGGGCAGAGACTCAAAGAGCCCTTTTCTGTCCTCCGCTGACCTCGGCACACAGGCTGGGAGTCTCTTTGGGGCTTACACGTTGGTGGAGATGGATTCTGCCACCTTAACTATGTACCCGAGGGGCCTGGGGGAAGTGTGGATCCGTGGGATGTGGGATGTGCAAGGTCTGAGAAGGTCCGGCTGGGAGACCGTGGACGGGGCCCCAAGGGGGTCTGCTCTGAATAAAGCAGGTGTCTGGGAAACATCAGAGCAGAGCCTCCCAAATCTCAGAGCTGAAGGAACCCTTCCAAGGACCTCTCCCGATGCCCATTTCACAGATGGGGAGACTGAGGCCCAGGTCACCCAGGCTTGGCAGCCCTTCTCACCCCGGGCTCCCCCCTTTCCAGCTCGTCTATTCCCACTCTCCTCAATCCTGGATCTTCTAGGTCCTTGGGCAGTGGAATCATGGCCTCAGGGCCGTGTGACCCTTAGCGTTTTGCTCCCTGTAACGGTAGGAACAGCCCACCTTTCAGGACCTGAAACTCCCCACCTGCCCACAGGAATATCCCTGCGCTGTTGTCTGCTGTCTGTTCAGTGGAGCCCTGGGTGCCTCTGGGGGATGTCGGCTGGACTCTCTGAATAGAACATTCTGGGTGGACTGGCCTCTCCAGAACAAGCACTGTCCCTGTTCCCTGAGGCCAGACTGACGGTCTAATTCCATCCCACCTTCGTTCCCGTGTTTACGCTGAGTGCTGGTCTGGGTTTACGGAGAGAGGAAGAGGTGCCTGGGGACATTTACAGGTGGCAGCTGGGAGGGGGGAGCCATCTCGCCCACCTGTCTGCCCACAGCCAGGCATGGCTGCTGGTGCCCTGGGCAGGCCTGGTGCAGACGGAGGACAAACAGGAGCGGGCACCAGGGCAAGAGGGCAAGCTGAGGGGCAGGAGAGGTGGGCGAGGGGTAACGGCCCTGTTCCTGCAGCTGTTGGCGCGGGGGCTGCGTGGGTCAGGGGCAGCTCCAGCAGTGAGCAGGTGGCCAGACAGAGTCGTGGGGAGGGACAGTGTGAAATTCAGCCAGAACCTGACCCCGCGAACCCTCCACCCTGGCGTGGCCTGGCTCCTCGGGGGAAGGAGTGGCGAGGCCCTTTGGACCCTGGTCACGGGCACAGCTGAACTCTGCTCCTTGGCAGGTCCCCAGCCCTGGCCCTGTCAGGCAGCTGCCCTGCATCCCTCCCTGGGGGGCTTCATCTCTCTGCTGTCAGAGCAAAGCTTCCCACCGAGGAGTCACCAGAAATGACAGGCTCTACTTGTCTTCCCCCAGAACCGCAGCTGAAGCCAGTCCAGATGTCCTCTGGGACCCCCATCTGAGCCACAGCTGGGTGCCCTGATCCCGGCACGCCCGCGGCTGGAACACCTGGTCCCAGGGCACCTGCTGTGTCTCCGCGGAGCCTCCCCTCCCACCTGCCCCCTGCTCACTCCCCGCGGGCAGCACACCAGCCTGGGACCAGCTGGCTGCCTGGAGCCCTCGGGTTGGGGAATGTTCAGCCGAGACTGAACAGCTGCAGCCCTTCACCTGCGTCTCACCTGCGGATGCTCTGAGGCTCCAAAGCTCCCAGCCAGTAACACCCCATTTCTGATGACGATGATGTGGTTTGCTGGGGCCGGGTGCAGAGGGTGGCAGCACAAGCCCCCGAAACTGCCCAAGGCAAATGGGGTCCAGCATGCATCAGATCAGAGATGCCCGATCTCTTGGTTCCCGGTCCTCCATGCGTGTATGCACACACATATGCACTCACATGTGTGCACATGCGTTCACACACACACGCACTCAAGTGCGTCACACAAACACTCATGTGCGTGTGTACATATACACACTCACACATGTCACAGACACACACAAGAGCCCACATACATTCACACACATACACACACTCACGTGTGCACACATAGGGGGCACGCAGCTTCCATTCCGAAGAAGGAGAGAGACAGAGACGGAGACGGACGAGGGAGAGGAAAGGAAGTCACCCCCCAGAGACCCCCGGACACCGGACACTAGAGGGCAGAGTGACTAGAGTCAAGGAAACTTCTAAAGCCTAGACTCACAGAAGGCAGAGCCAATAGGCACGTGTGTTTCCGTTGGGGCGGGAGCCCCAGGACACGGCAGGGAGGGTCCTTTCGCTCCGTGTGGGGAGCACTTCCTAATGGTCACTGCAAGGGGCCAGCATCACGCCACTGGCCGCGGGGAAAAGCTCGAGTCGGCCGCTGAGGGGACTGGGCGGCCGTCTCCGAGCTTGATCCTCACGGAAGGTGCCGGGCCTCCACGTGGGGATCAAGGAAGTTCCAGCTCAAATCACCCACAAGCAATCTTCCATCCGGGCCGTGAAGGAGGCGGGTTTTGCTCAAATCCCCGCCGTAATCGTCTTGGACCTGTGCTCATGCACTATGCATGGAGCCCCGTGCCCGCTCCCTGCCACTTAGCAGGCATTTGACAAGCCGATTGAAAAACCCTCTTGCGCGGCATCTCTGTGAACCTTCATTTTCCCCTTTGCTCATGGGGGGCCTCTGGGTGCAGAGTCTGCATTGATTACGGCGTCTGGGTGCGGGGAACGGTTTCAAGGTCAGGAGAGCCTGCCCGCCACCCGGTCTCCCAGCGACCATCCGGAGAGTCAATCTCCGGGCCTCACATTCCCAATTGGGAGCTCTCTCAAGCATGAACTATCAAATTATTGTCAATTCCGGCTGATTTTCTAACAGACGATGGAAAAATCTGCCATCAACTTCATATGTGGCTTTTACCCACTTTCTTACTTATTCAAAAATAACAGTGAACAGTCACGGGTCTGGCACATGCAGTTAGCTCTTTGCTGTTTATTGAGTTTTTATGCTTGGTTTAAAACTGAATTACTGGGGCATCGAGTGAAAATGTATTTATGCCCTTCAGAAAAATCTGTACATAAAAATTAAATTGTATTATGAAAAGCAGAGAGGGCTGTCAGGGAAGCGCAGAAGAATTGATTAGGAGATCAAGGCGCCTGTGAGGACATGTTATAATTGTCGACCCGGTCGCCATGTGTGCTTGTGTCATTGGAGCCACTGGCTCGGGGCCTCCTCTTTGTTCCCTTCTGGCAGCATGTCCCCGAGGAAGCCCCGCTAAAGGGGTTGGCAGGCTGGACACTAATTATGGGACGGGGGCGAGGCGGCGGGGGACCACAGAGAAGGCCCAGAGCAGTTCTTGCGTTCACAGGATGCTGGGTCAGATGCCACGCCTGGGCCTGCCCACGAGTCCCCAACTCTGTGGGTCCAGTGTGGGGACTCTCTGGGATCAGGCAACTGCAGAGGTGACACCGAGAAACCCGGGGCACAGACAGGCTCCCAGGGGAGTGTGGCTTTGGGCAGAGGGGCCCAAACAGGGCTGATGTGCAAGGAAGCTTTACCTCAAGCTCGTGTCTGGGAGGGGAGGATAAACTTCTCACAGCCTTTTAAAATAAGACGGGAGATGGTCCTTCCCACTGAGGGTGGCGGGGTGCAGAGCAGGGACGGCGTGCATGCCACCTGGCCCCCAGCCCGGGCCGGTCAGCTTCTGCAGGGCTCTGACAAGGACGGGTCAGGAGGGACTGTGGGGCGTCCCGGCAGCCTTGGCATGGAAGGAAGGGTGCTGAGGACTCGGAATCATCATCGTCATTGTCACCTCTGCTTCCTGTTTCCAGAGCCCTGAGGGCAGGCGTCTGAGCCACACTGGATTCCAGGGCCCATTTCCAGGGTGGACGAACCCGCTGCTGTGGGGTGACCAGCCCCCTGTCCTGGCGTGGTCAGCTGTGCCCAGCTCCCCTCCAGACCCCTTGGTTCTCACCTTCCTCTTCAGTAAACTCATCAGTACAGCGGGAATAAACGCCTGTCTGAGGCTGTGAGGAGGGGAAATGAGGCCCCTCGGTCCAGGGCCCAGCATGTGGAGGCCACCAGGGTCGCAGCTGACACACAAGAACACGCTTATTTTCACAGGGGTTCGTATTTTAACATTTATGTTTGCATGATTTTGATGCACATTATGCAAATCTAAATAGGACACCAACCATCCTTTCGGAGGTATTGTTGCCGAAGAGAAGCATCGTTTAGAAGTGAGTCCATTTAAGGTCATTTTAAAGAAGAACGTTGGCCAGCGACAGCTCCGCAGGTACGGCCGCCGAAAAGAGGCATGTGACAAAGCTTGTGAACAGCTATGTTCTGGGGAACAGGATCCCCTCAACCTTCTCATTTTCTGGATAAACGTGGGGCCCGGGTGGAGCTGGGCTCAGCTACCAGCCCACCTCCCTCCAGAAAGTGGTTGGGAAAAGAGCCTCCCCCCGACCCCCATCGTGGAGGGGACCCGCATCCTCCCCCCCGGGGCACGCATGAGAGATCAAACATCTCCCGTGCCGTGTGTATGTTCGCGGCACCATCTCCAGTTCTTTGTGTGAAACGTAAAGAAACGCAAGCAATAGTAAGCCCTAGCACGCCCACCCCGTGTGCATGGCGCCAGCCTTGGCCTCCTTGTTCAGCTAGACGTGGCATCAAAGACACGCCCGGCCAAACCGTGGGACTTTACTTTTCCTTCCAGGAAAGTTTCCTATTTCCCAATAACAGGGTGACTCTGAAGGTGAAGCACTTAGCAAGCCAGGCAGAAGCCACAGCTCCAAGGCTCACTGTTTTTGTAGGAACTGATCTGCCACTAATGAACCGTCCTAGCTCCAGGAGGCTGGCTCATTCCCAAAGCCTTCAATCGACGGAGCAGGTTCCATCCCTCGCTGGCATGGAAACAGATCCCTGCCTGGTCTTTCCTCGACGTTGTGACTCTGGATGGCTGGGCTGCGTCTGCTCTGCACTCATGGCGTGAAAGAAGAGCCGACTGCCGGGAACAGAGAACGGCCTGTGCAGGATGGTTGGTTGCCGGCTCCTCAGAGGCTGACGGGGCGACTAGCTTCTCACCCTTACCTGGCAGGCTTGTTGCTGCAAAAGACAGGTAATGAACACCCTGGGCAGAATCACCTTTAATCCTGGGATTCCGCTGATTAACTAGATATTCCAGGCAGCCGCCTTACACACGGGAAAGCAGTTATTCACACAAATAAAATCCTGGTTCATACTCTGCACAGAGCAAGTTCAATGGGGAAATGTAGGATGACTATGGATATTGCTGCTGCTGATGACAAAGGGATGAAGGTGATGATGGTGATGATGAGGAGGAGGGGGAGGGGAGGAGGAGGGGGGAGGGTGAAGGGGGAGGAGGGGGAGGGGAGGGGGGAGGAGGGGGAGGACACCATTTCTGCCGTCTTGGATTCCACTGGTTGGAAGATGGGTCCCTGTGTTCATCACTTCATGCCCATTCAGACATTATTAAGCTGGCTTTGCTTCTCTTGATGAAATTCAGATACACTAGACTACGGCCTTGACACTCATCTAGTTTTTTAAATTAAAAAATGAGTCTGTATTACCTGATACCAAACCAGACAAAGACAGTACAAAAAAAAAAAAGAAGCAAGAACAGTATAGACCAATAAGTGTCATGAACTTGGATGTAAAAGTCTGCCACAAACATCAGCAATTGAATCCAACTGTGCATAAGGAGAATTATGCACTCTGACCAAGCAGGATTTATTCCAGTGATGCAAGGCTTGTCCAATAATCAAAAATCAACCAGTGTAATCCCTCACATCCACAGACTGAAGAAGAAAAATCATATGATCACATCAGTCGCTGCAGTAGTTGCATTTGACAAAATGTACCGTGCACTCAAGTCCTCCCCTCCCCCTCCCCCTCCCCCTCCCTCCTCCTCCCCTCCCCCTCCCCACCCCTCCCCCTCTTCCTCACTCCTCCCACCTCCAGCCTCTGGGCATCCTGACACCACCAGGCACCTCCTCCTTGGAGCCACAGTTTCCCTCCCCATCCTCTCCAAGTCCCAGTCGGCCCTTTCAGCCACCCTGTTGGAGGCTGTCAACCTCACCCCTGCTTGTCTTTCTGAGAGCACTTCCTGCCATCGGGTAGTCACTGCAGCTTTTGTCAAACATTTGCGTGATTTGTTTTCCGTCTTTCCACTAGAATTTAGGGTCCTCGAGGGCAGGGGTTTGTGGGGTTTTCGCTACCACATCCCCAGTGCTTAGAAGGTGTTGCACTGGGTGAGTGCCCCCTGAAGGCCTGAGTGTCAACAAGCGTCTGCAGGTGTGGTTTGCTGGGTTGTCCCTAGGCTGGCACTTGCCGTGACTTAGTCCACTCCACGAATCCGAAGGGCTTTCTCTTCTCCTTAAAGATGTCAGCGCTTCTAAAACAAAAACACTCCACCTTACAAACGCTGTTATTAGCGCCTATTAAGAGCTGCCTCAGAGCAGGAGACGGAAGCGCAGATTCCCCCCTGGAGGGGCCGGGCCTTCACTCCTCCTGACTGTGCTGCGGATTTTAATGACGAGGCTTTAACATGCGTGTCAGGGAGGAGAGGATGGTAGGAACACGCAGGCACCGTCATTCCCATCCTTTGAAACAGCAGGTAACCTCCTCTCCGCCAGCGCCACTAAACAAGGGCGAAGTTAGCGGATGTCAGCGCTGAAACAAGCAAGAGGGCCTGCGGCTTCAGCCTGTTCACTTAACATTCACTTTGGTTCCTTGTCAGACAGACCCGGCTGGAGCAGGAGCGGGGGCAGTGGCTGGAGGGGACTGGCCACCCCCAGGCTGGACCCTGGGCGTCAGCTGGCAGGGCAGGGCTGGGAGGCGTGGCTGCAGGGCCCCTCTTCTTACCTGCCCTAGTCACGGCAGATGCCCGGGATGAGGAGCACCTCCATAGCCTCCCCTCTGTCTTCTTAGCTGCTAGAGCCGACGCACCCCTGACCCTCCGCGCTCAGCCACATTCTCCGCCGCCTCACCAGGGGGCCCCCTCACTCATTCTCTTCCTGTAGGCCCGGGAATACTGCTCTGTGACGTGTGCATGGGACCCCCGCTTGGCAGGGGTGAGGAGGAAGGGCAGTGGAAGGCAGCCCTGCCCACCAAGGACAGAGACCAGCAAGGAGGCAACTCAGGACACCTTGTGCAAAGCTCAGGAGGACTTGTGAGTTGGTCTGGCCTGGGCTTCCATCACAGACTGTGGTGGACACGGGGGGGCCCAGCGTCAGGCCCCCTCCCCACTTTGCACCAGTCCAGCTGCCTGAGAGAGCCCTCGCCGGTTGGTCCTCAGCTGTGTAAGCTTCCCCCCGCACTGCGGCAAGTTTGGGGGTCAAGCCCTCACTCTCTCTCGGTTTAGGTGAAGAACTATCATGTCATCCCGGGAGCTGCTGGCAGAGGGAAAGAAACCACATACTTTATGAAATGACTGAGCTGCTGGATCAAACCGATCCTGAAGCTCTTCACTCTGTATATTTTACTTTTCTAGGATGACACATTCCTGATTATTTTTGTTGGGATTTTAGTAACTTGGAAAGTCAAGCACCCTTCTGGTTACACCAATGACTCTGGCCGAGTCCTTTTCCCTCCGTGGCTGCAGCGGCCTTGTCTTAGAATTGGTACCAGGATTAGGGAGAAGGTGGGTGTGAATTTCTCAGCAAAGTCCTGGCTTGCTGCACTGGAACCATTTTTATTGATTAAAGGGTCACTTTACTGTAGTGCTAGGTTCCTGAAACGTTTCTTGTATATCATGTTTTGTTGTTATTGTTTTTATTGGGTAATTAGATGTTATTAGCACTGCCCAAAGGGAACTGTTCTTTTATGTCTCATAAGGCGAGTGTCATGTGAACCCCAGGCTCTGGGTGGGCCTCTCTCTTCGTTTACTCATTTGTTTGATTACCTTCAATACCCACCCTGGCCCGGAGCAACCAAACTGATATTTTCACACACTTTTTAAAGGGATCTTGTTAAAGCAGGTGTTATCTTCTGCACATGTATTTTGCATTTGCTGTAACTGCCTTGCTGTTTAGAGCTTGTTCTGATGGTCTCTGCTGGCAGCGCTGACTTTGAGGTGTGCCCTGGACCTCCTACAATCAAGCCATTGGAGACAGTTCTCTGCCCGGTACCCGGCTGCCCACCCCGTGATGCAGGAGGGCAGGGGCGCCACGGCTCCCAGGCCACAAGGCCACCTCCCGCGTCCCTCTGTCCTGTCCCCGAAGGCTCCACATCACTGATCACATCACCTGCTGGGCTCCTGAGACACAGTGGACGCCCTTGGGGCCTGAATCTCCATTTCCCTGTAGCCAATAAGCCGGCCTGTGTGTTTCTGGGGCCCCTCTCCTTTTGCCCCTGTTTCCAAAGGGTCTCTGTCTGGTTCCTCTCACTCCTAGCGGCTTATTAATTTTAGATTTTGCAAATAACTGGCCCAATTTGTTGCCTGCCTTTCAAACTTGCTCGTGGTGGCCTTCCCTGGCAGCAACCCCTAAGGTGACAAGTCCTGTAAGGCGACTCCTGCATCTTACATGCTGGGTAACGTAGTTTCTGAGCCAGCGTGATGGGCACACGGTTACAGCTAAGCTGTTTCCAGGTGCCCGGAAAGCAGAGGGTAAACGCGGTTCTACCCCATCATCACTACAGGCACTTGGCAGAACGTGGCCTTTTGCTGCAGACCCTCTGGGGCTGCAAACCAGAAGGATAGTTTTGGCCCCAAATGCTCCCCTGTTGGCTCCTGGCCTGTTCCTGTCATTGCCCTTGAGTCCTGGGAGCACTGTTCCCGTCCGGGCATCCCAACCCCGCGGCCCCCTTGCTCAGCGTCCGGTCTCCGTCCTCCCTTCAGCTCTCGCCCTGCGACAGCTGAGCCCGCACCTGGCCTGGGGCGGCTGACCGCTCTGGCTGCCCTGCGGGCCAAGAACGCTGATCTTTTTGCCTAGAAGTCCTGGCAGACCCACATCCTCTGATGTACAGAGTGACTCAGGCGAGGAGAAACTGCAGGCAGTCCTGGGGTAGATTGTCCAGGAGGAAAGGGACCCTGCGGGAGAGGGCCAGGTGCCTGCAAGCAGAGGAGAGGCCTGGGGCGGGGGGGAGGCAGGCTGAGGGTGTTGGGGATGATGCTCAACTGGCCCAGAGAATCTGGACGCTGGGGTGAGAGGTGAGAGCTCAGACAAGCCGTGGTGATGAGGCTCCAGGCCTGACAGGCAGAGAGAACAGCAGGCAGGATCCGGCCTGGCTGGGGGACAGTGGCCCCCACCCTTCCTAGTTCAGCCTGAAACCCCAGGGACCGGCCGAGTGGAATCAGCTCGCTCTGGAATGGCAGGCAGGTCCCGAGCATCCCTGTAAATGAGACCATGGGGAGGGCCGGGGAGGGTCCGCAGGGCAGAGAAGGCTCACGTGTGCCCTGGAGGGTGGCTCCCACACCTGCACCACCGAAGACGCACCCCTGACGTTTCCTGAGTGCCCACTCTGTTCCCACACCCTTCCTGGCCCCGGGGCTGAGGCAGGAAAAAGGTGGCCAAGACCCCGCTTGACGGAGCTGGACCCCAAGGGGGGAAGGACCACGGAATCGGATGTCCAGTAGCAACATCTGCTCTGGGGAGAAAAACAAAGTGGGAGCAGGGAGGACCAGAGGAGGGGGCTCTTCTAGAAGGATGGCTGGGGCCTGTCTGATGAGATGACACACTGCAGAGCCGGGACGGGTGGGGAGACGCCGGGAGGTCAAGGGTGAGCAGAGCCTGGGAGGACCTCAGAGGAGCCGTGGGTAAGATGGCGTGGGGGGAGGAGGGATTTGGGGTAAAGTGGGAGACAGGCTGGGTGGGGCCCCTGGGGCTGGACCAGGGGGCAGCAACTGGATGAGGGGCTTCACGTGGCCGGTAAAGCAAAGAGAAGCTGCAGGGGGAGTGGATGTGGGGCGCGAAGGAGGGAGAGGAGAGCAAATCTGCTGAGTCTGCACCTGGACGATGGGACGGGACACGGGGGACAGACACAGGGACGTGGGGATATGGGGGGCAGGACGTGGGGACACAGAGATGGGACACGGGGATGGGACAAGGGATGGAGGGGCCTTAAAGGCAGAATGGAACCAGAGTCTGTGCGCCAGGAGCCCCGTGGTGCTGCTTTGCAATTGAGGTTGGGTGGTTGTTTTTTTTTTCTTTTGGAGGATGTACGTGTGTCTACATAGTTAAGATATTTCAAACCTGTTAAACTCAGAAAAATTAGAAGTAGAAAGAGCCTGTATAATAATATTCTGCATTGAGGAAGGTCGGTGAAATACAGAAGCAAAGATAATTCTTCCAGGACACTTTTCTTGTCAATTCCCGCATTCTGGGGGTCCTCGCTGACCCAGTTTCTTGGGAAAAGGGATACGTTTCCGCGTCTTAAACCCACGGCCAGCCCGTCGGAGCATTCCCAACATGCAAAGGATTAGAGGGGTTCTCTCCCGCACCCCTGATTCCAGGAGAGGCCGAGTGAGAAAGAAGGGTGGCCACTGTTTCCAGCTGGAACCGGCCTTGTTCTCCTCCATGCAGGACCCCGTCCTGGGTCCCCCGGGGCTGCCATCCCGGGGCCGCCATCCCAGCGCAGCTGCAGCCCAGGCCTTGGTGAGGGAGGGGGCCCGAGGCAGGGTGGTCAAGCAAACGCGATGAGTGCCCTGAGGTGGGGAGGGGGTTTGCCCTCCCAGAAGCTTCTGGGGCCGAGTCGTGGGCCCGCCCCGTGCAGGAGGCTTTTGACAAGAGATGACTTGGGCACCAGCCCCTCCCGAGGACATGAGACGCCCAGCTGTGGCCGCACGCGCCCTGCCGTCTCCTCCAGGACCCTCCCTCCTCGCTCCCCGATTGACTCCTGCACCTGCCAGGCGGGTCAGGCTGAGCCCTCAGCTGCGTGTGTCCTTAGGTCAGGGTCAGGCTGCAGGCCAGAGCTCACTCACTTGTGCTAGCTCCAAGGGGCTTCATCCACGACACCTGCAGCGGCCTGTGTTGGGAGGGCCCGTGGTCATCTGTTCCAAACTCCCGTCCCCGGCCGGAGTCCCCTTTGCCGCGCTCTGGCCTCTGCTGCCACCCCTCTCAGCATCCATCTGGAGCCAACAGGACGTCTGGTTCTTCCACATCCATCCAGGGAAGTATCGGAAGAGCCCGCTAAGGTCCCGGGAGCTCTTTGTCGTCCTGACTCACCTGCCTTGTCCCACGGCCATCCCCCTACACACTGTGTCCAGTATGTGGTCACCTCCCTGGAATGGACACCAGTTAATCTTCAAGCACATGAATTTCTAGAAGCTACTATTTCCTCACCCAAAGACACTGACCAGAAACAAAACAAAATAGAACCAAACGAAAACAATCTCTTGGGTTCGGGCCAGGCCATGTTTCCAAAACCCGATGCTCGGAAATTGTCCTGACGCTGGTCGTCAGGCGCCCAGGGCACTGGCTCTTCCCCACGGGGCATGTCCTTCACCTGCTTCACCAACGGTCCTTCCCCATCTGAGTCCCAGCCCTTCACCAGCCGGGGACACTGCCAGGACCACGGAGGGAGGGACGGGGACGTCCACCACGAGTCAGGGGGCAGGGGACCAGGTGGGAGCATCTTGCCCTCCCCCCCTCCTGGTGCCCACACGTCCTCATGCACGAGGCCGCCGACTGGCCTGGTCAGACGGGACTGTAAACGGGGGGTGTTCGCCTTGCAGGGTCCCCTGAGCACCTCTGTAGCTGATCAGTTACAGAGTTGCGGTCACGGCGGGGGCTGACTCCGTGAAATCCCACAGCCCGTCTCCTCTAGCTGGGGGGGGGCGTAGATGCAGGCAGATCCATCACCCGCTCCCCTGAGTCCTGTCTTCCCCTCTCAAGGGCGTTTCACCGACCAGAGGCTGCAGCAATGCTGTGGCCACGCCGGGGAGCTCGAAGGCCTGTGGGAATGAGCCCTGCATCTGCAGGATCTGACGTTCTCCAGGTAGGTGGTGTCAGAGCTGAGCTGAATTGTAGGACGACCGGCCGGGCGGTGTCTCAAAATCAGACGGAGGGGAGGAACCCCCACGAGTCTGGTGTCAGGGGTGCTGTGTGTGTGAGCGTGTGAGAGGAGAGGAATAACAGAAGAAAGTTCTCCGACCCCCCGGCCATCGGCCCGTCTGTAAGGGGCTCAGCTTCCAGGCCTTTGATCCCTTGGCATCTGCTGAGCAAGGAGCCGAAGCAGCCTGTGAATCCCGCCTGGGAGAGCCGGCGGCAGGGCTGTGTGTCTGGAGCGGTTAATTCGCATCGGGCACTGTCTGCTCTGCCCAGGATGCCTCCTGCTCAGCAAAGGGTCAGGAAGGGGGGTCAGGTGATAACCCACCCGAGCTCTCAGCCCTCCCAGGCCCCTGCCCTGCACTCAGGCCATTAGTGAAAAGCTGCTTCTCCCTGGAAGTCAGGAAACGAGGGGCGCTGGGCAGGACCGTGGGGCGCTGGGAGAGGGCACAGGGTCTGGACAAAGGCCACCAGCAGATCCCGCCGAGGGTCATCCCAGGACTGTGTGCACAGAAGCCTGGAGAGTGTGTGCGGTGGCAGGACGTCGCTTGGCACCATTTAACAAGCGCTAATTGTGTCTCTGCAGACACCCAGCTAATCACGGGGGTAAGAGGATGATGAGACTCTGCCACCACGAGCAACCACAATCTGTCACTGGCCCTTTGCCACTGTGAGTGTGAATATTCATTTGCAATGAGCGTTCTCTAAACTAGCGAAACCCCGACTGCATTCCTGGGGGAGGCAGCTGGGGAGGTGTTTGAGGGATCACGTGTCCACGTGCTTCCCGCACACGGGGCGGGGGGGGGTGGCATCACCCCTGTTTCCCCTTGTCAAGCCCGCCCAGCTGCAAGGGGAGGGGCACTGAGGTCTTGCCTCTCGTGCCCCTGTGCCATCACGGTCACAGTCAGCAGGGCCTGACCCTCTCCGCCCCCATCACCGCCCTCGGCCATTCCTCCCCCGCTGCCTCGGAGCCCCTCCCAGGGTCCTCGCCTCAGACCCGGTGCTAGGAAGCCTCGGCCTGTGGCTCTGTGTGAAGGTTAAATTTTGAAACAACAGGGTAGGGCCACCAGGACCCCTACCCACGCAGGACCTCCGAGCTTCTTGATATTTTTATGAGGAATTTTTCTCGCTCAGTGTTCCCTAGATACCGTTTCTTAAGCAATCTGCGAATTTTTCACTGGGGTCTTAACACTTTGCCTGTGACTCGCCGTACTGACTCAGAATTTCCAACTGAGTAACTGATGAAGTAATAATCCCAAATAATGGATGGTATTACAGAACATTAATGCATCTCTGCGGGATACATGAAAGGCAGCTTGTAGCTGGGGAAGAGGAGTGGCCTCCATGCTTATTAATTCAGCCGTCTAAATGAGAGTCAGAATTTCAGGCTGAATAAATATCGAGAGTTTGTTTAGGTCCCGGAGGTCTTTGAGAAAGTCAGTTATCGAAAGGCTTGCTTGGAAAGCTTTTAACCTTGGCATAATTACCATGGTGCTCACCACCATTTGACTTCCATTAATACAGCACGGGAGCAATTCTCCTGCTGTCATTAGCCCAGGTTAAGTGAGTTTGTTTTTTATGATTGTGTCCTGGTGATATCCACGCAGATAAAAGCAGTACGATGTTGGCTGGGAACCCTCCTGCTACAGACAGGCTTCCCTCAGAGCCTTGTCCTTCTGGGTTACTGGACATCATTCCAGAACCTTCTCAGTGAAAAGCATAGTACTGACACAGAACTAAATAAACACACACACACCCCCCCCATGCACACACGCACACAAGGACAGGTAAATCTGGGAGTCTGAATAAGATGATCAGTGGATTGTAGCAATATTAACGTCCTGGATGTGATATTAAATTACAGTTTGGGGGAAACCGGTAAAGGTTACATGGGGTCTCTCTCTGGTATTATTGCTTATAATTGTATGTCTATCCACAACGATCTCAATATAAAAATTTAGTTAAAAATGCTGCTTCCTACACCCCTAACCGGGATTCTGCCGAACCCACTGCATTACAAATTTCCCCCCAAATCCTTCCAAAAGTAAGTTCAATGGGCCCATTGGAATACAAAGTATTTAACAGACATAAATAAAACAAATATAAAGCTTTGTACTGGGGTTTTTACTCTCTTATTTCCACTTGACCTTGTATAAAAGTAACCAAACAGAAGTCTCTGTTTTTGAGACATTTCAGATGTTGCTAAGAAATGATGTTGAACCCTTTTCTCACATGCACACAGTCTACATACAAAGCTATCTGTGAATCCCTACTCAAGTTCGAGTTGGCATTCATAGTCACATGCGTGTGGCCAGGCATCGGCAGACTGTGTCTCTCGGCCGAAGTCAGCCCCTGCCGTTTTGTCAGTGAGAGTCCCTGGATCGCGGACACACACACTTGTGGCAGCTGAGCAGTGGCTGCAGAGACCCCCATGCACTGCAAAGCAGAACATATTTACTATCTGGCCCTTTAATGAGAAAGTTTGTTGACCCCTGCATTAGGACATCATCTCTTAGCAGCCCTCTGGGAATGGGATTTTCTAGATTGCTAACTGTTCTGGGTAGATGAGATTTTAGCACTGGCAGTGAGTGTTCCATGGAATATGGGTGAGAGGCTAGGATCCCCTGACCATGGAAAACTCAACAACTGCTACCAACACTACCTGGACCAGTTGTGGAGCCCAGCCGCTGGCCGTCTCTGCTGGCTCTGTCTCATCCCAGCTCCCAAGGGCAGGAATCTTGCTCTTCCTTAGGAGACCTGCATCTGGATCAGGGGCTCAGAGGGTGGGGTGGTAGCACAGAAAGAAAGAAGAGGGCAGAGAGGGAAACAAAACAAAACAACACTTTCCACTCCAAATGTGTTTTCACCCTAAAATTCCAAAATACCTAAAGAAAACTAATATTGAGAAAGAGAGTAAACAGACAAAAAAAATCAATCATCAACACATTAAAAGATTTTAGCTGAAAGTTGTTTTTAGACCTGTCATTCAAACATTTTAAATAACTATATTGAAGCTGTTCAAAGAGGTTAATGAATGTATAACTTTTATTTAAAAGAATGAAAACCAAAATGTTATCTTATAAAAAAGTTGCAATTAGAAATACTAGAAGTATTAGAAATTCAAAATATTAGAAAAGGAATATAGGGCTTCCCTGGTGGTGCAGTGGTTGAGAATCTGCCTGCCAATGCAGGGGACATGGGTTCGAGCCCTGGTCTGGGAAGATCCCACATGCCGCGGAGCAACTAGGCCCGTGAGCCACAACTACTGAGCCTGCGCGTCTGGAGCCTGTGCTCCGCAACAAGAGAGGCCGCGATAGTGAGAGGCCCGCGCACCGCGATGAAGAGTGGCCCCCGCTCGCCGCAACTAGAGAAAGCCCTCACACAGAAACGAAGACCCAACACAGCCAAAAGTAAATAAATAAAAAAATTAAAAAAAAAAAAAAAAGAAAAGGAATATAGACATTGATGTGGGGGAAACTGCAAGCCAGACACGGCCCTAGGAGTAAAATGGTGAAGGAAGGGAGAGCCAATGCTTTCCTCTGACACGGCATCGTGCATAGAAAAGAGCCTGAATTATGAAAGAGAAGAGAGTTAAGATGCATGAAGGCCAAATTTGCGGAGTCCAATATTCTTCTGATGAGACATTTTGGAGAATATAAAGCAGAGAATAATGGAGAGGTAGAATTTGCAGAGTGAATGACTGAGCAGTTTACAAAATTGAAGACAGAAGTGAATCCTCAGATTGAAAGTATGCTCTGAAGACAAATAAAATAGTCGCCGCCTGCACACATGAAGGTGAAACTACAGAACATCGAGGGTGAAAGGACAACCTTAAAAGCTGCTAGAGGGAAAAAGGCAGGTGGTACTTTAAGGGACAGGAGAGAGCCTGGTGCAGACTCTCTTCGCAAATCACAGAAGATGGGAGAGTGGGCAATGTCCTCAAAGAGTCGGAGGAAGTACCTGTCGGCCTAAGGTCTATACCCACCCAAGTCGTAATTTTTGTATGAGGCAAAATAAGGCCAGTGCTGGTCTTTCAGGACTAAAGAATTTACTACCTAATAACTTCATTAAAAGAACCTTCAAAAAAAAAATGTTCTTTAAGGGCTTCCCTGGTGGTGCAGTGGTTGAGAATCCGCCTGCCAATGCAGGGGACACGGGTTTGGGCCCTGGTCTGGGAAGATCCCACATGCCGCGGAGCAACTGGGCCCATGAGCCACAACTACTGAGCCTGCACGTCTGGAGCCTGTGCTCTGCAACAAAAAAAGAGGCCGCGATAGTGAGAGGCCCACACACCGCGATGAAGAGTGGCCCCCGCTCACCGCAACTAGAGAAAGCCCTCGCACAGAAACGAAGACCCAACACAGCCAAAAATAAATAAATAAATAAAATTTTTAAAAAAATCAAGGAAATATAAAGAATAGTAATCAGAAAATACAAAATAAGCACAAACTCATCAGTAATCACCATGAATATAATCAAATTAAACTCAACTGTGAAGAGATAAACATTCCATGATTGAATGCTTTCAAAACTTTATAAGAAGCATGAGAAAAAGTTTAAAAATAAAGAGATTGAAAAGATGTGCCATATAAATATTAATGTAGTAATATTAACATTAGACAAATCCAAATTTAAGATATACAGTAATAGGGTTAAGGAGGTATATTAGGTAACAAAAAATGGTGTAAAATAAAAGAGGATATAAGTACTGTAAACTCATATTCATTTAATAAAAGCTTCAAAATATATATAAAAATCTAAAAGAATTATAAGAAGAAATAGGTATACCCACTATGATAAAAGGTGAGTTTAACATACATGAATTTTTTAGGATAAATAAAAGATAATTGTGCCTCTAAAGATCTGGATGACAAAATCAACACACTTGACTATATATATATATATATATATATATATATGTATAGCCATATCCACAGAAATGTATTTATACATATATATGTATATATGTGTATATATAATTATACACTCATAGTGTGTATGAAACATTTATAAAATTAACACTAATAAATACTAGTGAGATCTTAATATTTTAATTGACATAATTTTTCTCTGCTTACGATGCAATAAATAAAACTTAAGTATAGAAAAACATAATTTTGGAAACTTAAAAATGTTCTTCTAAATGATACAAATGCGATGGAAAAGCAGTATCATTGTAACTGAGACAAGGGGTTTTCACCATATCAGCACATATGGTTCCAGCTAAACAATTCTTAAGGGGGAATCCACAGCCTTACATGGATTTATTGATGAAAACAAATAAATATTCAACTCTAGGATATAGTAAAATGAACATAAATCTAAAGAAAGTGAAAAGAAATAGTAAAGACAAGAGCATGAATCAATACAACACCTTATAAAGAAAAAATAATGAGGTTCTACAAATGCATTTTTTTTTAATTCAAGAAAGAAAACCTTCTTAATATGACTGATAAGAAAAGAGGTAACATATGTTAATAAGAAACAGGGAATATAACTTAAAAAGACTAGACGTATTTAAAACTCAAAGAGAATACTGTGAATGACTTTAGATTAATAAATAAATATGTTAGGCTCAGAATCAGAAAATAAAGATCAGAACAGAAAAATCATTAGCTCTTCTCAATACATGCAGGTAAAGTATGTGACAAAATTCAACATTCACATATGATAACTTAGCAAATTTGGGAGCAATCAAAAACATAGTATAAATATCACACTTAAAGATGAGACTAAAGAAGCACTTCCATTTATGTTAAGAACAACATAAGGTGGCTTGCTGTGAGTTCTTGAATTTAACATTGCAGTGGAGGGGAGGGAGATCCTAGCTACAGTAATAAGGCAAGAAAATATAAAAGTTATGACTTGAAAAGAAAACATTGAATTCACGATGTTTGCAGGTAATGAATAATAGAAAATCCTAGGGAATCTACAGAAAACTATTAGAACTAAAATGAATCCAAAACAGTTGCTGGATACAAAATCAGTGCACAAATAATAAAAAAAATTCCTCTACACTGCTACCAATAAATTAGAAACTGTAAGAGAAAAAAAATAACATATTTGCAATATCTTCACCAGAGTAAGAAGAGCTGATGGTGGGTGGTGTTTGGTGGAGGAATATCATAGGGGACTCATTCTTTGAAAAGTACCTCTTTGCTTCTGAACTATTTTCTTCACCCTTTTTCAATTTTTTTAGGATCATAGTTATCTTGCACTTAAACTACTTCAAAATATAAAGACACACACAGAATAAGATCTTTAGGGCAAAATAAAGTTCATTATCATAGTGCATCGAAACACAAGCTCATGAAGGATCATATAATATGCTACCTCTTGTCTCTCTTGCGTGGTATAGAATATTGATATTACAATGTTTACAGTATCAATAAAGGACCCAGGCCCAGGAATAAACCTACCCCCAAAACGTATGTGATTTCTATGGAAATAATAACAAAATCTATGACAGACAGAAAAGAAAGTCTGAAGACATGGAGACAAAAACACTGTTTGCAGATTAGAAATCTCGATATTCTCAAGCTATAAAATCGAAACATAATTCCCACAGTGCTTTTCCTGGAACTTGACAATCTTATTCCGAAGTGCATGTGATAAGAGTAAAAAGTAGGAATAGACAGAGTCATCGTAAAGAAGGTGAGACAGAGGGAATTCTGTACAAGCTCCATCCAGGCACAGGGTAAAGAATCAGTAACTAAGACAGCACATGTGGGTGGTCTGTCTGGGGAGTGAAGGAGGGGAGATGGGCCAGAGCAGGCAGGGGCTCAATCCATGATGTTTTCTTTCTTTCAGAAGAGATGCCTGAAGCAAAAGTGGCAAAATGTCACATGGATTAATCTTGATGTGAGTCATGAATGTCCTCTTCTAGATCTTTGAAATGTTTCCTTCTTTCAACGAGACTCTGGTCGTCCAGGGCTGTTGACCTTTACATCCTTACTTATCAGCGTCCAAACTCAGAACCCACCCGGCATCCCCCACTTGCATGTTCTGGTCCGTTTCACCTCCTTCCAACCTTTTGGCTCTGTGAGCTGCCTTGGTTCCTCATGGTCCCAGAGTGTGTGACACCACCCCCAAGCCCTGGGCACCCAGACCTCCGCTGTCCCTTGTAGATGCAACCTCCCCTGCCTCACGTGATATATTCCCCACGGTGGGGCTTCAAGGAGGAGGTCAGTCTGGGAGAAAACTGCTTACCAGCCAGTAAGCTGGCCCAGTCCTTTCACTTGTGGAGAAATTAACATTGAACACTTACTGCACCTGGTTGAATGTTTGTAAAATCTCCATGGCAAAATTAATGGTACCACGTGCTTGCAGAACCTCACGGCCACCCATCAGGAAGATATGCTTCTTTACCCTCCCCTTGTGCCTGCGGACAAGAGAAGATTTTGTGATGGCCTCAATGAACAGAATGCAGCGGAAACAGCGAGGGTTACTTCTGAGGCAGTTGGTGACATTCTGACACCCTCTGTCCCATGGCCCTTACTTATGGTCCCGGGTCACACGGTGAGGACGCCCAGCACCCCCTCCAGACCTGAGTGAGCCAGGCTTCGGTGACCAGCTCCTGCCCTGTGAGCCACCTGGGCAGACGCTACCAAGAGCAGAGATAAGACGTCACAGCCGGACCTCAGAGTCATGAGCAAAACGAATGTCATCACCAACCCAGCTGTTATGAGGCTGAGCTTTATGTTAACAATATAATTTCAAGTCCCTGTGTTTTGAAAGTCTGGTCATGCAGCAGTGCAGCGGTTGGCACCTGGAGGGGGGCTTGTGTCACCACCTGAACACCTGGGGATGGTGTTGGGTCTGAGGGGTGGTCGCAACTGAGAGGCCTTCAGAATAATAACAAGCCCTTGCTGTTGGAGGCCCCTTGGCTCCCGGGAGGCTGTAGGTGAGGTCCAGCCTTGAGCAAAGCAGGTCCAGCCATGGCCGTCCTACAGCACAGCCTGGGCCCGCAGTCACTGGCGCATGTGAGGTGGCGAGCTGTCCCGCATGACAACAGCCAGGGGAGTAGTGTGGCCCCGGAGGACCGACCCTGCCTTGGCTGGTTGGCTTTGGGGCACTTTTAAGGGAGATGAAACACACACAACCTAACAGGAACTCAGATAATAAGAGCTCTCCCAGGAGGTGCCTGCAGACGGGCCCTCAGGTCTCATCCTGGGTGCCGGCACCTCCTGCAGCTGCCCCCTGGGACTCTGGACAGGCCTCCCGTGGTGCAGCCGCTGACCGGGTGTCACATCATTAAATGAGATCCCAGCAGAGGGACACACTCTGCTTTGTCCCATCAGTGCCCTCAGGATGCCCTGATGTTTCAAGATTTGTACCCAGGATTTGCTTTAATCGGCATAGTTTGGTGACAGACACAAGGAAAACTGCCTTGAAAGAAGAGTTCAGTGCTCACAGATCCCAAGAGGGGCAGGCCCAAAACGCCACGTCGCTTACAGCCGTGGAGAAGCACCGCCGGTCAGGAGGGGAGGGAGCGAGGGGGGCGCCAGCCCAGAGCCTTCACTGCAGGAAGGAGTGGATGGGGTGGGGTGGGCATACTCGAGCAAGTGCAGGACTGCATGGGCGGGACCCGGGCTGTGGGGAGGTGTCTCTTGTTGTCCTGTGTCTGCCTCTGGGGTGAATTTGTGCAGGGAATGTTGGCTGGATATGCGGGGGTCGGAGGAAGGAGGTGGTGGGCTCCGGGTTGGCTATCAGCCCGGGGAAGGCACACCCATGCGGAGTCACCGCCCCCGTCTCTAGGGATGCGGAGGCCCTGGGAGGAGCAGCCTCTCCCCTACCATCAAGGTCCCCAAGATGGCAAAGCATCACAAAATATAGAAAATAAAAGTCACAGTTAACATGGCTGTTGAGACTGGGCTAAGGCTGGTGGCGAGGGAGCAGACAAACGCAGACAGGTGGGCAGCTGAGACGCTGGAGCTGGTCCCCGCAGGGGAAGGAGGTGGAGCTGGTCCCCGCAGGGGAAGGAGGTGGCCGGTCCCGGGCCGTAACAGGATGCGGAGACGGGAGTAGTGCATCCTCGGCTGCGGATGGGACGAGGGGCGGGTCGGTGACCCTGGACGTTTGGGAGCCACGAGCAGCCTCTGGGTCAGGTTCAGAGGAGGTTAGTTTTATGTGGGTTAGCGCTCACCTGGTGTGCGTCACCGTTCACATGGGGTGTTCCGATCTTCCCGACGTCTATAGCTGCTCCCCTTTGCTCTCCTGTATTTGTCGGTAGGAACTAGAGCTATTTCTGAATGATGTCGACTCCCAGATGCGCTGCGTGGATTTCTTTCTCTTTTTACCCCGATGTCTGGGGTTGTAGAATCTGCCCTTGGGGGCTGGCACGGTTTTCTATGACATGCTGACCACATTGTTATTTACGGTTGTTCCTTTTGAGCCAACTGATTCACAAGCCAAGCAAGTGTCGGGAATAAAATCGTGAGAAGAAAGTTACATTCGAACATTTCCCTGAAGACGGACAGTTCCCTGACACGTGGGCCTGGAGCCTCCTGGAGCTCCCCAGAGACAGGGGCTTTAACTCTGCGCTCGGAAACCCTGTGCCAATTAGCCAAACAAAACCCATGCCCAGAGCTGGATGCACAGCACAGCCCCTAAACACTTTACACGCGCCCGGGAGAGGCAGAATGAGGTAGACGGCCGTGAGAGATCGGACACTGTGCTCAGGCAACGGACCTCTATGCACCTGGAAAAGCTAGTTTGTCTGGTGATGCCCCCGACCTCCCGGCATGTGGCAGCAGGGGTGATGGAGGCCGGCCTCCAGCCTCAGCTCCCGCTGATTCCTGGTGGGTGAACCTGTTGCCCTGGTGTTGGCGGATAAGGCCGGCCAGTGGAGGCTCACAGCCCCCATCTCCACAGCATAAGGACCCTTGTTGTGATCTCCTCCTTGCCAACGCATTGCTGAGTGAGAGAGGGACCACCCCAGGGTGAGGGGCGGCTGAACACCTCGCTGGACACTGGGCAGATGAGATGGACAGCTGGTTATTAGTCACACACACTCACAGCCCGAGGGGGGGGACGCCTCCCACACGCGGGGCCACACAGAGGGTGGATGCCACTGGTCCCCGCAGCACGATGTGGTGGCCTGTCTGGATGATTCCGAGGGCAGGCGGGGAATGGGAGCCCACTGTCCAGGGATAGGTGGGGACGGCTCCTGTCCCTGGGGTCAGGGGGTGGCCTGGATGGGGGCCTTATCCAAGGAGAAGAGCGGGAGGGGGACTTGAATTCGCATCGTCCTTTTGTTTGTTATGAAAGCTCCTCACTGCCCCACTCTGCCCTGTCCCTGTCTGCGAAATGGAAGAAGGTTCTGGAATGGTCTCAGTGCTGTTGCGGTCACAGAAGATTCCCACTGCACGGCTCTCCCATCACGGGGACAGCTGGCAGGGGCGGGGAGCAGAGCAGGCCCCCTGAGAGGTTCCGTGCACACGTGGGCAGAGAGGAACTGTCCAGACACAGGATGTGTCCCTGAAAGGGGAGAAATGGGAACTCCTACCTGGAAGTCCACACAGGACGACGGCCCGGCTCACGACTGATCGTCCGGGGAGCTGGTGATCTTCCTAATGGAACCATTTCCCACGCCCAGGAGGACCTAGTGATGCTGTCACCAGGAGGGAGCTCGGGGTGCAGCCCCAGCTGGGCCCTCGCCCGGGAGGGACGGGGTTTCCGACCGTCTCCTTGTCCTCGGAAGGCAAATGTTCCCGCAGGAAATACGCCCTTCACAGCGCAGCCTCCTTGCCTGAACCTCAGCGAGAGGCTGAGGGGTTGGAGGGCGTGGAATTCTGCAGAATCTGCTCTTTTCCCTGAGGATTTAGGCCCACGTGTGGCTGAGTCGGCCTGGCGTGGGAGCAGGGACCGTGTGTCCGAGGGTCACGAGAGCGGGCTCGAGGTGAGGCACGGGGAGGGCACGGGCAGACGTCGTGGCCTGGGGGTCACAGAGCTCGGGGTCTCAGCTGTGCTTGCGCGTCCGGGGCATTTCACTCCACTCACCAACCGTCAAGTGCAGCCTCGCAAGGGGACAGCTAGGTGGCTTCTGACAAGTGCTCGCTCGCACCCGCACACCTGCCACCAGCCCAGAGATGTGCTGCGTTCCCCCCACTCCCCGCCGTCAGCACGCAGGGAAGGGTCCCGACACTGGAACACACCGCCCTCCCCTCCCCGCTCTTTGCAGTGTCTCCTGAGATGAGTGAAGCCGCCTGGGACACTGTCGTACGGGGCTTTGAGGGGCTCGCGCCGCTGTAGCTCCTGGTGCATATCCTGCATGTGGAACGACCGGTCCTGGGGGTGAGGGTGCACGTCCACCCTCATGGGAAGTGGCCGCCCAGCTCCCCTCTCCTCCAGCGGCGGGCGAGGGACCTGGTCATTCCATGGTTTTGCCATCACTTGGAATGGTCCTTTTTTATTTTTGCCATTGAAATTGGCGCCTGATGCTTCTTTCTTGGAGTTTGACTGGCAAACCTCCAGTGACTGAAGATGCTGAGCATCTTTTCACGGGCTTACTGGCCATTTGTGTATCTTCTTTTGTCAAGAGCCTGTGCATTGTTGAAAGCTTTATATTTCATAAAATTAAAAGACAACTTTGTTAGATACCTGTGGCTGCTGAACAAAGCACCAGAGGCCAGGCAGCTTAAAAAACAGACGTTCCTTGTCAGAGTCTGGAGGCTGGAATCCAAGATCCAGGGGTCGGCAGGGCTGGTTTCTTCTGAGGGAGAGTCTGCTCCAGGCCTGCAGAGCTGGCCTTTCCCCGTGTCCTCGCATGGCCCTCCCTGTGTGTGTCTGTGTCCTGACCTCCTCTTCTTATAAGGGTGCCAGTCATGTAGGATCAGGGCCCCACCCGTGTGACCTCATTTTACCTTACTCACCTCTCCGAAGGCCCATCTCCACACAGGGTCACATTCTGAGATGCTGGCCGTTAGGACTTCAGCATATGAATTTGGGGGACAGAGTTCAGCCCATAAATGATTGCGCCCCAGGTCCCGGGTGGGGGAGTCCACAGTCCACAGGTAGAATCATAGATGTGCTGGCTCGATTGATCCTTGGCGTGCGGGTGAAGACGCTCCCCCAGCCCCAAGCCACCCCCGTCGTCCCATGTAGATGGGCGCACGCAGGTGTCACGCAGGGCGGGAGCCCTTCCCGTCACCGACAGCTTCAGAGACAAGCAAGGCACCTCTTGTGAAGGTGAACCGTTCAGGACTACGGAGTGAAAGCACCATCTGGGAAACCCAATTTGGGGTGGAACTGGAGGCTTTGGCTGCCCGGGGGATTGGATCAGCTCTGAGGATAATCTAATTGGTGAGGACATTTGTCAGCCAACTGCTTTGCTTCCTGCAGGGCTGCGGGACCCCGAGGCCTGAGAGATAGAGGACCCCACCCTGCCCTCTGGGGGGCGTTTGGACAGCAGGGGAGGGGAGCCCAGGTGCCCTGACCCCCCGAGGGGCGGAGAGAAGGTGATGGTGCAGCTGCTCTGGGCAATGGGAAGAGGCAGGTGGGATGAATCGCCCCCGCCCTTGGTCTGCAGACCCTTCCACTGACCTGTTGCAGAGCAAAGACCCAGCCTGGATTGGATTGGATTGGATTGGATTGGATTGGATTGGATTTTTTTCACATCTTTATTGGAGTACAAATGTTTTACAATGTTGTGTTAGTTTCTACTCCAGCCATGATTTTAAATAATCCAATTAACAACTCCACCTCTGAAACATGGTAATTGTAATCTGTCTCATCTCTAAGTGTAATTATATTAAACTCCAATTTTCCCTCAAATATACATTCTAATTTAATTTTTCTTTTTTTCTCTTCTTAACTAAATCTATTATCATTCCCTCAGTTAAATTATGCTTATTTAATCTTTGATGAGGCCTTTGGCTGGCAATCAGCTGCTTTAAATTAATGCCCCGAAACCTTGGGGACGCTGGGGGCTTCGTTCCCACAGACTCCGGGGAGGCGGAGGGGACGGGGCTGCTGATTCCTGGGCCCCCGGCGGAGGGGCTCTGCCTGGGCCTGGTCCCCACAGACGAGGGGCAGCGCCCACGCCCCTGCTGTCCAGCTACCCCAGCAGGCGGCTGCCCCAAGGACTTCACAGCTCCCTCACTGCTAGGGAACGTGGTCAACTTCAGCCTGATGGGATCTCACAGGCAGACCTTCCTCAAAGGAACAAACAATTACTGCAAAATACCAGTGTTGACCTCAGTGATTTTCACTGTATTAAGTATAAATCCCATAGGTTTACAGCTTTTATGCAACCGTTAAACCAAATTAACATACGAATTAAGTGCAAAAAAATCAACCAAACACAGTAGTCAAATGAAAGCCCTTGGTTCGGAGACAGGCAATGTTTGAATGATACGGTCCTGCCAGCTGGGGGCTGGCTTTGGCTCCACCTGCCCTGGGTATGACGCCAGGGCTGGGTCCTCCCCACCTCCCTCAGTTCCTTCGTGTTCCCAGCAGGCCAGGCTGGGGGGTATCGGGCCCCATCTCCCCCTAACAGGTGTGGGAGCCGCAGCAGGTGAAGTCGCCCCACTGGTCCCCATGTAATCACAGCACAGGTGAGAGAACCATTCAGACGCTCGGCCTTCAGGGATGGAGAATAATTTAGAACAGAAATGCAGAGGGCCTTCTGAGACCCCCAGCCTCCATCCCCATGGGCGACCCTGCCCATCACCTCGTGTGTGCATGGTGGGAACATGGCAGAACCAGTGGGTCCCATGACCATGGTCTGTCGGCCCCACCTCCGTTGCCATGACGTGGCTTCCATGATCAGAAGAAACGCTGCTGGAAAATCATGTGGGTGGATAGGGCCTCCACGAGTCCAGGGATGGGGGGCCCCCAATCACCACCCCCAGGTTCAGCCTCTCTGCTCATCTACACAGAACCTGGGGCCCAGAACTCCTGCCCAGAGCCCGGCCTCGACTGACCCAGGTCTCCGTCACGGAGGTACAGCATGTCCAGGGGGGCTGCCCCAGACGCAGGGGGTACTCAGACCTGAACACTCTACGGGGAGAGGGAGAAACCTTTTGCCTGGTGGAGTGGCAGGGCCAGGCCCCCCCTGGAGAAGGAAAGAATTCACCCACGCTGGGAACGGACACACCCACAACCAAGTGAAAACGCAGTGGACCCGCAAGAAAGCAGACATGTCTGAAGCTGAGCATCCTTTGCTGCTCCCTCGGTGCGTTTTGTGTCTGGATCCTGGGCCACATCCTCAGAAAGTGCAAACCGTGTAATTAAGTTTCAGTGTCCACATCGTGGCAAAACGCACACGTGGGTATCATTTTCATTGCAAATACGTACTCACTGGCGTGTAATTTTTGTCCAATAATTAAAAACGCTTTGTAAACTGTGACATTTCACTGCCGCACTGCAAAAGTTGATTATTTAACCATGGAGTCTAATTGTCCTGTGGTTCACATCCAAGAGACGGCCAGACATTTTCAAATGAGTGAAAATGTTCTAGAAAATCAATTCCTTACGTAAGAGCTGCCTGTAAGGAACTTGCTGTTACAATATCAACATTTAGATGAAAGAAGCTGGGAGAAGAATTCCATTGCACCTCGAGACCACCCAGACTGTGCTTTCCTCTGCGGATGGATGGGGGCTCCCCTTCCCTGGGGGCAGATGACGGGATGGCCCATGAAGCCCATGGATCCTTGCGGCCTGCTGGGAGGAACGCACTGGACATTTCCCGCTTACCTTTCCTCAGCAGCAGGAGAAACTGCATAGTTTGTGGGGCGCTGGGCGAATGGAACACGCGGGGCCCTTGTTCAGAAATGAGGAAGCATCTCAGGACGGCACAGCACTGAGCCCGCGAGCGGGGCCTCCGGAGCTCGTGCCGTGAGCCTGTGCACTGACCGCTTACTCCACCCGCAAAGGCGGCCCTGGAGGAGCTGGCCTCGTGTCACCATCACCCAGTCACCCAGCCGTGAGACTCCGTCCCCACGAGGGCCTCTGTGGCCTGGTGCAATTTGTTGCACAGAATGCCTGTGAAGTCCGTGCTTGTGTTTGTGTGCACGTGTGTGTGTATGTGTTTGCGTGTGCATGTGAGGGTGTGCACCCACGTGCTTGCTTAAGTATGCAGGTGTGCACACGTGTGTGTCTGTGTTAGCCTCTGCGTTTGTGTGTGCACGTGTGTGCAGACACGTACATCTGAGTGGGCGCACGTGCGCGTGATTACGTGTGTCTGGGTGTGAGTTGAGTGTGTTGGTGTGTGTTGGAGGAGCCACGTCATCCCCACTTGGTGGTGGCCTCGCAGTGAGGACGCCTCCTTCAGGAGCCCATCCCAGGGCCCCCACCCAGACGCTGCCAGCTTTCTGGGGGAGCCGCCCAGGCTCACTGGGCTGCCCGGCTCCCCGCCGACTCCTGGGGGTCCCGAATCCCATGACCTCACTCTTTACATGGCTTGTATCACGAGAAAGGCGGTGCCTCGTTTGGAAAACATATTTTTATGACTGTTCCTCATCTCTCTACATCCTGCGGATCTCGCCAGGTCTCCCTTCACTCTCCCAGTTCAGAGTCTCACAGGGAAGGGACGGCGGATTCGGGAACCACCTCTACCCGCTGGGAGGGGAGGGGACACCTCCCCTGGACGAGGCCCGGCGGTCTCTGCACACCCCTGCCGGCTACACTCCCCGCAGCGGCCAGCTGAAGCCCCCGCGTGCGCCCCGACAGGGCTTTGGGGAAGGTCAGGGGCGGGAACGGGAAGCGAGGACCCTGGCTCTGCCGCTGACACAGCCTGGGGACCCGGATGTGCCACTGACCCGGCTGAGTCTCGGTTTCCCATGGAGGTGACAGGGCTGGTCTCTCTGCCGCCATGTACGAGACCACCCCCCCTTCCTGAGGCCGCCGGGGTGTCTGTCTCATCTCCGGGACCCCGAGGGGTGAAGGGGGGCGCGCAGGGTGGCTCCTGTCCTCCAGCCGACGTTCTACGACGCCAAACCTTTCACCAGAAGCTTCTCTTCCTTCCTCAATCCCTTTTAAAACGATTACCATCACGCGAGCAGAAGTGAAATATGCCCATCTAATTTATTAAACTTCCACCCAAACTTAGACATCAAATGTTTTATTAATATTTTCTATCATCCTTACAAGTTAAACCAGCCATGAAAATTACCTTCAACAGAAAAAAAAAATGTTGAAAATGTATTCATTTATAGGTGTCACCACCGAGCAGCCCTTCTTGGGTAATTTAATCAGAAATAGCTGAGGTCTGCTCCAATACTCTCTCTCTGATACAAATATTGAAATATTTAATTAATGTCAATCAGGCCTGGAAGAATGATTCATACCAGTGGCAGCAAGTAACCCAGAGCTGCTGCGGCGCCAGATAGAGCTTCAGGCCGAGGCCTCGGGCGCCCGTGTCCCTACGGGAAAGCCAGACTGAGGCCACCCACAGGCCCCTCGCACAGCCGGGTGCGGGGGACTTGATGTGTCCCGGGCACTCAGGATGCAGCCTGTCCCCTTCCCCCTCCCCCTCTCCCTCCCTCCCTCCGTCCTTCCTTTGTCTCACTAAATTCTTGTTGGCTTTATTCTTTCAGGGCACCGAATACCATAGGCTACAGGAAACAGAATATGGGGTGTTTGGATATGTTTACCAGAAATAAGAATGTTCTCTTGGGGAGTAGATTGGGTTCCATCTGTTGCTTCAGGAAGAAACCCTGAGCGTAACGCTCAGAGAGGACCTACTGGGTGTCCCGCGTGGCACCCCGCCCATCAAGCAGGTGGGTGTGGCTGGGAGGGTGGGGTCTGGAGAGGCTCACCTGTGTCCACCGATCCGGCTGCGCCCCAGGTGGGACGCTGAGGGTTGGGATCCAGCGGTCAGGGGCCATGTGGTCTGGAGAGGGACAGGGGTCCGAGCCCACAAACTGGACAGTCCTATCCTCGGCCTTGAGGGCAGCCCGACACCGATGCTCTCGTAAATGAGACTGTCCTGGTGGACGCTGAGGACCGCGGGGTCGTGCCTGGGCCTGAGCATCGGCAGAGCTGACCCCTCCGTGCCTCTGCTCCTCATCCGGGAAACAGGGCTGTCCCTGCAGCTCCGTCGGGGTCTAGAAAGCTCCTAGGAGGCCGCTGGATGGACACCTGCCCCCTAAAGCCCCGTGTTGTTCTCAGTGTACGTGTGATCGGGCACCTCTGTTCTCCTAAGCTGCACCCTCTGGAGTGGGGCTCACCCCGTGGAGGCTCCCAGGGTCCAGGGTTAGACCTGCTGGGATCTTCACAGTGGGCCCAGCAGGTGAGTGTTTGGGGGTGACTAGGGGTCTTGGGGACGATGGAGGCCTGAGCCGTCCCTGTCTCCAGACCCCGGGGACTTCTTCTCCAGGGGGACGGGTCAAAGAGGGGGGAGGAGACAAAGACATTCAGGCAGAACTTTAAGGGAACAACTATTTTCCTCTCAGGTAATCAGGGGATGTTCCTTCTCTCAGATTTCCTCCTGTGTATTATATGAACATATCTCCTCTCTGCTGAAAAGCCATAAAAAGGCACTTCTCCGCATTTCTATCATTTCATGGCCCCGCGATGGAGGAGGCGTCTTCAGCTCCGCAGTGGTCCACCCCCTGGAAGGATGCTGCAGACGCTGAGTTTCCTCTCATCTCCTGAACACGTGGAGATGCACCTGGGGAGGGGCTGGAAGCACACGCCTCTTCTCGTGAAGCCCCCAGGCGGAGGGGCTGGGCCAGCACACGCACCCACCGGGGGTGGGGCCCTGCTCCACACACAGCTGCCTGGCATCGCAGAGCCCCGCCCCTGAGGCGAGGGGTCCACCCCGTTGACAGACCAGGAAACTGGTGCCCAGGTCGGGGGGGCTCTCTCCTGAGTCTCACGGACCGTCGGCCGTGAACCTGACCCTAGCCAGGTGCTCTGACCCCAGAGCCAACGCGGTAGATTCTGTCCCACATCACACAGCACACCTGTGAGGGCACGTGCGCCCTAGATGGACGTCCAGCCAGGTTGGTGCCAATTGTGAACTGAGCTCTGGAGGGGCTGGTGCCCTTGGCCTACCCTGCAGGTCGGGGAGCAGGGGCAGCCGGGGTCCATACCGGCATCCAGCCCCCCTGCTCTTGGGGTGGAGAGAGGACGAGGAATGACACTGATGACACAAATGCCACCAGGCAGAGGGACTCGGGCTGGAACCAGAGGCTCCGCGGCCATGTCCCCCCTCTGCCGCAGGCTCTCCATCTGCTTTCCAGGGTCTGAGGACTTATTTCACCTGCCCTGACCTCCCAACTGTGAACAAAGTCCCTCCTCCCCTAAGATGACAGATGTCACACCATGAAGAGGCTACTTCATTTGTGGACGCGGTTATTTCAATTAAGAGTACAGCCTGGTGATGATCAAAGCAGAAACTAGCTCACATCCCAGAACCGGGGCGACGGTCATGGAGGGAGTGTCCACTGGTCCCTGGGCAGGTACGTCTCCACCGGCCCCGCCGCCCGGCACACATGAGCCGGGGCCTGAGTTCCCCTGTCTCCCCTCAAGCCAGCCCGGCCACCCCTTCCTCTGAAGCCCTCTGCAGCCCCTCCTGACCTTTGCATAATTTGCAAGTTTGCGTTGGGGGGTGGACACCCCTGGGCAGCCGTCCTGCTCCCCAGCGATCCTGTCCAGATTGGAGCGCACGGCAGCTGCCATCCATCATGCTTGGACTCGGGGCTGCGCGCTGGTGACGGCTGTCCACTCGCAGGGACCAGCAGGCCAGAGCCCCAGCGAGAGCAGTGATGAATTAACAAGCACCAGCTGAATTACTCTCTGTAATGGTGATGAATATGGTTCGGACCTTTCTGGCAATAATGGTTGTTTATCCATTTTTAGACCCAGGAACAGCAATCAAGTCCCTTCAGCTGGCTATTAATTACCACAGAGGCCCTGCAGTTAGGGGACTCGGGCTTTCTTTCCAGGGGTCCCATCTGTCACAGGGAAGCAGTGGGGCAGGTCTACTCTGTGTCTCTCCTGTGAAGAGAGTTCTTCCAACAAAAGTTTTCGAGCGTCAGATGGTCTGGTGTGTGGGCTCTGAGCTGGTCCATATGGGCCCCTTTGGAGGAAACCAGCTGTATCGTCCCAAGATGGTTCCTATATTGGGGAGCCTCACCTGCTGGTTTTGAGATATGATTATAAAAGAGCCTTGAAAACACAGCATCCTCCCTTTTCCCCTTTGGTAACCATAAGTTTGTTTTCTATGCCTGTGGGTCTAATTCTGTTTTGTATATAAGTTCATTCATATCATTTTGTAAAAATTAAATTAGGAGTTTGGGCTTAACACACACACTACTATATATAAAATAGATAACCAACAAGGACGTGCAATATAGCGCAGGGAGCTATACTCAGTATTTTGTAATAACCTATAAGGGAAAAGAATCTGAAAAAGAATAGATAGATAGATAGATATGTCTGTATAACTGAATCACTTTGCTGTGTACCTGAAACTGGCACAACATTGTAAATCAACTGTATTTCAGTTAAGAAAAAAGAAAACATAGGGTCAAGTCTGGAAGGTATCTCAGCAGTTCGGAACCTGGGGCGTGGAATCTGAGGTCCTACGTGGGGCCGTTGGGAGGACCAGCCCGTCTCCCCCAACCTGAATGTCCAGGCCATTGTCTGGGCTCTGTGCTGGATTCTGCTTAGGGTCACGTTTACCAAAACTCCTGCAGCATCGGGTGAGAGGGGCGGAGGTTGGTGAAGAGAGTGTCCACACAAGGGTGACTGTACCAAATGCCCCTGACTTATTAGTCTCATCAATAAGAGACTGTTTACAGGCAGGGAAACTAAGTCCCAGGCCAAGGAAGGCCCCCCACGTTCAAGGCTGACCCTGGCCGCCGGGCACCTGGGGGTGGGCTCCATCGCTCCCTCCCTGTCTGGTCACTGCCACCTGATGGGACCCCTGTTTGCCTCGCTGGGCAGCCCAAGCCCCCATGGCAGGGATGTGGGCCTGGGTTTGTCGCCAGCACGTGGTGGTGCCGGGACATTTTAGGGTCTCCACGTGTCCCTTTAACCAGGCAATGGGTCTGAGGTCTCACAAGGTCTGCTTGGCAGGACTCATGGGTCACATGGGAGGGCCGGATTTAAAAATTAAAGCAAGTGGCGATCATTAGTATGCAGGGCAACGCTGGGTCCCGGCTGAGGCGCCCCGCGTTCCTAAGGACATCTTTGTTCGGGACCCGTGTCTAGGTCATAATAGGATGAGAACTAAAAGTCCTGTCTGCGTTGTTATAAATTGTTCTGCTTCTTCAAAAGATGTATTTCCTTCTTAGAACATTATCTTCAAAGAGGAATAAAGACCGTCTACTTATCTTAAAGCTACACTCCAGGAGAGTGTGATGTATGGAAATCTGGATTTACGAAGCAGATACATTTAGGGGACATCATTATTTATCTTGCAAAGGAGCCGGAAAATCTATATTTGTAAGAGGACACACATAGGCTTTCTTCAAATGGCAGCTGTCCTACGCGTGCAAATGCTTATTTACAATTCATGGATGCCTTGAACGAGGAGCGAGGGAGGGGAGACAGGAAACGGGAGGGTTCTGGAGATCTACGGGAAAGTGTCGATCCATCAGCAGAAGACTAGAAATTGCTGGGCATAAAAATTCTCAACCACACGTGTGGAACATGAAGACAGTCAAACCTGGCAGGACCTCACGGGGCTCAGAGAGCCGTGTGGGAACCGGGCGGTCGTACATCAGAGAGGAGATGGGTGGGTGGTGGCACCCAGGGTCACTCAGGCCCAGAGTGAGGAGTCAGACGACAGGGCGCCTGGCTCGGGACGTCTCACCCGCAGCCCGGGATCTTGGTTTCCAGGGAGGGGCGCTCCTCTGCAGACTTGCAGCCGTGGGAGTTGCATGCACACTTGTGGAGAGAGGGCGGCAGTCAGCAGGGCAGCAGAGCAATCACAGCCCTCTCGGAGCTGCCTCGGGCTGTGCTAATGAAGGCGGATCAGAGGGGCCGCCCTGTGATGTCACCAGGTGATGAGGGAGCGGCGACCTGCAAGCCGGCAGCACGGGGACAGCGATGAAATTCGGCTGGGCTGGTGCGTTCCCTCCTTCATTCATTCAGCCCGTGTTTATGAAACAAACCGACAGGTAAGGCGGGCACGTGCTCGGCTCTGGGATAGAGCAGGGGACAAAGTGAGAGGGGCTCTGCCCCTCGGGCTCCCATCCTGGCTGGGGGTCAGTCCTGCTTGGAGGTGCCGAGAAACGATGCAGGGAACCAGGGTGCTGTGAAGGTGCCTGGGCAGCTGACCCAGACGCCAGCTCGGTTACACCAGGCGAGGCCCTGGGGGGCCCTGGGCTCAGGTGGGGAAAGCTGTCTCTGCACAGAGTCAGGACAGCCTGGCTCCCGTGGAAAGCCGAGCTGTGCCCAGCTGGGACGAGTTGCAGCGTCTCGGGAGACAGCGCAGGAGAGACCCAGACATAAGACCCTGGGCCATAGGGCCTGTCCTGGAGCCTCGCTGGCGGTGCCTCCAAGCAGGAGTGATGTCTTTTGCTCTGATGTCTTTAATGGTCGTGAGGCCGCTGCGGTGAGGACTGGCCCCAGCAGAGAGGGTAGGGGTGAGCTGGAGGAAGGTGCCAATCTCTGCAGAGAGACTGGAGGGACCCGGCGGGTGGAACTGGAAGAATCCAGGACAGCATGGAGGGGTGGCTTGGAGATGGGTTTTGATGGTGGGAGGTGGGTGCGACAGGCCTGCGACACAGGATGAGGGGCAGCTATTTCCTGCCTTCCTGGGAACGTGGGGAGCAGGGAGAGATCACGAGACCCAGTCTGCACCGACCCCTGCTCCACCAGGTGACGGGACAAACGGGGCAAGGATGTCTGCTGGCCATGGATGCTCGATTCTACATCCTAGAAGAGGCTTGAGCTGGGGAGGAAGCAGTCTCCAGATCATAGAAGCTGCAGCCATGAAACTACTTCAAATGAGGACTGAGGGGAGGAGACACCCCGACCTGCAAGATCCCCACCCTGATGTCAGATTCCCGCAAAGCCTGCCCTGGAGCCTCTTCTGGGGTCAGAAGACCCAACGAGAGCTGTGCCTGGAGACACCTTTTCCCTCCCACCCCCAGAGCTGTCTGTGTGTTCTTCTAGAGGAAACAACTCCATCCAGGCCTGCAGGGTGGCCCATGGTGCCACGGATGGGGTGCGAGGGCCGGGGGCAGGTCCTGGAGTAACTCCCTGAGCGAGGATGCTATGGGGGGCGGGGGGACCCAGGGCCCAGAGTCCCTGCACTCGAGGACCCACCCAGGGTGTGCCGGCCGGGCTGGGTTAGGGCTGTGCTCCCTTACCCTGGCGTTACGGAGACAGTAACCTTCAGAGAACCGTATTTATTTTTATTTGTTATGTATTTTATTTTTATCAAAAGAATACATATAATTATTTTAGAACTTCAAATGGGCCAATCCGTCCCAGACCCGCTGCTCAGAGGTAACCTGTCCTCCTGGTGGTCATTGCCGTCTATTTAGGGACTAGGTCTTTGCTGATTTTTCGTTTACCAGCTCTGACATTGAATACTGACTTTCTGCTATAGAGGAACTCTGCTCACTTATGTCTGCCTCTCTATGATATTAGGTTGCTATTCTAAACCCCCATAACCGTCACCTTTGCAAACGGTGCGCCTTTATTTCCTGTTTCATCGACTCTGGATCGATTCTCTAACCTTCCCCTCAGGTTGCTGCTTAAGCCAAGACCCCTCCTCAGCCTCACCCCTCCCGCATCCATCCCCCCAACTCCTGACCTGACACGGCCCTGGCTGGCTGTCAGGCCCGCATTACTTTCTGTTCTGTATTATTAAGTTTTCAGGTGGTTCTAAGAGTCAAAACTCAGGTGCTATGCCAGCATCATTGATGAATATGCAGATTTCCAGACCCAGAGCCAAGGAAAATGCTATGATTACATTGCCTTTCTCACTAGGCTATTTTTGGGTTTTCTTGCCCTGCTTTCTCTTTTTCCTGCATTTTTCCTTTCATCACACCCTTAAGTGTCTCTAACACCTGAGGTACATCTTACCCTCTCTCAGCGGACGGACCCCGTTTATCCTGTAGGCACTCATCTCCCAGGACTCTCCTCGGCTCGGACCCCCCCGACCTCGCAGGGGACCCCGGCACGGCCACCTCCACGTCTGTGTCCTCAGGACATTCACTCCCCGCCAAGGTCAGCATGCGCCTGCCCCCCAGCACGCACTTATCTCGCGGAGGTTCAGGGGGAGCACGGGTTTGGGCTTTGGCTCCGGGTGTAGGGACATGGGGAGAGGGCCGAGGGGGGGAGACGGGAACGGGGACAGGAGGATGCCCCCTAAACAGATGGTCGGAAAGCCCCACGCGCGGGTGCCTCTGAGCCAAGACTTGCCCCTGTGGCCGCCCCCAGGTCCCTGGGGCAGGTGGGGTGCTAGACCTCCTCTCCCAGCGCCCAGGAATTTGGAGGAGGAGGTGGATCCCGAGGACGCGGCCCAGTGGGGGCCTTGCTCATCCCTCCCTCTGTCAGCTCCTCCAGCGGCCTCAGTCCTCTCCACGCAGCGTCCCCTGGGGCCCCTCATGGTCACCTCGGGGACCTCCGACTCCTGGGCACTCTTCTTTGGGCATTTCTCCCTCCGCCACCTTCCCTGCTGCATCTGGTCCCTGCAGCCCTGGCCTTCCCGCAAAGGCCTTTTTAAGTCACTGCTGTCACTCACTTTCCCTGCATTTTGGGGAATTGTACAAAGTGATCCGTAAAACTTTTAAACAAATTCTGAGCAGGTACCCCCTCCTTTCACTGCCCTGACCCTGGAGTTCACATCCTCTCGGAGGTCTGCCTGAGAGTACTCAGCCCCCTCAGCGGGACAAAGCCGTGTGCACACACACACACACACACACACACACACGGCACAGACACAGGTACACGCATGCGTACCACACAGGCGCACCCACCACGCCGCCTCAGATTACCTGATGCTGGGCTTTGCAAGGGGCTTTCTCGACCGGGAGACGTCTTGGGGCTCTTTTAGGACAAATGTATTTCTCTCTGTCTCTCTTATTTAAATAGGAGCCTAGAAATCCTTAGAAGGAACGTATCATAATTTAAGCTCGTTTGGCCACTTCTTTGCTGAGCGTCGCAGTTTTGTTTCTAATCAGCTCTCGTGAGCGTGGCCCACAGATGTCCCAGGCACAGTCTGCGGCTGGACCTCCCACCTCTTAATTTAGTTCTGAGTGGAACTGGTCCTTGTGTTGTCACTTTTTATATCGACACTGATGTTTTCCGAGATGACTTTGCCAATCGCTCCTTATGCCAAATGTTTCTCGCTACTCCGTTCCCCTGAAAGCTCCCCCAACTTAATTACCCAGAGTCAGGGGACATTGCTGATGTGCGGGAGCTCGCGACACACCATTCTGTCCGGAGCGCCCGTGCAGGTTCCTGCGTCCGTGGCCGTGGAGACATCTCTCCTCTGGAAATGCCCGCTGCATGTGGCTTGTCTTCTCCTCTCATTGATTTATAGAAGTTTTAAAATTTATTCTGATTTCCGTTAGTCTGATTTCCATTTTAAATGCTGGGATATTTTCTCCTGCATGTCACCTGTCTTCCCACTTAATTTATGGTGGTTTTTGTTATCACACTGTTGAAACTTTATTACGTAGCCAACATTTTTTTTTTTATGACTTCTGGGTTTCAGGTTTTGATTTAGAAAACCTAGCTTGTTCCACGATTACGAAATAGTCTCTCAGCGTCTTCTGATCTGTGCGTGCCTCCGTTTGTTTTACTTTGAGATCGCAAACGCTGCTGGGCTGAATCAGGTGATGGGTGTCATCTCATGATGGCCTTAGGTGGAGGAGGGGCGGGTCTTCCTCTTCTCCAGATGTGGAGACAGCAGCTCAGAGAATTTTGTTTTTCCTTTTTTTTCTCCCAAATGGCTTAGGTTGAACCATCAGAAGCAAACAAAATAGAGAATTCCATGTCGATGGCTCTGCAGCCTGAGCTGGGGCAGGAGGGGCTGGGCTGCCCCACCTGGTCCCTCCCGCACAGAGGTGCCTGCGTGCTCTGGCTTAGGAGGGAAAGAAACCCGCCCCCCCCGGGAGTCCCCTGGGAGCGCCCCCCCCGTGCGTCTGCGCTGGTGTCACCGGCGGGCATCGGGAGGGACTGCTGTCTACACTGCTGTCCGCTGTGTTTGCAGCTTCTCAGCCAAGAGAGTCCAGCTGTCCAGGTCCTCCACGTCCACCTGAGCACTCGCCTGGCTGTCGGTCACGGCCTTGGACTCCTATGTCACGGCGGGGACCGTGGCCACCTCACAGCCCTGCCGTGCTGCGTGGCCTTGCTGTCCCCAGAGCCAGGACAAGTGTCTGACACACCGCTGGGCACGGAGGCCTGGCTGGCGTCTCAGGGGACAGAGGCCACGTCCCTGCAGCATCCCTGCTCTGGGTGTGTATGCCACGTGCCCGGGTAAACCCGAAGGTACGTCTCCATAACCACATGGATCCCGTCCCATCACAACATCCACTGTGTCCTGTGCCGTGGGTGTCGGGTTTCTCTTTTTCCCACTTAAAACACGTCTCTTCTCGTGTCAGACACACACACTGGGCTGTTCTCATGCCCGTCGAGGGGCCGTTAATACAAGCGCTCGGTGGCGCAGCTGTGAGGGTGTGCGGTTCTTCTCAGAGGACCGCTGGTGGGCGATGAGGGGTGTCCCCCAGACCCGGCCGTACACCTGCCCGCCGCGCCCCGGCCGTGGGGACGGTTAGAGGTAAGGACCTGGAGCAGCCCTTGAGCTGGGCCAGGAGGGCTGGGATGAGGCCCGCTCTCGGCTGGGACGCTGCCGGACCCGCGTCCGGGGTGGCCGAGCCCTGCTCTTAGACCCCAGGCCCCCACCGGCCAGTGGAGGCAGCCTCCCCGTCACCGCAGGATGAGGCTACTTGCCACACGAGGTGAATGTCGTGCCTCTTGCTCTGTACCTGCGTCTCCCGGCGTCTTTTGCTGCCTCTGCTCAGGGCGTTTGTGAAGAAGGACAGCGGACGGCGGGCCCTCTTGCTCGCAGGCCCACGTGGGCCCGGCCACCTGCAGATGTGGGCGGGAGCCTCGCCCGGGGTCGCTCAGCCCCCGCGTCCTGTGTGCGGAACCCGCCAGCCCACCATCCAGCTCCTGGGGGTGGGGGGAGCTTTGTTGGTTCCTCCTCTGCCTGGCGGGCCCCGAGCAGCTGCTTAGTGGACACGGGGGCGGGCAGTGAGTGGACGGCTCCCTGGTCATGTGCCCACAGCCCTTTGCTCCGTGAGGAAGCTGAGGGCGGAGGGCCTGGTGAGCCGCCCCTTGTCCCTCCCTCTGCAGTGGGGCCTCCTCACGCTCGCCCTGCCACGTGCTTTGGATCTGCCCCGACTCTGCTCGTGTGCGCTGCTTCCCCGCCGGGGGACAGCCCCTGCCCTCCGTGCGTCTCTGGTGAGTCCCCTTTCTTCCTCTCCCTCAACCCCAGCCTCCTTCCTCAGGCCCAGATGCAGGCCCGGCCACCCAGCCAGGCGAAGGCAGTGATGGAGGCTTCCATGCGCACAGGGAAGCTCCATCTGTCTCCTGCCCTGCTGACATCACTCAAAATCCGTGCAGACGGCCAGAGCCCTCCTGGAGGAGTGGGGACTGGCTCCCCATGGGGCCTTCCCTGAGGCCTGCAGCGGCCACCCCACCTGGGGCCACACCGGCAAGTCCTCACTGCACCCTCTCACCGCAGCTCGGGAGGGACCCCTGGGCCAAATGCCGACCGTGGACTATATCTGGAGGCCTCGAGGGGGCCTCGGTCTCAGCTGGGAGCCTGGGCAGAGCCCAGAGCACCCTAAGTTACTGCCTTTTTACACAGACCCAGCCCCCGGGCTCCACCACAACTTACTGATGAGTAAATGGGGGCCTGAGCCCTGTTTAATAGCAGGTCCACTGGAGCTGAAATGGTAGGAGCCCCGGGAATGGCTCTACCCTCGTGGTAAGTGGGTCTGTACTGACTTTGCCCCTGGTGGAGCCCACTCGTCTGTGAAGGACAGAGTGAAAAGGCCTTTATCTCAGCTCTGACCCACCCACCGGCCCTCCCCGCCCCACGCTCACCCCAGCCTGGGACCCCTGAGCAGAGGCCACCTCCACGGGGAAGGGCCCTGAACTTGGACCGAAAGAAGTTACGGACTCATCTCTGATCACCGCTGCCCACCCTGGGGGTCTGGGGTCTACCTAAGTGAAGGTTCCCTTTCCCACGAACGGCTCAGGGTCCCCTCTGACCTCCAGGCTTTGCTTGCCCTGCCCACCCACCGGGGCCTCCCTGACCCAACTTCCCGCCCGAGCGCTGCACGGAGAGCCCTCTGCATGCGGGTTTGTTACCATTCAGGTCTGCAAGGCCGACGGGTCAGGAGGAGACGCCCACTGAGGAGGTGGCTTAGTGCCCACCATTCCCAGAGGAGGGGCCACCATGCTGCGGGGCCCACGGGGACGCACAGGTCAGCCACAGGCAGAGGGAGCGAGGCAGCTGCGGGGAGCTGCCCCGGTCAAAGCAGGTGGCGGGTGAGAGGGAGGTGACGGGTGTGGGCTCCGGGCACGTGGGAGGTGGGCTTACAGGAGGGGAGTTCGCTATCTCCAAGGGTCAGATACTCTGAGAGGGGCCGTCCCTCCCTGGTCAGCAAGCCCCCAGTCCAGCGCCAGATGCAGAAATGGGAAGTGAGGTTAACACAGCGCCATTCTGGGCTTCTCTCGGACTCCAGCTACAGCCCTGAGCGTTCTCTGTCCCGCTTTACGTCTGTGGGCACGACTGCCACCACATGACCGGGGTGCGGCTCCGTCTGTCCTGGAGTCCTTGCCTGTGCTGCCGGGGCAGGGCTCAGCTCACCCGGCCCTGGATGACGAGGATGGGCCAGGCCCCGGCATCCCTCCTCTGTCACTTTCGTGCATCTGCAAGGGCTGATCCGCTCCGAGGACACAAAGCACAGACAGAGCCAGAGCTCTGAGGCCACCGGAGGGCCAGGCGATGGCTGGGCAGGGCCCCCGAGGCTCTGCCGAAACCTGCACAGCAGGAAGCCGGCTTGCCTTCCAGTAATTCAAAAACTGGAAGATTTTTATAAACTCCAGCAGACTCTCTCTCATTTGGCCTAATTAGCAAGACTTTCCTGTTTACAGAAGAAAAATTGCCTTTCACGCTTGGCCGTGTTTCTTTGCCGTTAATTATGTCTGGGTGTGGCAGCTCCAGAGTCCCCCACGGGGACACTGGCGTGGTGTCAGGTGATACGGGGGTGGCGGGCGCCCCATCTGTCTCGGTTGCTGGCTTCTCCCCCAGATTACACCCTTGTGGCCACTGAGTAAACACGCCCTCCCTGCCAGGAGGAAAGGCAGGGAGGAAAGAAAGAAAATCCCCAGGGATGCGTCCAGCCTGTCACCGATTCCACATGAAGACTTGGGGCCAAGACCAGGAGCCCGGCCACCAAGGCCCTTTGGGGACACACACTCTACAGGAGTGGGGAGTGGGCAGGGGCTGGGGGTCCCGGGCACAGAGGGTCTAATGGCCTCGAATGCTATTCTGGTATTTCCTGTGGGAGACACTAAAATAAAAGATGACCCAGGAGACACAGGACCTTTGGACGACCCTGAGGTCCCATCTGTCCAGCCACTTCTCTGCAGACTGGCCTCTTCCTCGGGGTCATGAGGGTGATGGACGGGGAGGAACTCGGACCCTCAGCACCCTGGGCTCCAGGCAGCCCCTGCCTCTGCCATGGGTCCCGGCTCCCCGGGGGACCCCCAGCCGGTTGCGGAGAAGCTGCAGATCAGCCTGGGGACCACTCGCCACCTGCTTCTGCAGACCGAGGGTGTGGCCACCATCTCCCAGCCTCAGACGACCCAGGGGAGGGGGCAGCTCATTTGTGGAACCTTCTCCAGAGGAGTGTTGATTGAGGTGAAATTGGATTTCTGCTCAGATTGATTACCTAATGTGATAGAAAAATATACAGTCTGGGAGAAAATTTAGATTTCAGTGAAAAATGAAACCGTTATACCAAGTTGCCCACTGAAGCATTAAATGCATTCTCTATATAATTATAGCTGCAGATAGCACGGTGATGACTGTCACTCCAGCTGCTGTTCTGGAGGCCTTAGGACAACAAGTCCACAGATGGCAGATACCACCTCCGAGAGCATCCGGAAGAGAGGTCCTAATTGATTTCAGTGGTGTCTCTTCCATTAGCAGAAGGCAGCTCTCTGGGTTCGGGAGAAGGGACCACACAACAGCCTCCCTCGGAATGTGGGGCATAAAGCCGCTCAGGCATCGCGCGGGGGTCAACCAGAGGAGAGCTGAGGTGGCAGAAACCCCGGCGTCCACGGGTGGGCGGCGGGATCCACCTGGCACCGTTAATGACCCGAAAGGCTGGCTCGGGACGTCCCGCCTGGACATACCCAGCCCCCCACGCAGAGGGTTCTGAAAATGAAATTCTCACTGTCAGCAACCCCAGCCCACCTCGATTTGTCATTTCAACCATTAGTGGTACAGTCATTAGGGCTTTTTCCAGGCCTGGGATGTAAGATCTCACAACAGAGAGAAGTTAGCATCACTGGATCCTGGGAGGGTCTTTCGCTTCTCCCTCGGTCACCCGGCGGCTCCCTCTGTCCCGGCCAGGTTGACTCCCTGTCCCCTGCCCCGCGCCTCACCCTCAGGGGGGCATCACGCCCACTTCACAGAAGGCATTGGGTCCAATGTACACCTTCAGAAATAAATACACGGAGAGAGGAATTCACAAAATAATCAAGTGTGACTCACGGTGACTTGGCAAAGCCCTGCGCAGAGAACCACGAGGAGAAGTGGCCCGCACAGCCTTCCTCAGGCCTGGCTTCTGTCCAGACGTGGACGGTGGCCCCTCCAGGACGGTCCCGCCACAGCTGGGACACAAGGCCCGGCTGCTCCTTGCAAGGCCTCCTTCTAACTGCATAGTGGCTTCTGCTGCTCTGTCACCCTCTGATGGGTGAAGAATCAGGAGAGGTAACGTAATAGGACACAGTGTGCCCTCCACGCGTCTGCCACACTCACGCACATCTGAGAGCAGGACTGTCCACGCCAGACGACGCCCACCCACCTAACAGGGCATGTGGAGACTTTTCACTGTTTCAGTGTCACCACAGTCCTTGCTTCTGGGCCCTGGGGTTCAGCCTTGAGTCTCTGGGAAGAAGGTGCTCTTGTCGGGGGATGCGATGGGGGCTGTGCTGATTCTCTTCTAGAGATCAGAAGCAGTTAACCAGGAGCAGGGGCCCTTCCTTTACATCTTTTATTAATCCTCTGCAATTGTTGGCTTGACAAACCACTCTGATTGGGGGTCACAGGGGTTCAGAACTGTTGAGCTGCTGTCAAGAGTTGGTGCCTCGTTCTGATGACTTTCCCAAGAGAATTTCTGGGTTTGCAAGAACCTGGGTCACGGGGGGAGCCACATTTGTCAGTGAAATATGAGGGCAACTGGAGGTCACTGGATCCCAGTTCAGTGCTGAGTAGGACATGGAGAGACCAGCATGGTGCCAGCCCCCAGCCTCCCCCAGTCCAGGGAGAATTGGGGCTAGAAACAGACTCTTGGCCCCGGCCCACTGTTCCCCCATGACCGCAGCCCTGCTCAGTCGTTTTATCCAAAGGATGTTCAGTCACTGTGTTAGTCAGGACTCTCCAGAGGAACAGAACAAATAGATATATAGATATATAGAGATAGATAGACAGATAGATAGATGATAGATAGACAGATAGATGATAGATAGATAAGTAATAGATAGACAGATAATAGATAGATGATAGATAGATGACATATACATTGATAGATAATAGATAGATAGATGATAGATAGGTAATAGATGATAGATAGATTACATATAGATTGATAGATAATAGATAGATAGATGATAGATAGATAGATAGATATGGAGATAGAGACAGAGATAGAGATACATAAAGAGATTTACTATGAGGAACTTGCTCCCATGACTATGGAGTCTGAGGAGTCCCATGGTCTGCTGTCGGCCAGCTGGAGCCGAGGGCAGCTGGGGGTGCAGCTCCAGTCTGATTCCAAAGGGCTGGGACCCAGGGGACCTGGTGGTGAATGTCCTAGTCTGAGGGCAGACGACTAATGTCCCAGCTCAACAGTGAGGCAGAGAGAGAGTGACTTCTCCCTTCTTTCCTTTTTTTGTTCTATTCAGACCCTCAATCAATTGGATGAAACCCCCCAACACTGAGGAGGACGACCTTCCTTACTCTGTCCACCCCTTTAAATGCTCACCTTGTCCAGAAACACCCTCACAGACACACCCAGGATCATGTTGAACCCAGTCAGGTTGGCACATAAAGTTACCCGTCGTGGTCCCCTGGTTGAAAGGATGATGATGGTGGTGATGATGATGATGACAGTAGGACAGGAGTGACGACACAGAGCCAGCCTGTAACAGCCAGGGGGACTTGGCGAGCCCTTCTTACACCCCACTGAACCGCCCCCCAAAGCACACCCCAAGTGGCCATGATTCTCCCTGTCAGTATCACGGGGAGCAAGTCGGGTCTCTGCTCCGTGGCTCTTCTGATGTTCACAACGATGCTGTCTCACCTGAGACCCTCCTCTGGACGGCACCACGGCCTCTGCTCCGCTCCAGCCCACACCTGTGGCCTGGTCCTTTCACCACGTCGGTCACCTTCCTCAGAGCAAGCTCCACCCCAAGTCCTTCTCACTCACTCATTCAATTAACAGCAGGGGGGCAGAAGGGAGGCCACGCTGCAGGTGTGGCCAGGCCTGGGTGAGAATAGGAGTGTGTGGCCTCTCTGGTCCGGCTGTGATGACTCCATCCACGGGCAGGTCAGCGCATGATGACCACATCACAGGGGGGATGCTGTGGGGCTTCAGGCCAGCCTTGCCCTGTCTTCCCTAGAGCTGGACAGCAGCAGAGCCGCAATGTCCCCAATTTATGGCTGCACACTGGCTTAGGGCCCCTGCAGAGCCCAAGGGGTATCAGCTGGCAAAGTCTGAAGTGTCAATGCTCCTCCCTTCTGAGCAGGAGGAGGACATACAGAGATGTAGCCACCAGCAGACACAACCCTTCCAGACACTCAGGAGAGACGTACCCCCAGCAGACACAACCCTTCCAGACACTCAGGAGAGACGTACCCCCAGCAGACACAACCCTTCCAGACCCTCAGGGCCGCTCCCAAGAAAATCTCCAAGACATGGGAGGCTGACCGGAAGCTCCCTTAAGTCCAGGAACTGCTCCCAAAACCAGCATGAAGTTACAAGTTGTCTGTCCTGCTTCACCATAACCAACATCCCCGTGAACTCACCAAGCCTCTCCAGAAACCCCATCAGAAACTCCATCTCAGGGCCCACAGCACTGAAAGAGCAGGGGCTGACAGACTATGATTCTGCTTCCTGGGGCAGACTGCATTGCAGGAGACTGACGGCATCAGCCCCTGCTGAAATGTCCACAGTGGCTCATCAATACTATATGTGTACACCTGTTCAATTGGTAATAAAATAAAATGACTAACCATAACTATTGTTGGAGAGAACGAGAATTCCCAGGGTCCCTCACTTTATTAGTTAGAAACATAAACTTAGGCAAACATTGGAAAAACTCTTAGGCATCATTTCCCAGCATCAAACATCACCTGCCATGCGACTTGCAACCACATTTCTAAGTATTTGTCCAAAGGAAACTCTTGAACATGGACCAGGAGACACATACAAAAGCATCCACACATTCGTCATGGGAGCAAAACTTAGAAACAACCTTGCAGTTATCTGCAATCTTTTTATGTAAAGAACCAGGCTGAAAATATTTTGGGGTGACATCAGCAAGATGGAGGAATAGGAGGTTCCAGTCTTCAAACCCCCACAGAAACACTGATTTTAACAACCATCCATGAATAAGAATACCTTCATGGGAAACCGGGAGTACAGCTGAGAGGTTCCAGCACCCCAGTGAGCAAAACAATCTGAGAATAGATGCTCTGAAGAGGGTAAGAAGATTGGTTCCCTTTACCCATGTCACCACTCCCTCCCCCACAGGTGGCAGCTCCGTCCTGAGAGAGGCACCCTTGGTCCACGATTTCTCTCACGGCGGAAAGTGAGAGTAAAGTGAGCACCTAGCTTCCCCATCCTTGTGGAATCCTGCCCAGAAGGCCCACTTCTGTCTCATCCTGCCCAGAACACTGAAGTGATCGGCATGTCTGAATAGTCTGGGGACGGAGAGTAGTAGGGAAAGGGTCAGGGGCTCACAGCAACAGGTGCACAAATCTCAATCAGCTGTAGATCCTACTAACTGGTGTCAGACTCCACCAAGAACCCCATAAGACACCTCGCCTGCAGACCCCACAACTGGCTGCCATGTGCCTCCAGAACCCCATGTGCCCCTCTCCCCCTGTAGCTGGTGCCCAACTCCCCCATGTATGGCATGCATGAGCCTTTGCACCCTGCACACAGATATCAGCAACTGGCTTGACAGTGCTGCACTGGGAGAAGGTGCAGAACCTTGAACACTCAGGGAACTTCTCCTGGGAAAATAAACGAGAGGCTCTCAGCATTCAGCCTGGCTTTGTGAGATCCAGAGAAGGAAAACAATCAGAAGACGTCCCCCAAACAGGGGACGAGCAGAGTGAAGTGGGTGCATCCACTGAAAAGTTCTGAGAGACTCTCAGAATTCCCAGCCAGACTGAGGGGTCTTTCTCTCCCAAACCCAGTAAGTAAAGCATGGAGGAGATAATTGTTTCTTCAAATGTGCTGGCAGCAACACAAGTCTTCAAGGAAAACACAAAAAATTAAGAAAACATGACACCAAAGAAGAAAAAAATCAAGTTCCTGTGTCTGACCCCAAAGAAATGGAGATCTACAAGTTGCCTGACAAAGATTTCAACATAATCATCTTCAAGAAGCTCAGTGAGCTATAAGAGAACACAGACAGATAAGTAAAGAGAATTAGGAAAACAGTCCAAGAACAAAATGAGAAGTTCAATAAAGAGATAGTAACTATAAAAAGGAACCAAACAAATTCTGAAGCTGAAGAATATGACTGAACTAAAAAATTCAACAGAGTGCTTCAACATCAGACGTGATCAAGCAGAAAAAGAATCAGTGAACTTGAAATCAGATCATTTGAAGTTATCTAGTCAGAGGAACAAAAAGGCAAATAATAAAAAAGAGTGAAGAAAGCCGATGGGACTCATGGGATACCATCAAGGAATCAATATAAGCATATGGGAGCCCCAGAAGTTGCAGAGAAAGGGAAAGGGGCAGAAAACTTGTTTAAAACTTGCTTAATGTTTAAATAATGACAGAAAACTTTCCAAATTGAGGGAAGAAAATGAACAGCCAGATGCATGAAGCCCAAAGAAATCCAAATAGATTGAATATTGAGAGGTCTTTACTGAGACATGTTATATTCATGCTGGCAAAAGTCAATGACAGAAACAATTTTGAAAACAGGAAGAGAAAAATGGTTTGTCACATGCAAAGTTATCCTCATGAGACTACCAGTATATTTCTCAGCAGAAACCTTGCAGGACAGGAGAGAGTGCAATGCTATATTCAAAGTAATAACAACTACAAAATAAACAAATAACACAAAATTTAAAAACTCCTGCCAACCAAGAATGCTTTACCCAACAAAGCTGTACTTCAGAAATGAAGTAGAGATAAAGATTTTTCCAGAAAGACAAAAGCTGTGGGAGTTCATCACCATTAGACCTGCCTTCCAAGAAATTCTAGGAGAGTTCTTCAGATTGAAACAGAGGGATGCTAGACAACAACATGAAAGCATGAGAAAGTATAAAACTCACTGGTAAAGGTCAGTATATAGTTAAATTAAGCATGGTGGTGTGTGAATCACTGTTAACTCTAGTACAAAAGTTAAAAGACAAAAGTATTAAAAATTCTATAGATATAATAATTTCTTAATGGATACACAATATAAAAATATGTAAATTGTGATATCAATAACATAAAATGTGAGGAGGAGAGGGAAAAGTAAAAATAAGAGTTTTTTTTCCAACAGTAAATACTACATAGTTCACAGTTGGTTGAATCCATGGAAGCAGAACTGTGGATATGGGGCAACCTTGTATACAGAGGGCTGACTGTAAGTCATATGCAGATTTTGGGTCAGTGCCACTAGCCTCCTCATTGTTCAAGGGTCAACTACATCAGAGGTTTTATGTAAGCCTCATAATAATCCCAAAGAAAAAACCTGTAGTAGATAAAAAAGATAAAAAGAAAGAATCAATGCATACCACTACAAAAAATCATCAAATTCCAAAGGAAAATAGAAGAGTAAGAAAAGAAAAAGGAACCACAGAATAGTTAAAAAAAAAAAAAAAAAATTAACAATATGGCAATAGTAGGTCTTTCCTGTCATTAACTACTAGTAAGTCTTAGCTATCATTAACTATTTTAAAAGCAAATGGATTAAATTCTCCAATCAAAAGATATAAGGTGGCTAAATGGATTAAAAAAAATAAGATCCAACTATATGCTGCCTATTGGAGACTCAATTTAGGTTTAAGGATACACATAGGCTGAAAGTCAAGGGATGGAAAAAGATATTCCATGTAAATGGTAACCAGAAGAGGTCAGGAGTGTCTGTACTTAGACAAAATAGACTTTAAGTCAAAAGTTGTTATAAGAGATGAAGAAGATTATTATATAATGATAAAGAAGTCAATTTATCAAGGTGATATAACAATTGTAAATTTATAGGCACTCAACCTCAGAGCACCTAAATATATAAAGCAAATATTAACAGAACTGAAGGGAGAAATAAAAGGCAATACAATAATAAAAAAGAACTTCAATACCCCACTTTCAACAATGGATAGATCATCCAGACAAAAAGCAGTAAGGAAACAGTGGGACCTGAACAACACTATAGATCAGGGGTACCCAACCCCCGAGCCGAGGATCGGTACCAGTCTGCAGCCTGTTAGGAACCGGGCCGCACAGCAGGAGGTGAGCCATGGGTGAGTGAGTGAAGCTTCATCTGCCACTCCCCATCGCTAGCATTACCACCTGAGCCATCCCTCCACCCCGTGGAAAAATTGTCTTCCTTGAAACCAGTCCCTGGTGCCAAAAAGATTGGGGACCACTGCTATAGATAATGGACCTAACAGACATATACAGAACATTCCATCCAACAGTATCAGAATACACATTTTTCAAGTGTACATGGAATATTGTCCAGGATAGAACTTATATTAGTCCACAACACAAGTTAAAACAAATTTAAGAAGATTAAAATTATATCAAATAACTTTTCCCAGCCACAATGGTATGAGACTAGAAATTATTGACAGTAGGAAAATTGGAAAATTCATAAATATGTGGATATTAAACAACACATTCCTCAAAAACCAATGGGTCAAATGGGTCCAAAACCAGAAAAGGACAGTACAAGGACAAGAAACAAAAAAATTACAGGCCAATATCCTTGATGGGCATAGATGTAAAAGTCTTCAAAAATACTAGCAAACCTAATTCAACAGTATATTGAAAGGATCACACACCATGACCAAGTGAGATTTACCTCTGGGAGGCAAAGATGGTTTAACATACACAAATCAATAAAACACCACAGTAACAGAATAAAGGTTAACATCATATGATTATCTCAATATATGCAGAAAAAGCATTTGACAAAATTCAACATCTGTTCATGATAAAATTTCTCAACAAATTAGGTATAGGATGAATGTATCTTAACATAATAAAGGCCATATATGGCAATCCCATAGGTAACATCATACTCAACAGTGAAAAGTTGAAAGCTTTTCCTCTAAGATCAGGAACAAGATAAAGATAAGAATGCCCATTCTCACCACTTTTATTTAACATAGTACTAAAATCCTAGTCAGAGCAAGTAAGCTAAAAAAAGAAAACAAAACAAAAATCAAGGCATCAAAATTGGAAAGAAAGAAGTAAAATTGTCTCTGTTTGCAGATGTCATGATCTTATAGTTAGATAACCTTAATGCTTCCACACACACACATACACACACACACACAAAACCAAAAACAACCAGAAACTCTACTAGAATTAATAAACAAATTCAGTGGATTTGCAAGGTACAAAATCAACATACAAAAATCAGTTGTGTTTCTATACACTAACAATGAACTACCTGAGAGAGAAATTAGGAAAACAATCTCATTTAAAGTAGAATAAAAAAATAATAGGGTATGTAGCAGTAAATTTAACCAAGGAGGTGAAAGGACTGTACACTAAAAACTAAAGAAAAAAAATTGATGAAATAAATTGAAGAAGACTCAAATAAATGGAAAGATACTTCATGTTCATGAATTGGAAGAAATGATAGTTTTAAATGTCCAAACTACATAAAACAATCTATAGATTCAATGAAATCCCTATCAAAATTCCAATGGCATTTTTCACATAAATAGAAAAAAAATCCTAAAATTCATACGGAAACACAAAAGACCCCAAGTAGTCAAAGCAATCTTGAATAAGAAGAACAAAGCTGAAGTCATCACATGTTCTGATTTCAAATTATCTTAGGAAGTTACAGCTATCAAAACAAAGTGGTACTGGAATAAAAAGAGACCCATAGACCAATGGAACTAAATAGAGATCCCAGAAATAGACCACAGCATACATAGTCAACTAACCTTCAACAAGGGCACCAAGAATACACAATGGGGAAAGGATAGTCTCTTCAACAAATGGTTTTGGGAAAGTTGGATATCCACATACAAAAGAAAGAAATTGGACATTTATCTGATACCATACACATACATCAACTCAAAATGGATTAAAGACTTAAGTGGAAGACCTGGAACCATAAAACTTCTGAAAGAAAACATAAGAAAAAACCTCCTTGACATTGGTCTTGGCAATGATTTTTTGGATATGACACCAAAAGCACAGGCAACAAAATAAAAAATAGACAAGTAGGGGGACATCAAGCTAAAAAGCTTCTGCACAACAGAGGAAATCATCAACAAAATGAAAAGACACTCTATGGAGTGGGAGAAAATATTTGCAAACCATGTTTAATAAAGGGTTAATGTACAAAATATAAAAGAAACTCATAGAGAGACTGCGGGTAGCAGAGGGGGGAAGCTTCGGAGCCACGGAGGAGAGCGCAGCCACATTGGTGCGGAGGGCAAAGCGGAGATTCCCGCACAGAGGAGCGGTGCCGAGCAGCACTCACCAGCCCGAGAGGCTTGTCTGCTCAGCCGCCGGGGCGGGCGGGGCCTGGGAGCTGGGGCTCGGGCTTCGGTGCTAGCCGGGAGGGAGTCCGGGAAAAAGACTGCAGCTGCCGAAGAGGCAAGAGAATTTTTCTTGCCTCTTTGTTTCGCGGCGCGCAAGGAGACGGGATTCAGAGCGCCGCCTAAACGAGCTCCAGAGACGGGCGCGAGCCGCGGCTATCAGCGCGGATCCCACAGCAACAGGGACGCAGAGGGAAAAACGGAGAGATTCCCGCACAGAGGCTCGGCGCCGAGCAGCACTCACCAGCCCAAGAGGCTTGTCTGCTCGCCCGCCGGGGCGGGCGGGGGCTGGGAGCTGAGGCGCGGGCTTCGGTCGGATCCCAGGGAGAGGACTGGGGTTGGCTGCGTGAACACAGCCTGAAGGGTCTAGCGCACCACAACTAGCCGGGAGGGTGCACGAGAAAAAGTCTGCAGCTGCCGAAGAGGCAGGAGACTTTTTCTTGCCTCTTTGTTTCGCGGCGTGCAAGGAGAGGGGATTCAGAGCGCCACTTAAACGAACTCCAGAGACGGGTGCGAGCCGCAGCTATCAGCGCGGACCCCAGAGACGGGCATGAGACGCTAAGGCTGCTGCTGCCGCCACCAAACAGCCTGTGGGCGAGCACAGGTCATTCTCCACACCGCCCCTCCCGGGAGCCTGTGCAGCCCGCCACGGCCAGGCTCCCGTGATCCGGGGACAACTTCCCCGGGAGAGCGCACGGCGCGCCTCAGGCTGCTGCAACGTCACGCCGGCCTCTGCCGCC